>NC_079353.1:12513280-12830513 GCF_029582105.1 Oenanthe melanoleuca
CAGAGACATATGAGAAGTTAATATCTAAATTCAGGTAAATTTAAATGTATTTCTTCCCTGCTCAGGTACATCCACCCAGCTAAGGCAGATGCAAGCTCGCTGCTCTTTCCAATTCTCTTTCCTCTGCCCCCAAACATGATGTGAAACACTGTTTTAGAATGTTTTACCCTGTAAAACAACATATTGCACTGTTCCCTGCTCACTTTCAATTTTGTGCAACTCTCTCTGCTGGAATAGGCTCAGTGATCCCAGGAAATAATTGGTGAGCTTGTTAGACTAATGGGATTTTTATTTTCAAGGCTATAGATCAAACAAGTATGCCTGAAAATTCATTATACATGCAGTGAGCACAAAATAATTATTCCTTCCTATGGAAGTGCTGGAGGAGAGACTGTGATAAGGTGGAGCTTTATAAAAACCTGCTTGATTTATCATTTCTGAGGCAAAGTTCCTGTGAGATGCACTGGTTCAGTATTCAGTGACAGTCACCTGGCCAGGGGCAGGGGACAGCCTGGCATGGATTTTGACTTGCTTTTTTGACTTTATTTTTGATCTGGAGCTGAACAGTCCCTGAGTTCTGCTCCCCCTTTTCAGCAAAGAGCCCCAGAGGTTATTTGGAACAGCAGAATTTTGTGCTGATTCCAGGTGGTGAAAAGGGGATGGTTTCCCACCTTTCTCTTCTCCAAGATTTGGTTTTCCACCCCCTTCCCCTTGGGGGAAGCACAGGAAACCTCCGTGTGCAGCAGGAGGGAAGATTTGCTCAATCCTGCAGGTGAACACTTGAGAAAGGGAACGTCAGCAGTGGAGAATCCATCCCAGAATAAAGTGATGGATGCTGGCTGGGATGTGGGCTGTGCTGGCTCGTGTTCAGCCTCACCATCCTGAGCATTTTGGGTCTAAACTGCAGAGCCTGGGGCTGTCCTGGTCGGGGCTGCTGGGATCTTGTCCATGAGCTGAGCTTGAGCAGTTCCAGGGGCAGTGTCCTGTGAGAAACAGGTGGAGATGCTGGCAAAGGGACAGGAGCACCTTCCCTGCGGGGACAGGCTGGGAAAGTGGAACCTGGAGAAGGGAAGGTTGTGAGGAGACCTCCCTGCACCTTCCTGGGGTGTGAAGGGGCTACAGGGAAATGGGAAACAGATTTCCTCAGGAGCTGCAGTGACAGGAAAAGGGGGAACAAACTGAAAGAGGGGAAGTTTAGGTTAGATGTGTGTAAGAATTGTTCTCTGTGAGGGTGGGCAGCACTGGCACAGGTGCCAGAGCAGCTGTGGATCCCCTGGATCCCTGGCAGTGCCCAAGGCCAGGCTGGATGGGGTTGGAGCAGCCTGGGACAGTGGAAGGAGTCCTTGCCATGGCAGGAGTGGAATGAAATGAGCTTTAAGGTCCCTTCCAACCCAACCCATTCTGTGGGTGAATTTTGCCTTCAGTGTATTTGCAAACTGCAATTTATCTTTGCCTCTTTGTTTGAAAACTAATTCCTTTTAAGGATATTTTGTGTGTCTGTGTTGGAGTTGTCATATATTGCTGCTGTTTGAACAAGTATTTTGCTTTTGTAGAGCTGGCCAAAGAATTAATTGTTCACTGAGAATTTCCATAGAAAACCCTTTTATGAAAAATCACAAGTGGATACTGTCTTTGTGGGGAAAATTGGTGAATGTTTGGGATATGACAGGAGAAAGAAAAAAGGAAAGAAAGCAAAGGCAAGTCATAAAAAGGATCAAAAGAGCAAGCTGTGACATCTTGGAAAGGAAAATGCTTGATATACCTTGGAAAAGCTTGAAAACAAATCTCCAACATAACTTAAAAATAGTTCTTCTCATTCTGCAGGCACAAAGACTAACTGGAAGTGACACTGTTTAAGAATGTCACTTCCAGTGTCTCACTGCCCTGGTGCTTGTTGGGGCTCCCATCCTGTGCTGGGCTGGGATTGTGGGAGCAGGCAGAGGGAGATCTGTCCCTCCTGGGGACTGGGTTTGGTGCCCCAGGGCTTCCCTTCTGGGCTAGCAGCTCCTGCTCCCCATGGCTGCACCCACAAGAGCAGAGCAGGGATCTGGGCTTGGGGTTTCCAAGCTCATTGATCTACATGTGCTAATAATGTGATAAATGATTGAAACACTGATAGGAAAGGCTGCTCTGCAGGGCTGAGCTGTGCCAGCTGGGCACCTGGGGCAGCCCAAACTCAGCCTGGGTGCTTGGCTTGGAGCAGGGGGAGCTGTGGGATGTGGCACTGGAGGTGTGGGATGTGGCACTGGAGGTGTGGGATGTGGCACTGGAGCTATGGGATGTGGCACTGGGGCTGTGGGATGTGGCACTGGAGCTGTGGGATGTGGCACTGGAGGTGTGGGATGTGACACTGGAGGTGTGGGATGTGACACTGGAGGTGTGGGATGTGGCACTGGGGCTGTGGGATGTGACACTGGGGCTGTGGGATGTGGCACTGGGGCTGTGGGATGTGGCACTGGAGGTGTGGGATGTGTCATTTGAGGTGTGGGATGTGGCACTGGGGTTCCCCATGGGGAAATGAGCCCTTGCTGCACTCTCCATGGGACATTTCCTGGCTGGAGCATGAGGAAGGCAATGTCCCCATGTCACCCCACCTGTGGGTGAATCCCTCATTCAGGAACCAGGGGTGCTGCTCTGGGCTGGGGTACAGTTAAGTCCCTCCCCAGCAGCTGCTTTGGGGTGTTTTGGGTTTGTGCTGAGCACAGGGTAGTACAGATACTCAGATATTTCTGTTTTGCTGAGCAGGGCCTGCAGGGCCCAGGCCTTTTCTGCTCCTCGTGCTGGGGTGTGTGGGAGCCTGGGGGGGACACAGCCAGGACAGGTGACCACAGCTGACCCCAGGCATACCCCACACCTTAGGGAATCATGCTCAGTATGACTGTGGGGAAAAGAAAGTCCAAGTGAAGGATGAAGGACATTTGGAGGGATGGCTTTTGTCTTCTCAAGGCACTGTGAGATGAGGCCCTGCTCCTCTGGAGGAGCTGAACACTTGCCCAAGTGTTGCTGTGGGGCTGGGAAGTGGTGGTAGAACACAGCAACACGACTCCTTTCAGGCAGCAAGGAGTGATTTATTGAAAAGCCACGGCATTTATATAGGATAGATTGTGAAAAACAAAGTGGAAAAGACTCATTGGTCCAAGAAGGCAACACCTCTCTGAAAACATGCTTTGTGCAAAACATCACCAGACACTCACACGGCTCCGTGGTCAGCACCAGGTGTCTGTCTGTGTTTTCTTTCTTCCTTCCCTAGTTTTGTCTCTGAGAAAGATCCCCAGCCTGGGCAAGATCCTGGCTGGAGCAGAGAAAAATCAGCAGCCTAGGAAAAAAATAGGTTGGATTTTTCCACGAGCCTTCAGCAGTGTCCACACCCAACCATGGGAAGCAGTGAATTAATTCCTTATTTCACTTTCTTTGTGTGCATGGCTTCTGCTTCCCCTATTAAACTCTTTATCCCATCTCAGGAGCTTTCCAGCCTTTACCCTTGCAGTTCTCTCCCTGATCCTGCTGCTGGGGGAGTGGCTGGGCAGCCAGGAGGGGCTGGGTGAAGCCACCACACCCTGTCCATGGGTTTGCAGGGACAGGGAAAGGCAGGGGGCTGGGATGAGGAATTCCCATCACGGTGCACTGAGTGTGGAGGGTGAAGGACAGCAGCAGCTCTGGCTGGGGGATTCCTGCACCATCCCTCAGGAAACACTCCTGCCAAACTCCCATCTCCTGAGGGACTCCTGCAGGCACAGCTTCTGCTGAAGTCTTGCAAACATCTCCCTGGGCAAAGCATCCAGGGCAGTTCATCCAAAAGCCACAGCAGCACCTTTGAGGAGCCCACAGTTCACAGGAAATTGCACAGGATTACCCTGCAGTGCATAAAGAGCAAGCAATCAAGTGTGCTAATGACCAGCAGCATTAATTGCTGGCCATTTCCCCCAGTTGTTCCAGCCTCTGGTGCCACCTGCAAAACCAGCTCACACTGTGCAACAACTGCATTTAGAGGCCCAGAACATCCCTGTCCTTTGGTTGGCTGTGTAAAAATTGGATGCCAATTTATGGCTCCATGGGGGAATTTTAAAGCTTCTCTAATTAATGCCCGAGTGGAGAGGAATTCTCTGCTGGAGGATCTGTATGAGTGTGAAAAGCTGCTGATGCTCTGAGTTGGTGTTGGGGCATCACAAGGGAACCTGGACACTCTCCCCTACCCCAGGTTGCTCCAAGCCCCATTCAGCCTGGCCTTGGACACTTCCAGGGATGGGGCAGCCACAGGAAACCTGTGCCAACCTCACAGGGAAGCACTGACATAATTAATGTAATTAACCTAGCTCCTTCTGAAGGTTCAATGATGAAAAGCATCTCTGTAGCTTTAGCTGATGAATTTAAACACTGAAAGGCACAAAAAAACCCCAGAAGAAATGGAGCTCAAGCTGGCCAGGAGAAATATTTCCTCTCCTGCTGCCAATTATTGGGCAAGGATTACACTGCAGCATGTTAGTAGAATTAAATATCTATTTGAACTTTGCTTCTCGTGTACTTTTTAATTTTAATATTATTTATTCTTTGACTTTCAATAATTCATTGAGATGCGTCCATATCAGTAATTAAAACATGTACAGTAAGAAACAGAGCTTACATAAATTATTCCACGACATTCATTATTTATTTGGCCACTTACAGCTGTGCAAAATTTGCTGAGAAAATATGTACATTAATTAACATGTGCATTACAATTTCATTAGTGCACTTTTTTGGTGAGTAAAGATACTCAGATTTGGGTGTGTGAGCAGCTGGAGAGGTCTTGCTTGTGCCTTTTAAATTATTTAGATTTATAAAGAGGTCTGTGGGTGGAATCCAGGAGGAGCCCTTCTGCTGGCCTTACACTTGTGATGGCAAAGTGTTTTTTTCCAAAGCTGCCAAGATTCCTGAGCCAAACTCAGGGATGGGTGTTTGGCTGTGTTGTACAACCACTGGCTTTTGAGTAGAGCAAGGAAGAAGAGAAAAATCTAGTATTTCAGACCCTCTGGTTTAATTTCCTTTGGTTGAGTCTATCAGGGAGTGCTGGTGCCATGGTGGTCCCACTGCATTTCTTGGCTGGTGCATCCTGGAGGATGAGGCTGAGGACAAGACTCTCAGAGGGGTTCTGGAGGCACCACTGCTGAATTTTACCAGCCCCACAGACTCCAGCTGAGGCTGCTGTGAGGTGACTCCAGTTCCATCACCACCTCTGGAGAAGGTCTTGTGCATCACAGCTCAAACAATGAGGAATTTCTTTGTGTCAAGTGGATTAAAAACCCAACCCAACCAAACATCTCCCAGGTTCTATCATAGTCTGAAAGGGAAAAGAAACATTTTTAATCATTGCCAAAAAAATTTACATCAATAACAAGTTCAGTAGAGCACCAGGAAATTTCCACATGAGTAAACACCATTCAGTGCAAAAAGGCTTGCATCCAGTCCTGGAATTTAATGGTTCAGCTGGCATGTGAAAGTTGTTATTTGGAAGTTTAATTACTACAGTCTAATTAAATGTCACCTATTGGAGCAATGAGCTCCCTCCCTCTGCAGATTCCAGCTGAGGATTCCTTGCTGGGGAATGCTGGAGAGGATTTTGGTGGATCCACTTAAAATGCACATCCCATGGGAGCCTCCCTGCTAGGAGGATGCTCAGGAGGCATTGTGCCTTGGGTAATGAACTGTTCAGGAGGCACAACTCATTTTGGGGGTTCCAGGGGTGCCTTTTCCTGGTTATAACTACTCATGGTGAAATTTGGCCATGAACTTCCCCATGGTGACCTGTGGAGTTCCTGGTCAAGGAGCTGCTGCTGGAATGAAAGGAATGCTCCACTTTGTGGTTGTGGTGATTCTCCTTCCCCCAGCAGGAGCTCTGGTAATTGTAATGGGAAATGGGAGTGTTGCTGTGTGTAGACTTGTCCAGGTTGGTCACCAGAGGCAGGTGAAGAGCAAAGAGAACAAAGACCCTCCAAAACTTGCTCTGTCTTTCCAACCAACCCCACGGAGTATCTGTGAGCTTTCATAGTTTTTGAATTACCAGCCACCTTTAATTATTATTACCAAACAGTTTTAATTATTTTGGGCCAGGCTGTGAGTACTCTCAGAGGATGGAGCAGATGAAGAGACACACAGGTTTGGGGAAGCAGACTAGGAGAAAACAAAACTATCTGTTTCCTGGGAGGCTGGAGTGAGATCGTGGTGGAAATCTGCCGATCTTCTCCCACCTCTAATAATAAAATAAAAGACACTGGAAAAGAGCCATGAGGTTCTGGATTATCTTCCCCTGGGCATGGGAGCTCCATCCCTCTGTCCCACAGGGAGGCAAACTCCAGAACCCCCCAGCCTTCCCCAGACTCCTGTGCTCAGGGCATTTAGGAGCTGATTTCCCAGGGCAAGGCTGCACTTTGGGCATTTGCTTGTTTTGCCTTTACAGCTCAGCTGCCAGGATGAAAAAAAAAAGAAATTGGTTTGGATGGACACAAAATGCATTTCTTGTTGTGCAGTGGAAGTCTGAAGGAATTCCTGTTGGACTGAACCATCTGCACTGCTCTGAGTGCCTGACACTGCACAGACCCAAAGCTGGGGATCACTAAAGGGGATCTTCTCTTCCTTCTTGTTCTCTTCCTCATCCTTACAGGTAAATTGGAGGTTGGGACACTTGGGGCTGAGTTTGAAAAGCCACTCCCCACTTCTCTTACATCCTAATGATGGTGACCCTACAAAGATGCAGGGAGTGGAAGCATTCCCAAGGAAAAGGGGGAAAAACTGAGGCCATCTCACCAGTGCCTCAGAACAAAACTTTCAATGGCAATATTCTGTGTATTCCCAACTTCATGGCCATAGTTGAGGCTGGGTTTGAAAAATTTGGACTTACTTCTTTTATAGAGGAACATTTATTTTTTCACAGCAGAGGGAACTCTTCTGAGTTGAGACAGAGTTTGAAAAATACAGTGCCTTGTCTTTCAAAAATGTTCTGAGGAGCCACTGCAAGGTTTCAGATGAGGGCCACGATTATGCTCTGGAGGTTGTCAGAGGGAAGGATGCTGCTCAGTATTTCCCTGTTCTCTTTACTGGAGCTGGCATGAAAATGGATTATTCTAAACCATCTCTCTGTGTGGCTGTCCCATTTGTCAGGTTCCTGCAGGCACATTCACTGCTTGATGTTTTCATAAACTGCACTCCTTTTCCTTGGGTTCTGGTGATTAATTGTAATGGCAAGTGAAAATATTCCAAAATAAATCTGTTTTCATGGCCCTCTGCAAAGTCCACTCTGAGAGCCCTCTGCAGATGTAGCAGTTTGGGAGGAGGTGGGGCAGCACGAGATGCACATCACAGCAGCAGCCCTGTGGGGTCCACATTTATCAAACCCAGCCCCAACTCTGGCCAGGAAGTTGGGAATGCACAGGAAATGCCTCTCAAGTGTTGCTCTGAGAACACAGGTGAGATTCAATTTCACCTCCTGTTTCCTTGAGAATACTTCTAATTCCTGCAGTTATTTTGGTAGGGTCTGTATTTTTATCTAAGGAGAAAATTATTATTATTATTATTATTATTATTATTATTATTATTATTATTATTATTATTATTATTATTATTATTATTATTATTATGTCCAGGAAATGAAAGGAAAATAAGCAGGAATCACAGGAATTTTTCGGTTGGAAACGATTTCTAAGATCTGATCCAGCTATGAACTCAGCCTTTCCAGGCCCATGGTGATCCCATGGACAGGGAGGTGCCAGGAGCAGCCCCAGAGCTGGGCTGTGACAGAGGCCAGCTCCAGAACTTCTTGGGGTGATGGTTTGCAATGACCCCTCCTGTCTTGGGTTGCAATACAGGATGTGACCAAAAGTTTGTATTCTGTCACCATCTGTTAAAAACCAGGTGGGGCAGTGACCCTGATCTCTGTGGGAGATATCCTCTGCTAATGGGCCATCTTTAAACCAGCTGGGCAATCATCTTCATCTTTCCCACAGCCCATCCTCCCTCCAGGAAGATATCATCTGCTGCTGGCCCATTGAGTCCCAGGGCATGACTGATAAAATTCCATCATCCCACTGGGAGATGCTCCAGCCAGGGGAGCAGCCAAGCCTTTCCTACCCAGATAAAAACTGACATTTGGGACACCAAGGAACCTTTTTTCCACTGGATTCCAGAGGAAAGCCAGACCTTTGCACATCATCCCTGGAGCTTCAGAGGAAACTGCCCCTTCTCCAGGAGCACTGCTCCAGCTGAACCACATCTGCCCCTGCAGGAGGATGCAGCCACCATTGAATGGGACTGTGCCAACACCCTGACTGACTGACGGGTGTCAGCTTGGATTCTGACTCTGGCAGGGGTTGGGATTGTTCTGTGTAATACTGCATTTCTATTTTAATTTTCCTAGTAAAGAACTGTTCTTCCTAATTCCCATATCTTTTCCTGAGGGCCCCTTAATTTCAAACTTATAATTATTTGGAGGGAGGGAATTACATTTTCCATTTCAAAGAGAGGTTCCTGCTTTTCTTAGTGGACACCTGTCCTCCAAACCAATACACCTCCAAATTCCTGTATCCTCCACTCCGGGTACCAAGGCTGTTGTTTTCCCTAGAAATGTGTCTTTCTTTTTCCTGAAACTCCTCTCCACTGGAGAAGCCCCAGCAGCAGTGCCCTTCCTGCACTCTGTGGATGCTGCAGGGCAAAGCCTGTGGCCCCTTGGTTTGGGATCCTGCAGCTCTCACCACCCAAAATAATCTCTGCCAACACCTCCTGCTTCTCCTGCATCCTTGCACTCCTTCTGACAATCTGAAAGCTTTTCCCAACCCCAATGAGCTGCAGTGAGCACAGCAAGAGATGGAAATGAGCTCCAGTGATCCCTTTTTCCTGCAGGAAGATGAGGATGGTCAAGCTCTTCTGCTGAGGTGCCCTTCAGCCCAGCACTGGGACACTGCTGCCGAGCTGGGCTCAGCTTTATTTGCTCTCCCAAAGTAAAAGACAGGCTAAAACTAGGACAAAACCACAAAGAGGGAGTGACAAAGAGGGAGAGTTTAGATTTGAATTGGTAGAAACCCTAGGAACTGCTGTGCAGCCCAGTAAATATTGGAATGACATTACCTGAGCTTGAGAAAAAATTGACAAATTGTTAGTGGAACTGGAGAGCAAACGCCATGGAGATATCATTATTTCCTTTAATCATTTCCTTTGGCAACAGAATCAGAAGGAATAAGCTCCAGAGTGACTCTTTTATATTTTCCCTCCCTCTGCCTTTTCTTTCTGATTCCCTCCATTGTTCCCAGCTCTGTCAAGATTGTGACAAACTTAATTACCAGCAAACAGCAGGAATCCCAGATGACATATCCATGTTTTTTTCTTTCTTCTGACTTCATGAGAGCTTTCTAGTCTTTAATGTAGAGTGAATAAGGATGGGGAGCAGATGGTGCTGGTGTCCAATAGCAGCAGCATCTGAGCCCTTTTCTCCTTGAGTGTCAGGATAAGATGTGGGTAACAAAACCTCCCAGAGCAATGAGATTGGGGGCTGGAGATTCAGAAAATGGGACTGTGCATGGACAGACACAGACCTGCCATTTGGGGGGCTCTTGGAAGCCTGCACTAATTTCAGGACTGCTCACAGCAGTGCTCCAAGCTCCTGGCACCAGGATAAGGCACATTTGTGCCTCCTGCATCTGTAAATTTGATGCTCAGTTGGCTATAAAACAAGAGCTAGATGAAACATTGTCATGAACAGGGTGTTTGCCCTAAAACCATGTTTTGGAGGGCGTGAAACAGCCCAGGATGAATGGCTTTGAGCTAGAAAAATAATGTAAAAGAAAAATGCCCTAAAATACTTCGAGCATTTTTTAAGTGAGGTTTTGCCCTTTGATCTTTTCAAAGGGAATTTTATTGTCTTGCTCTCTCAAAGATGTTTTTGGCTGGGGGGATCTGGAATGGAGGGGCTTTTCAGAATCCTCACCAGTTCTTCAATTTCAGGGAAGTTTGTGGCCAGCCAGATTTTGGACACCTCTGCTCCTATTGCTGCAGAAGCAGAGAGCCCTTGCCCCCAGTCTGCCAATATTATTATTATTATTATTATTATTATTATTATTATTATTATTATTATTATATTTTTTATTTTTATTTTTATTTTTATTTTTACTTTCATTTTGACACCCAATCCACTTCTTTGCAGATATGCCAAGATTTGCCACACAGGCACCTCTTTCCCCTGTGCTTCCTCTCTTGAGAGATGGACAATGCTCATGTGCCAGTCAACCAAAGCAGGGGCTTTGCAAACACACCAAACCATGGAGGTCTGGGAGAAAGAAGCAGCAAATCTCTGTTTTATCTTAGTTTGATCTTCACCAAACCTTCTCTGAATAGCTGTATCCCTTCTGCATTAATTTCTTTGAGCTGGATATCTCTGACTTGGAGAGCAGCTTGTGCTTGGAAACTTCTGGGCCAGCTTCTTCTGCCTGCAAGGAAATAAATTTTCTGCCAGGATTTGTTTTTCTGGGGCTCAGAGCATGGCTGGGACCCCGTGCCAGCTGCATTTCAGTAAATCATTGCTCTGAGCAAGATGCAGCAGGGCAGGGACAAGAACATGGACAGTTTTGGCTTTGGGCTGCTCATCATCTGAACCCAAACCCTTAAAATGATTTAAAGTGAAATTCTGGACTCCTGGATGATGAAAAAGCTCATGTGAGGGTGACCTTAGCAGGACTCTGGGTGTGTCTCACTGCCCATCAGTTTGGGCACTGGAACCTTTGGTAAAACCCAAATTTTGTGGATGTTTGGCACACCTGCCACCTCCAGCTTCCTAAAGGAAACCCCATTTTGTTATTTGCAATTAAACAAAGGCAGCAGATGTGCTAAAGAACCCAAATCTAAAATTCTCTCCTAAGCAAAAAAGTTGCATCATCTTATGATTTTATAAAAATCCATTTTTTTTTTCCTTTTTATCCTTTTTCCTCCATCTAAAGAGAGCAGGAGGGTTGCAGGAGAAGGTGGTGGAGACCTCTCCTCCCTTGGGCTTGTTGAGTGCAGTGTTTATTCTTGCTTTTAGGTGAGTCCTCAGGGAGGGCCAGGCCAGGCTGGCCAAGGGGTGGGAGAAGAGACCATTTGCAAATGGCACCTGCCAGCAGAATTCCCAAGTGTGACACATTCCTGTCACTTTCTCCTTTGCTCCAGCCCCAACAACTGAGTTATAACTTTCTCAAAGCAGGGTCTGGAATGAGAAAGCAGGGGATGGAGGGAGGCTGTGCCTGATCAGCTGCAAGGGTTGAATCTTGGAGGGAAGGACTCAGGATGTTCTTGGTCCTCAGGGAACAATTTCTCTGTGGCTGGCTTGGTTTCCTCACACAGAAAACAGCCCTTTTAAAAGGTTCTATTGCTACTCAGTTTTTCCTTTGGGAGCCCTGGGACTTTCCCCTTAACAGGGAGGAGAGGATGGTTTAAAATGAGCAGCTCTTGAGCCAAGGGGGCTCAGGGGAGATGCTGCTGAGGGATGGGGAAATTCAGCATTTTGGAAAAAAAAAAATAAAATTCCACACCTTTCCTGGCTGGTATTACTGCGAGGAGAGCAGCTCTTTTTGCTTTGATACTCCAGAGTGAGCAGATGCCATCCCTGTCCTTCCAGGGCATTCCCAGGCTGCCACCTCCTCTCCCCACTGATGTCCCCAGGCTGACACCCCGGTGTGGCAGGCACTGTCTGAGCTCCCTGCCACGCACTGCCACTCCTGGCTGGAGTTCTCAGCTACACCTGACAGTTCCTGACCTTTCTCTGCTGCCCTGCCCTGCCCTGCCCTGCCTGGAGGGTCTGTGCATCACCCCATCCTGTGTGTGTGAGCCCAGCACAGCCCAGATCTCAGTTCCACATCAGTGCTGCAAACACAGATTTCATGGATTAAATAGTGAATAGGAATGGTTTGGGAGTGCCCCTCTGTGATCCTGGGCTGCTCTGCCCACCCCAGCCCAGCTGGGCTGCATGGGGACGTGAAGAAAAGATCCAAAACAAAGAGGGTGGGAAGGAAGGGAAGGAACGAGCAGAGCATGAGGAATGGAAACAGCAGCACGAGCCAGCCCAGCCTCCCTCAGCAGCTGGATACTGAGTTTGTCTAAACCACTCATTAATTTTCCACATCACTCTTCAGTGACTCTATTATTGGAGCTGGAATTTCAGCCTGCTGTGTGACAAATCCCTCTTCCTGAATTCTTCTGGGAAGGGAGTAAGAGATCCATCTCTACCCAGACCTAAATCCACCATATATCAGAATCTGCTGGAAGTCACTCCAGCTCTCCTTTTGGACCAGCTGCCATGGATGCACAGGGTGGGATTGTTGGGATGTCAAGGTTTGGACTGGATGTCTTTTGTGGGCTCCTTCCAGCTCAGGGTATTCCATGATTCTAGGATTCCTAAAACAGAGATCCACTTTTTAAAGCAATTTATTTATGTGGGTTGACTGTATCCACACCTTGATGATGGTCCCTGGATGTCACTCATATTTTTCAGACATATTCTCTTCCCATGACAAGGAAGCTGTAGGATTTATGATGAGCTGGAGTGTGTGGTTTGTTCCATCTCTTATTAGGCTGTCAAACCAGCAGAAAATCTATCACGTTTCTTCTGCTTTTCTTTCGTATCAACAGCACTTAAAGAAAAGACATCAAGTGGAAATTAAAGAAATTTAGTTATAAAACTCATAGGGAGCACCAACAGGAAAATCAAAAAAGCAGAGAACAAAGAAGGCAGAAATAAAATAGTCTGACAAACATTAGAATCGATATTAAAAGGGGAGAAAAGAAGTACAAAAGGCTCAGAAAGCCCCACAGAAACTGTGCAAAAAAGCAATGCCTGGCTTTAGAAATGAGAAATGCAAGGAATGTAACAAATGATTTCAGATCTGATCCTATCAGAGAGAAATCAGATTTCAAAAAACAGCAGCAGCTATAGAGACAGTTTGATAAAAGGCTGTACAATAAAAGATTTGAAAATTGCATCTTCCAACTACTTTAGAGAATGGCAAAAGAAAGGGATACATATTAAAACACACTAATGCTGCAACATAGAATACAAAATGTTCTGTCAGTGGGAAAAAAAAAAAGGTATTTTGACAGGTGTATCGAGATTTACCAGCAATCTCAGTGACCCCATCAGAACAAAAAGGCACTGAAAGAATAATTTTAGAATAGTTCCAACAACTGACTGGGAAGAGCATGGAAGCAAACAGCTCACAATTATTTCTGTGGCTGGAAAAAGATCAAACCTTATTTCAGGGCTATTTTTATGAGAGGCAAAGTAGGGCAGTCCTATCCCACTGCTTGGGATAATAATGCAAACAAAGGCTCCTTGAGAGCAGCACTGGGATAAAACCCCAGCACCTTGTGGGCTGTGAGCAGAGCCCCAGCAGGGCTCCCTGGAGCACAGGGATTTTTGGAAAAGTCTGTAATCCCATGGAAGAGGGAGAGGAGCTCCTGGCCATGCTCATCACTGCCAGGAGCTCTGAGCCTCCAGGGACTGAGAGAGGAGATTTATAGCAAGGAAAATGCACCTTCTCCTCCTGGAGCATCCTGCAGGATGCTGGGGCAGCACAGCCATGAAGCCACAGCAGCATCAGCTTGGAAATGGGGCTGCTGGAAAATCCCTCTTTGGAGCTGGAGGCACCACTCTAAAGTCAGCTGCTCCTTCTCCTTTGAGTTCTATATTTTTAATTTGTAGATGATGAGCTGAGGCTGCTGCTCTGCCCAGAGAGGGAGGCCTTGAGTGGGATCATCTCCTTAGTGGTGCCAGTTAGTCCAGGAATTGCAATGGAAAATGAGGGGCCATGCAGGACTACAATAAATTTCTCAAAATTCCATCAGTCAGCAAATAAGGAAAAATTGTAATTGCTGTGGATAAATGAAACTCAGCTGGATCAGATGTTATTTCACATTGCAGAGTAACTCCCTCCTTTGGGTGTTTAAGTTGAGCTTTCTGCATCCATTACTAAATTTCAATCAGGTCTTACAGAGCAGAGAAAAGGTTTCAAAGGTAATTAAATTCTTACAAAATGTTTTTGTTTTTTTTTTAAAGGCAGCTGGCTGAGAGAGGCAGGGGAAGCATCCTGAGTGATGGAGACATCACTGTGTGAGCTGGGAGTGCAGCATCCACCAGAGGATTGGGTGGAGAGTGTGCAGATCCCAGGGGAAGCTCAGCAGGACCTGGAATTAGTCATGAGACTAAACCTGTGTCTTAGGTTGCAATACAGGATGTGACCAAAATATGTATTCTATCATCATTTGTTGAAACCTTACCCCTGTGGGACATATTATCTGCTAATGGGCCATCTTTAAACCAGCTGGGCAATCATCTTTATCTTTCCACAGCCCATCCTCCCTCCAGGAAGATATCATCTGCTGCTGGCCCATTGAGTCCCAGGGCATGGCTGATAAAATTCCATCATCCCACTGGGAGATGCTCCAGCCAGGGGAGGAGCCAAGCCTTTCCTACCCAGATAAAAACTGACATTTGGGACACCAAGGAACCTTCTTTCCACTGGATTCCAGAGGAAAGCCAGACCTTTGCACATCATCCCTGGAGCTTCAGAGGAAACTGCACCTTCTCCAGGAGCACTGCTCCAGCTGAACCACATCTGCCCCTGCAGGAGGATGCAGCCACCATTGAATGGGACTGTGCCAACACCCTGACTGACTGACGGGTGTCAGCTTGGATTCTGACTCTGGCAGGGTTTGGGATTGTTCTGTGTAATACTGCATTTCTATTTTAATTTTCCTAGCAAAGAACTGTTATTCCTAATTCCCATATCTTTGCCTGAGAGCCCCTTAACTTCAAAATTATAATAATTTGGAGGGAGGGGGTTTACATTCTCCATTTCAAGAGAAGCTTCTGCCTTTTTTGGCAGACACCTGTCCTTCAAACCAGGACAACCTGCTCCATCAGCCCCAGTGTGTGGGGACAGCGTGGGGCCAAGGGACAATGGGACTGTGCTTCTCCTTAAGTGCTCCACCAGGCCAGAGAACTTCTGGCCTCACCCCACTTCCTGCAGGAGTCTGGAGAGATCTCTGCTGTTATTCAGAACAGGAGTTGGTGCCTGCAATCACCACAGGAAGGGTGGTCTAGCAGTGCATGTTATTTATTCATGGTCTGCAGCTGCACTGGGCCCTGGAGAGTCGCCATCCTCTGCTCTTTACAATCCACCTCATTTATTTATGGTTGTAAACAATTGTTTCTTCCCCCCATAACTCCCAGTGAAAATTCAACAGGGAGTCTCAAAAAACTAGAAGTGCACATTTCCCAGAATATGAATTTATTTATTTAAAATAACTCTGGCCTGGGTTGCAATTATTCTGTAAGAAAAAAACCTCAGCATTTCTCCATCCCTGGAAGTGTCCAAGGCCAGGTTGGATGGGGCTTGGAGCAACCTGGTCCAGTGGAAGGTGCTTTAGGGAAGCTGGAATAAGATGAGCTTTAAGGTTTCCTTCTAGCCCAAACCATTCAGTGATTTTATGATTCAAGGGAGGTGTGAAACGAGTTTCCTACTTGCCCTATACAATAGTCCATCTTTAAATCCAAGAGGTAAAGCACAAAGGCACTCGTGTCCTCCCTGTGAAAAACAGGGTTGACTTTCTTGGTAAATTTTAAAAAGTTTAATAAAAGACAATAAGAGACAAACAATAAAGCAAAAGGTAATATGGCCAGGTGCTTGGCCTTCAGCCAAGAGCACACATTAACTGAGAAAACATTTTGTTAAATGCATGAACATGTTGCATATTCATAAATCTTCATGCATTATTCAAAATCATCCCCCCAACCTGTACATCAATGTTTTTTTTTGTGGCTCCACCCTGTCACCCACTCCCTGATCAATAAATTCCTTCTCTGGAGTTCTGGTGTCCATCACCCCTATCTTTATCCAGATAGGATAATCCAAGAATATGCAGTATTTCCTGATTCTCTTTTTACCATTCTCTGAGTTAGTTACATGAACAAAAGCTTTTTACATCACCATGTTGTAGTCCAAGAAAAATATATTTATCACACTACTATTTCTAAGTTTTAATAGCAGAACTAAAATAAACTATATTCATACAGCAAAGTTCCCCAACATTATACACATAGCATTGATTTTAATATTTGCAAAAAGCCAACAATATAATATGTATTTATAACACTGCCCTGCCTCACCCCTGCTGTCCTCAGGGATGTCACTCCCAGGACACCAGTGCACTTCACAAACTGGTGAGATATGCAGGGCTGTGTAAATTCCCTCATTGTCCCTGTCCATGTTTAATCCCAGCCCTTCCCATGGGATCAGGAGTGCTCAGCCAGAGCAGGAATCACAGCCTAGCTAGGCCTGGCTTGCTAAGGCAAACAAAATATTGCTGGAATTAATAGAAAAAAAAAAAAAAAATGGCCCTGGTGTCCTTCCTATTTTTATTTTCTTTCCCAGCCAAGCTGCCTGTTCCTTGGGATTTGGATTCCTTCAGCTGCACAGAAGGGCATGTGATTTATTGAAATTGGAAAGCTTGCAGACAAAAAAGGCTGTGAAATTATTTTGTATCTGACACAATCATTAGTGGTATTATTTCTTTTGGAGCTGGGAAGGACACTTATAAAACATCTAACAAGCTGCTAAGGAGATTGCCCAAAGCAGTGATTTTCAAAATGTGCTGCTGGAGCCCATTCTTTGTGCTCTGCACATATATCAAGCTCCAGTTTCTTTTTATGGAAAGGACTTCAAATAATATTTCTGAGGGGTGTTTATGACAGTTTGCTGGTCACCCTCTTCAAATACATTCCACCTGCTGATGGCATGGTATGGGGATGACTGAAGGAATCCAGGACACTCTAAGCAAGTGTGTTGTGGGGCAGAGGGGCACCCAGAGCTCCTCTCTTGCTTTGTGACCCCAAATCCAAGCATGAGCCCCATATCAGTCTCTAAGGATGCTCTTGGGAGGGTGTGGATGGTCTCCTCTGGGTATCCCACTCTTCCTGCTGCAGCCAGAGCTTGTCCAGCAGTCCAGCCTGCTGGGCAGCCCTGCTCCAGGGACAAGGGGGGCTGCTGGGAGGCACCTGCTGGGAGACAGGCACCTATTCATCACAGAATCATCATAGAATGGGTTGGAAGGACCTTAAAGCCCATCCAGAGCCACTCCTGCCATGGCAGGGACACCTCCCACTGTCCCAGGTGCTCCAAGCCCTGTCCAGCCTGGCCTGGGCACTGCCAGGGATCCAGGGGCAGCCACAGCTGCTCTGGCACCTGTGCCAGGGCCTCACATCCTCACAGGGTAGAATTTTATCCCAATATCCAATCCAAACCTACTCCCTCTCAGTTTGAAGCCATTCCTCCTTGTCCTGTCACTCCAGGCCCTTGTCAATAGTTTCTCTCCAGTTTTCCTGTTGGCTCCTTCAGGCACTGAAAGGCTGGAATCAGATCATTTCAGAGCCTTCTCTTCTCCAGGCCGAACAACCCCAATTCTCTGAGCCTTTCCTCACAGCAGAGCTGCTCCATCCCTCTGATCACCTTGGTGCCTGCTCTGGAGCCATCCAGAAGGTTCCATGCCCTTGCTGGATGTGTTTGCTCCAGGTATCTGGAGGAGGAGCTGGATGGGACTGCTGTGAGTACTGCTTCTTCCAGAGTTTATTTTTTGTTTGTTTATTTGTTTTTGGGTTTTTTTTTTTATTATTATTATTTTTTAATTTTTTTTTTTTTTTTTTTTTTGGTGGGTTTTTTTTTTGCTTTTTGTTTGGTGTTTTTTATGGGGGGGCTTTTTGGTTTTTTTTTTGGGGGGGCTTTTTGGGTTGTTTTTTATTGGGGGGGCTTTATTGTTTTGTTTTTATTGGGGGGCTTTATTTTTTTTTTTATTGGGGGGTTGGTTTGTTTTTTTGTTTTGTTTTATTTTTTTTTTTTATATTTTTTAATTTAAAGAAACTTAAAGTTTTTCCATGAGGATCAGAAACATGGACTGGGGATGGAGCTTTTTTGGTGGATGGTGAATACAGGCTTGAAGAGGTGGAACTTCCTCCTCTGTCACATAAAAGTGGCCACTTTTCCAGCAGCACTCCTCACCCCTGTGTGTCAGAGCTTTGTGCTGAGGCAGCAGTGTGTGGGCTCTGGGTTTGGGCAGCAATTATTCCTTCATGCAGCACAATCCCCTCATGGAGCAAAGGTTTGGATCCTGATTCCCTGAGCTCAGTATGTACCACACAAGGATCTTCCTCCTGCAGCAACCAGTTTGTACTGGAGGCAAAAAAAAAAAAAAGTTTCCAGGCCAAGGTGATGCTGAGATGTGAGAGAGAAGTTCAGGGGTCATCCCTGCTCTGTGTGCTCTCAGGGACTTCTCTCTGGAAAAAAGCTCAGCAGTTCTGTCTCCTGGAACTCCTGCTGAACTTGGGGAGTGGGAATTGGGGATATTGGAGCCAGTCCTGCTGCTTGGTGGGAAATAAACTGAGTGTTGTCTTCTTAATAGCAAAGTTGTGTCTTGCCACCTAGGAATGCCTGAAGTTTGAACTTGCCTGATTAAAAAAGTGAATTTTAAGGAATAGCTGGGCATTCCTGCACTTGGTATTGATTTGTCAGTGCAGCACATCTGAGCTATGCTAACATAGTGCTTAGCCCAGCAAATCCTGCCCATGGATCAGTGGGATGTGCTCTTGCCTGGCCATTAAATCCATTTCCTGAGAACATTCCTGGCTGTGCCCTGAGCCCCCAGCTCGTGGGATTCTCTGGAAGCTCCAGTGCTGTGTGTGGCTGGAGCTGGTGCTGAACAGCCCAGCACCTGCAAAGCTAAAAAAGCCTCAAAAAAAGGCTACAGAGACTGCAGCAGAGGAGCTACCACGGGCTGAAATGACCTTTCTGTGGCAGCTCCTCAAGCTGTGCTGGAAAAGAGGAGGCTTCTCAAGCAGAGCTTGAGGAGTGGAAGCCTCTCCCAACATCCACAGATTCAAGGAGTCATGGAGACTTTTTACACCAAACTAGAAGAGAAAACTCTGAGCAGCTGCACATGGGAATGGTTTGACTTTTTTTGTTTGATCTGCTCTCATCCATGCTGCAGAAACAGCAGGGGATAAAGGTGGGAAGGAGCTGGGAATGATGAATGGACTGGCTTGCTGCAGTGTTTAAAGTTGAAGCTCCTCTGAGCTCTGGGAAGGTATCCAGGTTGTTCTTTGTTGTCTCCAAGCTAGTCTGATTATTCATGCTTATTTTGAGTAGTTTTGGCTAGAAATGAGAAATGTGGTGGCAATGTGACAGCCCTAAGCAAACACCTTGGCAGGGAAGATGTGCCTTGAGGCACCTGCTCTGGCTCTCAGCAGCCCTGGGAATGATGCAGTGTTCCCTGATTCTGGTGATTATTGCCCTGGTGATTCTCACCCTCCCCTGCTGCTGCTGTGCCCCTGTGCCAGTCACTTCTGGGCTGATTTAAACTTTAAATCCACTCACAGTGTCACTTGCTTCTTGTTCCACTTTTGGTGGATGCCACCACATCCCTCTGCCAGTTTTATCAACATTTTAATGATTTCATTTTCCTGTGCTGCTGCTGTTCTTCCTTCCATCCCTGCTGTTCTCTGCCCCCATACCTACCTGCAGGTCAGGGACTGGATGTGCTGGTGTTGGGTGGATGCTCCTTGGGCATCACTCCAGCAGGCTGACACTTTTATGAGTGGAATTAGGAGGCATTAACCACCTATTTCCATGTTTTCCTACCTGGCAGAGGGAATGGCTGAAGGAGAGTTTCCCAAACAGCTTTGTTGAGGCAATAGATTGGGAAAGTGAAATTCCCAGCAAGTGCTGGAAGGCAAAAACTCTGTAGTTGCTTGCAAGGAGCTTAATTTCCCCTTTTCCCTTCCATGTTTCCTGTCACTCTTGGATATTGTCATCCCTTCTCCAGAGCAGTGTTATGACTTGCTGCAAAATACACTGAGTGTATAAAAGGTCTGGGGCCTCCCTGAAGGGCAGCTTGGGGAGCTGAGCCCTGCACAGCCACGAGCTCTCTGCTTCCAATTTGTGTCACTTTGAGATCCTGTGGTTGGAAAAAAATCAAGATATTCAGGGCTCATAGGAATATGCTGTGGCTGGTCAGTGTGTGGGCTCTGTTCTGTTGGTTTTCACTTGGTTCTGTGCTTTCCTTGTGTCCATGTCCCCTCCCTCTCCTACTGCATCTTCTCTTGCATTAGAGGAAGCAGAGTGTTCCAGTGCTGGGGTGTAAAAAACCAGAACCCTCTCTGAGTCAGAGACAGATCAGAATACAGGGTTTAAATTCAAGCTTCTAGAGAAATTAAAATACATTAAGCCACACAGACATGAAATAGAGGTGTAAGCTTTAAAGGAAATAACATTAAGAATATGTTTTAAGTGCCTTAAAAAAGCCTTAGAATCTAGTGTAAAAAAACAAGCTTCAATGAGAGCTCAGAAACATAGTTCTAGACATAATAAAAACATAGTAAAAATATTGCTTATATTCCATTTGTGTAAATAGATATGCTTTATGTGCAAGGATTAACACCACTTCCATACTATAGAACTAGAATTCCACTGGGTTTAAAAGAAACGCTTCAGATTTGTGTTTTTAGCTCATTGGGTAATTTGTAAGTAAAAATCCATGTATTAGAGTGAGAGCTTTCTCCTTCTCTTTTCCTCCATCATCATCATCACCACCACCACAAGAAAAAAAGAAGAACAGAAGAATAAAGACCAGGGAGCATCTGCCTCTGCCCAGGACTTTAAACCAGGGAGCTGCTTCTAGTTGGGATTTTATGCCAGAAAGCTTTAACATGGATTTTACAGCCTTGGACTCTGAGACTAATGTGCTTCTACAAATAAACAACTTTACAGCAACCGACAGCTGCTCTTGCCTCTCTAAGACCTAAACCCACAGAAATCTCAACACAGGGCATGGGGGGGAGCCCTGGAGGGATTTCCCTGCTCTGAGCTGGGCTGTGGCAGCCTGCAGGGGCCAGGTGAGAGCAGGGTGGGTTTGGGAGCTGCAGAGCACACAGGTTTGTGTAACAGGACTCATGTCCATCCCTTTGCAGTGCCCTGTGCTCCCTGCTGAAGCATTCCAATGCTTTCCCAGCCAGAATCTTTGCTGCTGGCAGCATTCAGCTCTTCCCCCATTCAGATGCTTGTGGCAGGACTTGGAGCATTCCTTTGCTTTCCTTCCCTCTGTGCCCTGAGGGTGGTGTGGGGGTCAATAAATCTGCTTCAGGCTGCCTTACAAGCCAAGAGTGAGCTTGTGACAACTCCAGAGGATCTTTGCAGGGTTGTTAAAGCCCCTGACACCTCCAGCAGTGCCAGGCTGCTGCCCTGCTCCATGCTGGGCTGCCCTTTGCTGCTCCTGTGGGTACAGAGCACAGCCAGGGGGTCACTGCCCTGCCAGGCTGCCCCTGTGGGAAGGAAAATCCATTTGCAGGAGCAGTTCATTTGCAGCATTGATGTCCTGGACTCCCTCTGATTCCTGTATTTACTCAGATCCAGCAGTGGCGCTGGCTTCTCCAGCAGTGGAGTTGGGAAGTGATCCAGAGGGTGATCGACCCTGGATGCTGACATGGCTGGATCCTGTGCCATTCTCTGTATGGATTTCACCTTTTAATTCATGTTTTTGTTGGTTCATAAAGTGGCAGGAGCTTAGTGCAGGAGGCACAGATTCCAGGTGCCCTGGAAGGCAGGGTGGCATGGGGGATGCTGGAGGAGATTATCTGGGAAAGAAACAGTGGGAGAGGTTTGAAGCTAAGGCTGGGGTGAGGTGGAGTGGGAAAGCTGAGAGACCTGGCGTGAGGGTTTTGTTGTTGGAGGGTTGCTGGACAGACTTCTGAGCTTACTGTTATCTGTTTTTTAGGTTTGCAGTTTATTATGAGGGTGTGGGTATAAGAAAGAGTGTAGAGCATGGAGAGTAATAGCTAAGAGCAATGGGGTGAGAGAGAGCAAGAGAGAGCTTAGAGCTCAGAGCTAAGGGGTAAGAGAGAAGAGATAAGAGAGGTAAGAGAGGTAAGAGAGCGATTTCTCGTTCACAATACAATAAGTATTTTTTTACAATGAATATTCTAATTTTCCAATAACTAATTTAATACAATATACTAATTTCTTAATATTTGCATGCAACTTATAGGAACTACTAAACTACCATGTTTTATGGCTTTTTTATTTGTAACCCTTATTTTCAAACCTTTTTTGCTAGGCTGGGGACAGGATGTCTGTTAGTTTTTTGGTATTTGTGGCATTTGGTATCATCTAAACAAAGGAAGAGGCCTTAAACTTTAACATAACTGTTTTTAGCATCTATATCAAAATATGCTAACATTTCTATTTTATCTATTGTTTCAGAACTACTTGCTAGGCACTTATAAGATTTCTCTATTCCCTCCCCAACAACCTGGAAGAGGAGACACCAGGAGAGGCTGCATGGAAAACCAGTGGGAAATCCTGAATTTGGATTGGGATTAAAGGGGATAATTCAGTGGGTCTGGGGGATGGGAGCAGGGAAATTTGGTTTGGGCTCGCCTGGGGCAAGGTGCAGAAGACTGGAGAGCAGGAGAAGAACCAGATGGAAGAGAACTGGAAATTGCTTTTCACAGTTATTTTAAGGGCACTGTGTATCTTATCAAGTTGACTCACTGGGTGTCTCAGTGCAAGGCAAAACACCAGCTCTGCCCCTTGGCAAGGGAATGTTGGAGAAAACCCTATTCCTCTGCAAGAGGAGCCCCAAAATATTTACACAGCATGGACCATCCTGCAGGGTGGTGCCCTCACACACTTTGGCTTTACAGGATCTTTCTATGAGAAACACACCCTGAGCTCTCCCAGCTGAGGGAATCCCCTTTTTCCTGGCAGAGAAATCCAACATTTTGGGTTGTCCTCCCTAAAACCCCACTCTGCCTCGAGCTGGATGATTTTGGAGGAGCACCTGGCCCCTCTCACCTGGGCAACCCTGTGCTCCATCTCTCCCGTGGGATGCTGATTGAGCTGAAGGTCACTTGAAATGCCATTTTCATTGAGCTGCCTCGATGGGGTAATTACAGCTGGAAATGCAAGGTTTGCTAAACAAATTACAACCCAAATGCAGTGTTTGCCTGGTGAGAGGCGGATTGGGAACACCTGTGCCACTTTGTGGAACAGAAAAAAAGCAGTTTTAGGGGTTTGAAGTGTTTTTGCTTGTGGTGTCTCCTGTTGGCTGTGCCTTGTGTCCTGTCCCTGATCCCCAGCAGATCAGATGACAGAGTTTGGGTGGTGGTGTGGCTGTTTTGGGTGGAGAGGGTGACCCCCACCGTGCCACAATCTCCTTTCAGGTCACTGTGGAGAGCAGAATTGAGCTCCTTTTCCCATTTCTGTCCCTTTTCCTATTTTTGAGGTCCTGAGCCTTTTCTGAGGTCCTTTTCCCCTTTCCCATTGAGATCCTGAGCCTTTTCTGAGGTCCTTTTCCCATTTCCACGACTTTGCTGAGTGAGGCAGTGCCTGACTTGCAGGGTTTGCTTCTCTGTTTCCAGATGGGAAGCCAATCATTCTTCCCCCATCCCTGCTGGGAAGGAAAGGCTCAGGGATGCCCATGAGGTCCCTGGGGAGGCACTGGAGATGTGAGAGGGACAGCACCTAACACAGCTGTACCCAGATGTGCTGCCACTCCTGGGGCTGCAGAGCAGCTTCTCTCCAGGAGCAGGGGAGACACCCTGGAGCTCATCAGGTGGTGGAAACTCCTGGAGAAGTGTGACAGAGACATCTCAAAGCTGAGAAGGGATTCCAAGAGGATTTTACAGCACTGGCCCAATTTTTGAGCCCATCCTTCCCAGCAAACTCAACTCTTGCTACCCTAAAGATGTGCAGAAGAGCAGGGACACTTTTGGGATAAAGTGAGGATGTTTCTGCTTCCCCCCAGGTCCTTCTGGGGCCTGGGCAGCTCTTTCAATCCTCCTGTAACTCAGGGTGATTTGTGTGCTTCTATGAGTTCATTTTAGTGTTTCTCTGAAAATCCACAGCAGTAATTTGGTAAATAGAGAATTACCAGACTTGAAGTACTCTAGCCTTGGCCAGCTGTAATTTGCTCTGGGTAATCACTATTCTGCTGCTTCTCTCTGCTAGGTCTGAAAGTGCTAGGAATTTAGAGTAGGAATCAATTAAACAGCAAATAGGTTTCTTTGTCAAAATCAATTAAGTCCTCCACCCAGCCAATGCAATGGTCTCCCTGGAATTTCATATTCTGCTTGGCTGCTGTTTCCTCAGCAGCTTTTGCTGGATAATGTTGATGTTTTATAGCTTGATTTAAATCATATGGATCAATGCATATGCATCCCTTATTTGGATTTTTCAATTACAGCTGTATATTTAGCCTAAATGAATTATCTGGGTTGTAGCTGCAGCTACACAGAGAATTTTTCATAATGCCCAATTCAATTTCTACTTTCTCTGTAAGCATAAATGATTTCTTTGGGGAGAAGGATCATTAAGGTTGTTTTGCCCTTCTTGTTGGGAGTCTGGGTCTTCCAAATGGGCCAGACCAGGAATTTTCAAACATCTCCAGCCTGTGGATTCTATCTCAGCTTTGGGTGGAGAAGCAAATACTTGGGAATTGTGGATTATGCAGCTGTGTTGGTCAAAGTAATTTTTCAAGTCCTTGAGGACTCCTTTGAGCTGGCTCACAGCCCTCTGCCCACTGTCCCCTCCCCACAGCTCTCAGGTCACAGCCTGAGATCCCTGACCTGCATCTGAGCTCTTCCTGTTGCATCTGGGTTTTAAACCATCCTTTTCCCTGCCTGCTGTGCCTCTGATCCATCTGCATCCCTAAACTCCCAGATGCCTTTGGGAATCTGGCCCTCAGCACGCCTGAGTTTCCATGGCACCACTGAAACAGGACCTGGGCTCCTAAACCTCCAAAGTGTCTTTGTTTTCCATGTTCTTCACTGATAATTCATCCCAAGTCCCTGTCTGGGAGAGGGAAAAAGTTCTGAGTTTTAAGCCAAGCTGTGGCTCATCTTTAAATCAGAAGATAAAAGTTAATTAATGACATGGGACTGTGTCAGGCTGGACTCATACACTCTCCAGCCACCCATTGCCTATTTAATTCTTAAAACCCAATGGTTCCTGCAGGCAAAGGTTGTGTTTAATCCTTGCTACCATCCAGGGGAGCTCTGTCTGCAAACCAGACCTTGCCAGCTGTGGGAAAATAATTGAAAAGGACTTTTACTTGTATTTTATAGAATTTGAAATCAGTAAATATTTAAAAGTCCAGAACAATGTAAGAGCTATTTTGGGTTAGAATTGAACTCCAGGGTTCCAATTTTGACATAATAAATCTAAAAAGAGGGATAATTGCTAAAATCATGTGAATGATTGATTTCTTTTTCCATGTGACAGCCAAACCCAAACTTTTCTCAAGGAACTGTTGAGCTTTGGAGAGCTGAAACAACATTCACTGTCCATCTCCCTAAAATTCAGCTCTTAAATACTCATGCAGCTCAATTCACACTTTTCCACTTAATGCAAAACTTCTCAGGCTGAAAATAGAGGCCTGGGGTTATAAACTGCTCAAGAAGTTGGTGTCATCTGAATTTTCTTGCTGCTTGAGGGGATTTAGGGGATCAGCCACGTGCCCAGGAAAGTGCTCTGGCCACAGGCAGTCCAGGGAGAGGCCCTGGATGCCTCCATGGTAAATCCCACTTTTCCAGCTGTGTAGCTCTGTATAAACAATTCACTGCTCCCTGAGCAAAGACACTTCCCAAGCTCCTGTTCCTCTGGGTTGATGAGCCTTTCTCAAGCATGTCTTGGTTTGAAAGAAGGTGTTTGTTAAGAGAGGCAGGAGCCTCTCTTGAAATGGAGAGTGTAAACCCACTCCCTCCAAATTATTATGATTTTGAAATTAAGGGGCTCTCAGGCAAAGATATGGGAATTAGGAATAACAGTTCTTTACTAGGAAAATTAAAATAGAAATACAGTATTACACAGAACAATCCCAAACCCTGCCAGAGTCAGAATCCAAGCTGACACCCGTCAGTCAGTCAGGGTGTTGGCACAGTCCCATTCAATGGTGGCTGCATCCTCCTGCAGGGGCAGATGTGGTTCAGCTGGAGCAGTGCTCCTGGAGAAGGGGCAGTTTCCTCTGAAGCTCCAGGGATGATGTGCAAAGGTCTGGCTTTCCTCTGGAATCCAGTGGAAAGAAGGTTCCTTGCTGTCCCAAATGTCAGTTTTTATCTGGGTAGGAAAGGCTTGGCTGCTCCCCTGGCTGGAGCATCTCCCAGTGGGATGATGGAATTTTATCAGTCATGCCCTGGGACTCAATGGGCCAGCAGCAGATGATATCTTCCTGGAGGGAGGATGGGCTGTGGGAAAGATAAAGATGATTGCCCAGCTGGTTTAAAGATGGCCCATTAGCAGATAATATGTGCCAGGAGATCAGGGTCACTGCCCCACCTGGTTTTTAACAGATGGTGATAGAATACAGACTTTTGGTGATATTCTGTATTGTAAACCAAGACAAAGCTTTTGCTCTTGGAATTACCAAGGACTAAAACTCCTCCCAGCTGAGGAATTTCAGAGGCAGGAGCAGAGTCCCTCTCCTGGAGGGGACAGAGTGTGCCCAGGGTCAAAATCCTCCTCCAGCTTGTCCATGCCCAGAGCAGGGACAGGAGTTGTGTCCACAAGGGTCTCTCAGCACCTTTCCCAGGAGGTTTCAAGCCCCCTCCTGCCCCCAGAGATCTGGCAGGTTTCAGCCTTACAGTCTTTGCTCCAGTGAAATTCCATCCCTTAAACAAGGGCCATGTAACAAGGAACAGAGATGCCAGGTGTCGCTGCAGGCTGTGCAGTTTGGTGTGGAGCTGCAGGATGTGCTTGGGATCCCTCCAGGAGGGGTGCTGGGCTCACCTGGACTTTGCTGTGTCCCAGGTGAGCATTCCCAGACTCACACCTTCTTATCCCATTTTGTGACTTTGCCTTCTTTGCTTCCCCTCTCTTTCCTCACTATTTTCCCCTGCTGCTGTGAAAACCAGAGAAATAACCTTTTTGGGGACCAGCTTGCCATAAACTGGGGGTGGGGAAATGCACAGATTGCCATTAATCAATTTATTGCTGCTGGGAGGCCAAATCATCCCATTAATCCTGGAGTTCCCAGGGGCCAGTGATTGAGGGGGTATTCAGCTCCTGCCTGCATTAGCATCTGACTTTCCCTTCCTCATTTGCTGCTGGGCTCCATTTGCAGGGCTCTGAGCAGCCTCTCCCATCTGTTAATTTAATAATTGCCCATTGTTGTAATACACACGTGCTCTAATGGAGCAATTTCCCAGTTCCCATCCTGGAATCTGTTTCAGCTATCAATATTTCTTTACAGTGTCTATTTTTTTTCAGGGTTTTTCGAAAACAATGGCATGATTACAATAACTTCAGCTAAGCCTGGTCCTTCAGCTGCCTGGCACAGTAAATATTCTAAAATCCCCATATGTCTGAAACAATCTGGGAAGTTTTAAAATATTAAAGTAACACATTCCCATTCATGCAAAACTGCAGGCCTGATGGTGCAATTATCCAGTCTATTAATTATTATCTGGTCTGCTTAGGAAGTGAGAACTCTTCTTCAAATGGCATCAACTGAGATGAATATAAATTAGGAAGGGTCAGGTTTATTTCATGTCCACTGCAACTCTAAAAAAAACCCAACTAAAAAAGGCTTTGTCAGGAGGCCAAATACAGTTGGGGGATGCCAGATGAAGAAATGGATTTATTCCAGCACAATCCTGTCTGTGCTGATGCTGCTTTCCATGGTTTGCAAACTTGTGTGAAGCTCAGAAGGAAAAATAAATAAAGCCATGATTCCATGTTCCTTGCAGAGCAGGAGATATTTATTGTAGGGGGTATAAATGCTTCAGTTTCACTTGGGTGCTTCAGCTTTATTTAGATTTGCCATGAAATCCCTCCTAGGGCCAGGCTGCCCTGGGCAGGAAAGGCCAACACCAACCCTGACAGCCTCGTTAAAGCTCCTGCTGTTGTCATTCCTCTTTCCCTGGGCAGCTCCTGGCTCTGGAGCTCTGCAAAGTGAGCACATAAAGTTCCTCATGAGGCACCCTGTGAGCCTGCAGGAGTGAGCTGTGCTTTCAGCCATCTGTGCCCTGCACTGGGCTCCGTCCCCTGCTGCCTCCCCTCCTCCCTGGCTGGCAGGTGCTGCATCCTCCTGGAGATGCTCCTGGCTCATTATCATCCCCGTGGCTGCTGTCACCATCCTCACGTGGCTTTCCTGCTGAAACCCAAATGCCCACAGCTTGGAATTGTGGCGAGCAGCTTTAGGTTGTGAAAAGCTATGAGTGTAAATCCCTGTTCTTCCCTCTCAGCTTCCTTCAAAGCCCATGGAGAGAAGCTGGCAGTGGGATGTGTCTCCCATTTTAGGCCTGGAGATAGAATTGATCCTCCCCTCTTAGGGCTGTGTCTTGGTTTGAAAGACAGGTGTCTGCTAAGAAAGGCAGGAGCCTCTCATTGAAATGGAAAATGTAAATCCCCTCCCTCCAAATTATTATAGTTTTGAAATTAAGGGGCTCTCAGGCAAAGATATGGGAATTAGGAATAACAGTTCTTTACTAGGAAAATTAAAATAAAAATTGACATCAGTCAGTCAGTCAGGGTGTTGGCAGCAGTCCCATTCAATGGTGGCTGCATCCTCCTGCAGTGGCAGATGTGGTTCAGCTGGAGCAGTGCTCCTGGAGAAGGTGCAGTTTCCTCTGAAGCTCCAGGGATGATGTGGAAAGGTCTGGCTTTCCTCTGGAATGCAATGGAAAGAAGGTTCCTTGGTGTTCAAAATGTCAGTTTTTATCTGGGTAGGAAAGGCTTGGCTGCTCCCCTGGCTGGAGCATCTCCCAGTGGGATGATGGAATTTTATCAGTCATGCCCTGGGACTCAATGGGCCAGCAGCAGATGATATCTTCCTGGAGGGAGGATGGGCTGTGGGAAAGATAAAGATGATTGCCCAGCTGGTTTAAAGATGGCCCATTAGCAGAGGATATCTCCCACAGAGATAAGGGTCACTGCCACACCTGGTTTAACAGATGGGGATAGAATACACACCCCTGGTCACATCCTGTATTGAAACCTAAGACAGGCTCATTTTGGTCCAAATGACTTCTTTCAAATTTAGAGAATCCCAGGAAGGTTTGGGTGAGAAGGGATCTTAAATCTCATTCCAGCCCCTGCCATGGGCAGGGACACTTTCCCTCAGCCCAGATTGTCACCTTGTTTTGCATCTTCCTGCGCCTGCTGGTTCTTGTGGAGTCTCTCCCCCTAGTCTCCTGCAGAAGGAGAAAAAAAATGTTTTTTCCCTCTTTGCTTTGTTGGAAGACTCGTGGAGGATTGTGCTGGTGGTGAAAAGGGGAATTAAATGCAGCTTTCCCAAGCAAAAGGCAAATGGGCACTGGGTAACACTTCCTCTCTAGGGATGTGAGTTTAGGGTTTGCAGAGTACTGTGAAATCCCCTGGGATGGAAGCTAATGGGAATGTGACAGCTATTATTATAAACTCCCCCAGCAAACTTGAACTTCCCCACGTGTCTATTCATAAGATTATTAGAAACCAATTCCAAATAATTGCATTATGCCCTTTGTATTGGTGGATTTTCTGCAGTAATTGACTTTACAGAAAAGACATCCCTCAGCTCAGGGAGGGGTTTGTGCCCAGCCCAGTGCCAGGAAAACTGCAGGATTCTGTGTGTGAAAGCATCTGTGAGAAGCAGCCCTAACAATGCTTCCTTTACCAGCAAATCCCAGGCTCATCCAGCTAACAAAGGTTTAATTCTGAGGGAGTTTCCTGAGGGCTCAGATGCAGCTGGAGAGGTACCAAGTGAGGGTGTGTAGCTCAGGGTGAAGGTGAAGGTGTAATTCTTGAGTTGAAATTTGAGATTGTCACCTCCACCAGTGGGTTTTGGGAGTGGAAATAGCCAAGAGACATCAGCATTTATCTCACCAGAACCACAGTAATTAAAACCCTGCCTGTCAGCAGGTGTGGAACTGCTCAGAGCCCCCTCAGGTGTGCACCCCTCTCTGGAGAGAGGCTGATATTTTTTAAGCTCCAGCTCAGGGTCATTCTTTGGTTCTGCAGTGCAGCCCCTCAGCCTGAGCCTGTGGGAAGGTTTAGGGTCACATATCCCCATATCCCTCCTCTGGACATTCTCTAACAGCTTTTAAGCTAGAAGTAAGGAAAAAAAAAAAATCAAAGGTCAGAAAAGATGCAGGAAAATCCCCAAGTCAACCATCTGAAAAGAGACTGGACCACTCTCAGAAGAAAATCTTGGATAGTGTTTCCCCTTCATTTAGCCATTAAAGCATTTTTCCCTTTGTCTAAATATCTTGCAATAATATTTTAGGCAGTTTTGAAATGCTGCTTTAAAAATTCTAAGGGAGGAAATGGCCAAGATTTGCCCTTTCACAGAAAGATAAAAAATAATAAGAAAATGATCATCTTTCCTTTGAATGGAAATATTCTGAAACTTCTGCTGGCTGGCTGATATTTCCAGTGAGGTATTTTTTGGAAAACAAAATGAATTTAGGAGAAACTTGTGGAATTGCTACTGTAGAGCCGTGGAAGAATTACAGGATTCCCAAGAAAGATGTGTGGCATCAGTCCCAGGTCTGTGCACGTTTGGTATCCAGGATCTTCCCAGAAAGCTCACTGAGGAAGCAGCTGAATTCCACACACATTTTTGAACCCAGCCTTATTCAAACACCTGCTTCCAGGCACTGTTGTGAAGCTGATCTTTAAACCACCAAATGAACATCCAGAGGGAAAAGCCTGCTCCAGCTTCATGTACATCCCTTTTCTTTTTTTTTTTTTTTTTTGGGGGGGCAAACAAGGGAATGGCGAAGTTGTGCTGAACAGAAACACACTGAAACCCGAAAAATCAATTCCTTCAGTGGTCACGAGGAATCTTTCCTGCATTCCTAACAAAGCCAAGATTAATTGAGGAACACTGGTCATTAGGAAAAAATGGAAACAAGCAGCCTTTCCACGGATTCCAGAGTAATGAACATTCTGCCTCAGTAATCAATAACTCTAAGCAGCTTAACAAGGCAGGCTTTGCTGTAGGACCAGCTTAGCCTGGAGCCAGAGCAGCTGTGCTGGAGCTTGTCCTGCAGCCCCACGGTGATTTCTGTGCCCTGCTCTGCATCAGCACAGGCACTGTAAACGTTCCCAGGGGTTTTTTCATCTCGAGGATTGGAAATACTGCACCAGCACAGCCTCAGGAACCTCTAGAGGTGTAAAATTCAGCTGCAGATATCAAATCCTTCTGTCCTCCCAGAGACTTCCTGGAATTTCCTCTTCTGGTTTAACACAGAGACACAAACAAGTTGGCTAAACTTCCAATCTGGCTCTGGTTTTGATGGTATTTAAGGCACCTGAGCATTTTCCCCACAGCTGCTCATCATTTCCTATAAGCACACTGAAGGTATCATGCACTGAGACAGGAATGCAAATAGTGTCAAAATATTGGTAAACCTCTAAAACCCCCAGGGATCAGAGAAGAAATGAAAATCCAGCAGCAGCAATAATAAATCTGAAATAACTTTGCTCGCAGTCTCATATTTATAATTTCATCTCCAGTTTTGCAAATACGGAATTTGCGGAGCAGCGTCTTGCTAAAATCAGAGCATCTCAACCTCTTAATGCATGGAAAGGGCCCCTCTGAGAGCTCACCTGCTTCCCTCCCCACTCCTTCCACCTGCTTCTCTCAGCACAAAACACAATTAGGAAAAAGCTGTGAGTTTGAAAAGGTGTTGCAATAAAATAAAGAAAGACCTCGGGAAGGCTTTGGAAGCTTGATAGTAATCAAATCTACTGCAGAAAGGAAAATCAATGTTGCTATCTTTATATATCAACATAAACATTTTTATTTCATTACAGCAACGGGAAGGACAAAGTGTAATGAATCAAGAGGGGTTTCAGGAGGGGAATGAAGATGAAACAACCCAGCTTGTCACTGTTCTTGTCTGCTGAAGGATAACCCTGTCCCTCCAAAACACTGTAAATCTTTCACCCTGAGAGCATTTGCAGGAAGGAGAGCAGCCCTCCAGCAAGAGCTCACGGCCAAATTACTGCCACCCCAGTGGCTCCCTGCTGCCAGAGGTGCCATCCAGATGTTCTCCCAGAACATCTCCAGCCCATGGGAGGGGGGCCTGCCCTGATACCTCCAGGGGTACCAGATCTGTAGGTGTCCCAGAGGACCCAGAAAGGGCTTTTCCATTCAAAAGAAATGTGATTATTTTCTTTTTGCACGTTATTTTTTATCTTTCTGGGAGAGGGCAAATCCTGGGCATTTCCTGACCTGAAATTTTAAAAGTAGCATTTCAAAAGTTTCCAAAATATCACAGCAAGGTAACCAGAGAAGGGGAAAATGCTTCAGTGACTAAATGAAGGAATCTGATACTAATTTAATGGAAACACAATCCAAGATTTTCTCCAGTCTAGCCCTGCCAGCACATGGACAAGAAGGGCTGAGGATTTCCTGAGGGCTCAGTCCTCCCTGGCAGTGACATGGGACATGCTCATGTCAGGGTGGGACACAGCTCAGACTGAGTAAAATTCTGCACCCTCTCTTTGGCAAACAAAGCAAAACGTTCCTAAATCCTCCCCCCAGGCTGAATGTCCTTCACATAACTAGTCAACAAACAGGAGGGAGCAGTGAATACATTTGCAGAAATGGGTTTGGCTCGTGGACAGAAGGACTGAACACTGAATAATGTATTAATGTGAGCAGCTCTGTCTGATTGAGGGAAAGCAGATTTAGATACACAGGTCAGGCATCAGAAATTTTGGTTTGTGCAGTTTGGAGCACAGGATGCCGGCTCCATTTCAATTAAAAATAATCTTATTAATTTCTGTTTTAAATTGTATGGAAACCTAGCAATGTTCTTGTAGCTGTTTCAGAACAAAACTGCTCAGCTTGGCAGCACAGACCTTGGAGCAGCTTCCCCACATTTTGGGGGTCACTGGGGACCCTGAGGACAGGGCTGGTGGCCATGGGGACCTGGCCAGCTGCAGGAATGGGCTGCTGGGAGCCTCAGAAAGGACAATAAACACAAAAGCAAAATCCTGGGAGGAACACCAGGACCTGACACTGCTGGATCCAGGGAAAGATTTGCAGGAACAGGTGTTGGGGATGCTGGTGGAGAAGTCAGGCATAAATAAACATTGAACCCCTGCAAAAGCTGCTAGTGAGGGTGGCAGCGTGGCAAGGAAAGGGATCCTTGTCCTCTTGGATCCCAGTGCAAGGCCAGTGGGTCCAGACATCAACTTGGTCAGGGATGGAGAGGATGAGGGGGCTGGGTCTGTTCAGCCTGAAAAGGAGAAAGGAGAAAGGAGAAAGGAGAAAGGAGAAAGGAGAAAGGAGAAAGGAGAAAGGAGAAAGGGAAGAGGAGAGGAGAGGAGAGGAGAGGAGAGGAGAGGAGAGGAGAGGAGAGGAGAGGAGAGGAGAGGAGAGGAGAGGAGAGGAGAGGAGAGGAGAGGAGAGGAGAGGAGAGGAGAGGAGAGGAGAGGAGAGGAGAGGAGAGGAGAGGAGAGGAGAGGAGAGGAGAGGAGAGGAGAGGAGAGGAGAGGAGAGGAGAGGAGAGGAGAGGAGAGGAGAGAAGAGAAGAGAAGAGAAGAGAAGAGAAGAGAAGAGAAGAGAAGAGAAGAGAAGAGAAGAGAAGAGAAGAGAAGAGAAGAGAAGAGAAGAGAAGAGAAGAGAAGAGAAGAGAAGAGAAGAGAAGAGATCTCATCATAATCTGCAATCCTGACAGGAGGGGGATGAAGTGGCATTTCCCAGAGATTCATGGGGGAAAGGTCAGAGTCCACAAGTGGGACCAGGGGAAATCCACTTTAGACAGAAGGGGACAAGAAAATCATGCTGAGGGTGATCAGACACTGAACCAGGGGTGCAAGAGAGGCTGTGAGATATCAGAAATTCAGCTGGGCAAGGCTTGGAACAGGAGGCCATGGATTGATCCACACATGGAGCTGGATTCAGGTCTGAGGATTGCAGAGCTCTGAGAAAGGACAGTCACAAATCCTTGAATAATCACTGTGGGGCTCTGGAAGCTGCAGCAGCTGGCTGTGTATAATCACACATCTGCAGGGCAGATGTGACTCCCTGCTGTCCATGGCAGCTCCCAGGAGTGCTCAGGGAAATGTGCCAGTGGCTGCTGCCCAGCCAGCCCCTTCCTCTGTGATCCATGGCAAGCTGATTTCTCTGTGTGTGAAGGAAATAATTTGCATAGCCTGGAGTGTTTTTCTCTTCATGCTTCCCCACACCAGCTGGCCCACAAGCAAACTTCTGGACACTTCTGCTGGTAGAAATTCCTGCACCTCCTCCAGGCTGCTCCCTCTGCCCACCTTGTTCCCAGCTTCCAGCACATCCCTCCTTTGTCCCCGTGGCTCAGGAAGCACCACAGCCCTTTGCTCTGTGTTCCCTGGGCTGTTTCTCCTCCACAGCTGCCTGGAGCAAGCCAGGATGATCTCTCCAGAGGGGACCTGTGCTGCCTGTCAGGGAGAGGTTGGGAGTGGCTGTTCCCTCACTTCACCTTTGCACTAACACCTTCCCCACCACTGCACCAGGCAGGGCTCCTCCTTTGGTGTTACCAGAGCTGTTTCAGTAAAATCCAATTTCTATCCTCTGGGATCTGCCTGGCAGGGCTTGGAGGCACCCAGGATTTCCTCCTGTGTCACTGTCCCCTCTCTCTTCTTAAATAAACGTGACATCCCTTTTGCTCCTCCGGGCTGGAAACTTTCTTTTCTCCCCAGGGAGCTTCATTCTGTTACTCCAAGGTCTCAGGAGGCTCTGGGAATAAAGAGTCCAACAAATTAGATTGGTTTCACTGAGTGGATGAGCCTGCAGCGGGGATATTGGGGTTTTGTGTGCTGCAGTTTAATTTCTTTCTCATCCTGTAAGCTCTGCAATCTCTTCCCTGGTTTTATCCCTGAGAGCAATGTTGGGATGCTTCCCTCTGCTCTGGCACTGTTAACTCTTCCAAGTCTAAGAGGAAAGTTAAAAGAAGGCTGCCTGCTCTGGGCTCTCTGTAGCCCAACATCTTGTGCTGGTTTTGTCTCTGGAGGATTTGCAAAGTCTGGCTGGGGAGCCAATTCTGAGGGTTTGTGACACCTCAGTTCCTCTTTGTCACAAAATAACAGCTGAGAGGTGATTTCCCAGCTCCAGCAAACATCCTTTGACCCCATTTACCTCCAGTGAGGGATGTCCACACAGCACAGACCCCTCCCCATCCTCCAAACCCCTCTCAGAGCTCGGGTAGGAGCAGATGGAGGCCGAGCATCCCCAGCAGTGAATCCATCCAGAACCCTCTTCCAGCATCGTTTTAATTACTCAAATATAAATACAGAAGGTATAAATAATTCAGAGAACATTTGTTTCTTTTGGAAGCCAGGTTTCTGAAGGCACTGACACTCCCACACCCCAGAATTCCAGAGCTGGGCTCCCCAGCCAGGAATGCAGGAGAAAAAAGCTGTGGGAAAGTCTGGAGCTGAGCCAGGTTTCCACCAGTCAGCCCCATCTCACCCCACAGATGCTGCTCAGACACTTCTTGCAGCTCCCATGAAGGATTCACTGGGCTTGCACCAATCTCCTCCAGTACTCTACTTCCTGCAACATTTTTTTTTTAAAGTTCCTGATGAGTAAAGAGAAATTCATATTGTATTTGAAATGAATGGTTTCCTACCATCCACATCTACCATTCTGCATCCTCTCCTTCTTTTGTCTCCTCTGTTTTATGCTGAGATGCCTCAGTTGGTTCACCTTCCTCCATAGATCTGGGGAGATAAAATATGGAATAACTGCAAGGATCAGGGATGAGTTTAGCAGCCTTGGTCCTGCAGGGAATGAAACTTGTGACTAAGAGATCATTTCTTTCATGGCATCAGTACAAAGTCAGCTGAGCTTCAGTGAACTGGCTGCAAATAGGTGTCAGGGTTATCAGCCAGCAACAATCTGTGGATACTGGTGAGGATTCAGGGAAAGTTGCATTTTCCCAAAGCTGCTCAAAGAAAACAGAAGGATGAAATCAATAACAGAGGTTAACAGCTGGTGTTGATCACAGAGCAGTGCTGATGCTTTGGTAAAAGCAAGTTTTCAAGAGGTGCTGCCTTTCTTGGACCAATGAGCTTTTTCTATTCTGTGTTGCACAATCCATCCTATAAAAGTGCAGTTGCTTTTTAATAAAGTGCTTCTTTTCTCCCTCGGGAAGAAGTGTGTGAGTGTTGCTGTATTATTCCTAGTCTGATAGTGACAACAATCCTAAACCTCATTCCCTCCCTTCAGCTGCAGCCTCTGGATTCATTCCACAGCCTGAGCTACAGAGAAAGGCTTCAAAGGCTGAAGATTCTGCTGCTGCATTTCTTAAACAGAACAATTATTGTGAAGTCTGCTGAAGGACCACGTGGTTCTGCAGCGCAGAGATGTGAGCAGGAATGTGGAATGATGCACCTGCTGCTCTTCCCAGGAACCAGAGTCACTCCAGGGAAAACTCACCATGGAGCCTCAGGCTTCCCCTCTGTGAGTGTCTTGTAGAGGCACTGCTGATGATGGGCTCCCCTTGTTTCTGCAGAGTTCCTCTGCTGAAGAGCTGAGCAACGAGGGCTGGAATGAGCCCTGGGTACCAAACAAAGCCTGGAAATATCCCAGAGATGGCTTAGAGAACACTTTGGACACATAATCCTGGAGACAAATTTATGCAGCTGAGACCAATTGCCTTCTAAGGAGCAAATTGTAAACAATATATTTTTAGAGTTAAAAATTAGTCTCGTTTAATGATATCTGTTTAGTCAATGTTAGGAAGTAAATCAGTGTGTGAGTAGTAAAACAATAATGTACTTTAAACTAAATTATTAGTAAACAAATCAGTCTGGTAGGCAATGAATTCATGATGCATTATTCATTTCTATTATCCAAAACACTCCACCAGCTCTCAGAGCCTGGCAATAAAGTATTCAAGATACAGTCTCCACCATCTCAGCAAGCAGTCTCTAATGTGATATAAAAGTTAAAAGAGAAGTGAAGGATATTCCCCCAAAGCAAGGTATTTGAGTAATCCTGGAATGAATCCATCTCATGCTTCTTTTTAAAGCTGGGTTGGGGTTTTTTGGGGACTAAAGCACTTTCATTACAGCTGGAATGACACTTGTTCCCCACTTGGGGCCTGTTACCAACCTGTGAATTTCTCCCAAGACGACTCAGTAGCACAGGAGTGGATTCTGTGCCAGGCTGGTCCTGCTGCCTGCCTTCATCCCACTGAGCAGCCTGCAGAGCCTGAGCCTGGCCCCAGCTGCCTTCCCACTCCATCAGCCAGGGCTCAAGATGCACCAGATGAGCTTTAGATCAGATATTAAGAAAAACCTCATAAAAAAGGGTGGTCAGGCATTGGAACAGCCTTGCAGGGCAGTGCTGGAGCCACCATCCCTGCAGGGACTCAAACATGTGGATGTGGCACTTGGGGACACGGGTTACTGGTGACCTTGGCAGGGTTGGGGGAACACCTGGACTGGATGGTCTGGAGGGATTTTCCAGCCTAAATGATTCTTTGCTCCTGTGATCTTTCTGATGTGCAAAACAAGGCTGCTGGGGCAGGGCAGTGGGCAAGTGACTGGTGCAGAAGGTGTCCCAGTTTGGGGTGGACACGCTGCTGACACCACTGCAGTGACTGCTTTCCTGCCAGCTCCCCAGCTCTCATAACCAGCCCAGTAACTTTGTTTTGACTCTTCTTTTATAAAACACCTGTTTCCTTTTGCTGGTTGATTGGTTTCCTATTGAGGGGAGCAGAGAAATGAGCCATGCAGCCACCTGGGTGCTGAGGAGTTACCCCAGCTCCATCAACAGAACCTTCAGGGATTTTCCCCTTTGGATATTCCTTATACTCTGCAGAGGAGGCAGCTGGTGGGACTTGAGGAGTGGATCAGTCTTTCCCCACAGCTGGGGCTGTGCTGTCCCAGGTCCTTAATCCACTGTAAACTCTGGCAGCCAGTTTGGGTGTGCCAGGGCTCAGCAGGTGATGGATCACAGCAGGGTTCTTAGGTTCAGAGGAGACACACCCTGATGTGGTAATCAATCCATGATGTGGTAATCCATCCATGATGTGTGAACCTGCCTGGCTTCCCCAAACCAGGACATCCTGGAGCTTCCAAACCCAGATTCAGTAATGCCTGAGGCACCATGTTGTTTGGTACTGCTGGAATCAGGCAAAAAGCAGCCTTGAATCCTTGGGTTTCTCAGGCTGCTCAAGGACAAGAAATTAAAGCAATGATTATGCACGTGCAGGGTGTGTGAGAGCTGTGAGAGTGTCTCGTGATGTTTTGCACAAAGCATGATTTCAAAGAGGTGTTGCCTTCTCAGACCAATGAGCCTTTTCTATTCTGTTTTGCATGAACTACCCTATATAAGTGTAGTGTTTATTTAAATAAAGCTCTTTTCTGCTTCTCCATTGCAGGAGGAACTATGCTGCATTATCTTTTTGGTGGCTCTCCTATAGCCTAAAATGCAGCATCACCATCCCCTCCCTGCCTCCCCTGCCTCAGCTGCCTCCAGGCTCCCAGGAGGAGCTGGGCTGTGGTTGAACCCTTGACTTTGTGGTGGGAGCAAACTGCAGAACAGCAAATGGCAGGACCCTGGTTGCTCCTCTCAGCAAGAGCAGGGATGTTTCAGATGGGTGAGTGGCTGAGCTGCCACTTCAGGTTCTGTCAAACACGTCCTGCTGCCTGTCAGGCTGGGACTGGGAGAGCCAGGGAACCTGCACTTGCCAAGGAAAAACAGGGAAGCCAACCTCACTGCAGAGAGAGCACCTGAAACAGCACTTGACAGAAAGCACCCCCAGAAACAAGGCATTCCTGCCATGCACACTCTCAGCAGAGACAGCAGCTCCAAGTGCACTAAAATATCTGATGGCTGGTCTCTGCTGGGATATTTGTCTTCCTGAGCTTAACAGTACAGGCAGAAGTCATAACTGGATCACCAAAAATTACTCATCAGGTACTTCATCTGTGCAATGACCAGAGTGTGGCTGGAGTTCTTTTTCCAGAGCTAATCTTGGCAGAATAAAATCACTTCCCATGGTGTGGAGATCCTGAAGGCTGAGGCCAGTTTTTATCCCTAGGAACTGTGATGCATTTTCAGTGTCTTGACTGGTTATTTGTGATTGCAGAGGTGTTCTGACTGCATGGTCAACAATCAGGGATGTCCAAAACATAAAACAGGCCATGCCAAAGGTAAAGAGGATTGAGTGAGGTGGAGAAATGGCTCCAGGCTCTGCCCTTTCTGTGACAAGCTCTCCTAGAAAAGAAGATCCCCTCCAGAAGCCACAGCACTTCAGATCAAAAACTAAAAACCAAAAAGCATGGGTAAACATCAAGTCTGTGAGAATATGGAAACAATTTCAGAAAAATATCAGTAATATCTAGATAAGGAATTGAGAAGAGAATGCAAACACTGCTTGCATGGAAAACCACAAAAAGGGTAAAAAGTTGTAGGAGCACCTTACAAAACCTCTAACACCCTAAAAAAGGATTCAGGAGCTGAAAATTATTCTGACAAAAAAAAATTATTCTGACATTCCCTAAGACCTTTGACCAAATGTAAAAGGAAGCTCAGAGGAGGGAAAGGAGAGCAGGAAAACACAGGGCTGGTGTCACATCTGCACCCACTGAGGCTGGGGGGGCTCAGACCCCCCTGCACGGGAGATTTGTCATGGATTGAGGCATTTCTGGATCAGGAGGCAGGGAAATGACAGGATGAGCAGTAGCAGAGAGCCAGGGCCAGATGGTGGCATCCACGTGCTCTGAGATCAGGGAGGAGCTGGCACTGCAGGTGCATCCCCTGCTCCAGCTGCCCAGCCCCAGACTGAGCCCTGACAGCTCTGCTGCTGTTTTACAAACAGAGCTGGGAAGGTCCAGGCACTCACTTGTCTGCCATCTGCAGCAGGAGCTGGGGGGAAGCTGCTCCAAGGGCTGCAATGAGGACACACATGGTGGAATATGGTCTGTTAGGAATGGTTTTTACTTTGGTTTTTTGGAGGAAAAAAAAAATCAAAAATCTACCCCCCCCCTCCAAAAAAAAAAAAAAAAAAATCCTGATTGATGTGTAGATTGGTGTAGAGGAGGGAAGCATTTTATTGCCTCTCCCAGGATTTCTTGCTGGGTGACAGACCCAAGATCCAGAGAAGGCTCCTCTGGCTCTGTGGGCGCTTTCAGCTGGGAAACCCTTCCTGCAGAAGCAGCAGATGCAGAAAGTTTAAGTTGGTTCAAAAATCAAACAAATTGATGGAGAGAAGAATCCATGGAGGGCTGTTAAATATTGAACCACCTCTGTCTCAATGCTGCAGATCCCTGGTGGGTAGGAAATAAATCAGGAAATACCCAAATTTGCTGTTCTTTTGCAAACTCCTGGATTAAGTGCAGCAATAATATTTGGAATATTTTGCCCATTGAACTCAATGAGTGGTTATTGATCCTTGGCTCATTTATAAGGAGCTAATTGTGAGTGTTTGCTGTTATTGCTGCATTAAGTTTATCAATGTAATTATACAACACAGCACTGTATTTATAGATTACTTCCACTGATTGAATGCTTGCAGGAGGATTGCATTCTTTCACTTCTTTTTGACAAATATTTATAATTCAGCCTTATCTGTGGCTGCATAGATGTTGTTCTAGAACAATTAATAGAGCTGAAGGAGGAATAAAATGTAATGGATAATTTATTTAATGAATTTGGCTACTTCTCCTGCTCATAAATTTGTTTTTGCCAGCAGTTTGTGTCGCATATTTGTTATTTAAAAATATTGGGTGATTGTTAATGCTCCTTCCTGCTCTGGGAATTATTTGTCTGTGGCCCTTTTCTGGTCTTGCTTCATTATATCCATGTCTGGCTCTCAAAAATTAATAATTTGCTTTGAAGTCCTCTGATGTTCCTTCAAAAACTGACATTTCCTTGCTTTTTCAGGGAATATGATCACAAAACTCAGGCCAGGACCCCAAAAAAAGGAGTTGGGTGATATCTCTGTGAACAAATAGCTACATATCCAAAGTATAAAGTAGTTTTGTAATTTCTGCTCTGCTTTGAGCACCTCATGAGCACATCTACCTCCAGAAATGATGGTCCCTGCAGGGCTGTCCTGGGCTTGGTGCTGCTTTTCCTCCTCCCAGCCCTTGAGGAGCTGATTTCCAGGGCGTGGTTTCCACTGCTGTCCAAAGAAATGGGAAAAGAGGAATCTGGAGGACAGCACCCAGCATGGAAAAGGTCAGAGGGGTCCCATGTCCTACCAGAACCTTCCAGAGCTGACAACTCCCTCAGGACTTGCTGAATCCTGAGCTGGGAGGGTCCCACAAGGATCATCCAGGATTAACCCAGGCTGAGCCCCTGGGAACACAAATCAGCAGGGTGGCAGCACAGAGACAGCAAAACATCAGCACAATCCCTCCCTGCCCTTGTCCTCCAGGGCTCTGCCTGCTGTGATTTACCTCTCCTGAGTTTGTTCCAAGCTCCTCATGGAGAGGCTGGGCTGAATGGAGGAGCTCCTGCTCAGCAGGACAAGGGGGAGACAATTCCTGCTCCATTTTCCATATTGTGCCTCCAATAATAAGATTTCCCCCCCTTGTATTAGATTTCAGGTGGATTTCTCAAGCTGCAGCAAAGCAGGCAGGAGCACAAGTTTTATAGCTCCTGACAGCTCCAAAAGCTCATTATTGAATTCCAGAGTGAGGGCATGGCAGAGGGGAGAGGTTGAGTCAGAATCTGGGCTCAAAAACTCACAGCAGGCTCAGGTCCCAGGGCTCTGTGCTGATGAAAATCCTGTCTGGGTGCTGCCTTCCTCATCCTCATCCTCTCCCCATGCCCCACTGAGCACTGGGGATGGCCAAGAGCCCCTCAAGGGCAGCAGAGGGTGGGTGGGCTTTGAGGCAGGGCTTGCAGCTTGTTTGCAAGCTTTTCTCTCTTCCCAGGTGTTTATCCCGTGGAAAACCAGCTGGGATGTGTGGCTGTGCTGATGCTCCTGGCTCCTGAGACGTGGTGGGGCACTTCCCAAAGGAATCACTGTTCACCAGGAATCATGACACGGCAACAGCATTTCCCATCCTCCATCCAGGCTCTTGGCATCAGGTCCATGGGGGATTCTGGTTGGTGTTCAGCCTCAGAATGGGGATTTAAAGGCACATCTGGAGGTAGATGGGAGTTTGTTTGGTGAAGAGCTGTGGCTCAGTCATGGGAGGGGTCAGGAAGGTGGGATGGAGCTGCTCTGAAGGATCCAGGACCTTGATAGAGATGTGTAAACAACACTTTTCAGCTGTTTTAAATGGTTTAAATCGGGATTTTAAGTGTTTTAAGTGTTTATAAACACTTCCAACTTACAGCCTCGACATGGGGGTTCTGGTACCTTAAAAAGAGATTTTTAGGAGGTCTGGGAAGTTTCTTCCAAAAATTGGTGGAGTAGGAGCTCCTGAAGCAAAGGGGAACCAAAGAATATCAGGACAGGTTGTTCCCCAGAGGTGCTGGCAGTGCCCAGGCTCCCCAGGGAACAGCCCCGAGGCTGCCAGAGCTCCAGGAGTGTATGGACAGCACTCAGGGATGCTCAGGGTGGATTTTGGGGTGTCTGTGCAGGAACAGGAGCTCCCTGGGTCATCCTGGGGGTCCAGCTCAGGGTATTCAATGATTCTGTGATCTCTCCCCAAATCCAGGCAGCACCTCTCACCTCCTGGATGAGATCAGAGAGGCCAGCTGGGAAGAGGCTGAGCCCCAGGGACACGGGGACAGTGTTATCCAGAGGTTTCTTTCTCACTATTTCTGCAGCATCTCTCTAATCAAGCTCTCTGAACACACCCTGTTCCAGACTGGCCTGTGGATAAAATTGACCTTTAAAAGGGAACTGAGATACCCAAGGGGCTGGACAGGACTGGACAGCAGGTGAGCATTAATCTGAGAGATAAAATTTTAATGCTACAGCTTAAACCCCCCCCATAGCTGCCTGCACAATTTATTTCTTCGTCTCTCTGGGCTTGTTCCTGCACCCAGGGGAATTGCAGGAATGATGTTGCAGTGCTGGAGGATAGAGAGGAATCTTGCAGTTTGTGTCTCCCAGCCTGGATGGCTGTGCCCTGGATGGGGTCTGAGGGTCCTGGGTCTGGCTGCTGGGTCTCCTTCCATCCCATCTGCCTCCTGAGTGCTGGATTCCCTGTGAAACCTTGGCTTTCCCTGACAATCCCCAAATGACAGCCTCAGTGATGTGAGAAAAATGCAGCTCAGACAATTCACAGCCCCACAGATCCAGCACCAGAGGCTTCCATGAAAATTTTTATGAACACACTGCCAGGACTCACTGTCTTGGGGGGGAACATGGGCACCCCAGACTCATCAGCCCCTCCCATGGAAAAATTACTTTGCCACAGTGAGAAAAAATCATCTGGAAACAAGTGGAAATGGCAGAGTGCCACCCTGCCCCAGTGCCATGTGAGAGCTGTTCACCCTGGGGAGGTGCAGAGATCCCCCAAACCCAGCCCAGGACAGAGCCAGGCACATCCCTAAATCCCAACCCAGATCCCCCAAACCCAGCTCAGGACAGAGCCAGGCACATCCCTAAATCCCAACCCAGATCCCCCAAACCCAGCTCAGGACAGAGCCAGGCACATCCCTAAATCCCAGACCCAGATCCCCCAAACCCAGCTCAGGACAGAGCCAGGCACATCCCTAAATCCCAACCCAGATCCTTCAAACCCAGCTCAGGGCAGAGCCAGGCACATCCCTAAATCCCAACCCAGATCCCCCAAACCCAGCCCAGGACAGAGCCAGGCACATCCCTAAATCCCAACCCAGATCCCCCAAACCCAGCTCAGGGCAGAGCCAGGCACATCCCTAAATCCCAGACCCAGATCCCCAAAACCCAGCTCAGGACACAGCCAGGCACATCCCTAAATCCCAGACCCAGCCACAGGAGCAGAGCAGGAGCCTTTCAGCAAACTGCCTTGTTTAACACCACATTCTGTAGAAAAGCATCATATTTTTAATAGAGCTGCTGTGGGAATAGAGATGGAGCATAAAAAGGAATAAAAAAAAAAAAAATCCGTATTTTGCATTTTGCTGGAATGAGCTCCTGCTAATTGTTCGTGTCCAGCTCCTGTTTATGCCACTGTTCTGTTTCACAGCTCCTAAATTAAGCTGGCTCTGGAGCAAACCCTCCTCCAGCAGCCCTGTGTGGCTTCCCTGGGCTGCTGCATCCACTCATGTCCTGCTCCTGCACTCTGGATTAGCCCTTCATTAATTAGGAGCCTGTGCTTGCTCTGAGGACAGAGGATGCTCCATAGGCAGCATCCTGGGAAGGAGCTTTATCAGAGCCCTGAGTGAGGCTGATCCAGCCCTTTTTTGCCTCCTGTTTGTGTTCATTTGCAGTGTCCAGGGGGCTCCTGGAGGCAGTGGTCCCTGTCCTCCTCTTCCTGCCCCATCTCCCCTCCTCTCCAAGCCTCATGTTGGGTTTCCCAGCCCACTGGTGGCCACAGCCCGTGCTGGGCTGGGCTGGGCACAGAGGGATCCTTCCAGCCCCCTGTCCATCCCTGTCTGTCCCAAATTTTCTCTGGCCAGTGGCTCTGGGTGTGTGCCCTCTTCCAGACCATGGCTCTGTGGGCAGCAGCTGTGCTCTGACCTTTCTGGGAGCTGATTAGTTGTTAATCCCCCCTCTCCTGTGCCAAACAGCACTGATCTCCTGCTGGAAGAGTCCCAGGCCAGGCTGGATGGGGCTCTGAGCACCCTGCTCTGGTGGAAGGCTCTCCTGCACATGGAGGAGGTTGCAGTGAGATGGTCTTCAAGGTCCTTCCAAACCCAAACCCTTCCAGGGTTCTGTGATTCTCTTTTCATCTTTAAAAACACAAAATTCTACCTCTTGTGTCACTCCCTTCCCTGCTCTCCTCTTACTCAGGGAACCACCCTCAGATGTTTAAACTTTTACATCTGAATGGCAAAGACATGTCAAGGAAAGGGCTTTTTCCAGCCCTGTGGAAATCTGTCATGGTTCTGTGGAGCAGTGGAAGGCTGGTGAGGATCTTTCTTGTTCTCTTACATGAAGTTAATGATTCTCTGGTGTGCAGAGCTTGTGACATACTCCAGATTTCCATGGCCTTTCCTTGTCAGGGGAGCCAGGACAGTCCTGTCAAAGACGTGGGTGAGGGTTTAGTAAAGGCTGAGCAAAGTCTGTGCTCTTCCCTTCACTGGAAAGGTTTGGGATAGGGGGCAATCCAGGCTGTGCAAGGCAGAGAAAAGAAAAATTTTAGCTACACTGAGCCTCAGTGCCTTTGGAGTTTTAAAGGCTTCTTCCCTATGAATATTTCTCATGGTCCCCTTGGGTGGAAGGATGGGGAGAATAAAGCAAACATGGAGCATGCAGTGGGAGCAGGTGTGTGCTGCTCCAGGACACAGATCCACAGGCTGGCACTCAATCCAAGGGTGGGATCCACCCAGGGCATCCCAGAGGGGACCAGGGCAGGGCTGGACTCTGGGCTGCCCCTTCAACCCTGGACTCTCCTCCTGGTGCTGGAGCAGGGTGGGAGGGCTCTGCTCCATGGCCCTGGCCTGGGACCTCCTTGCTCCTGCTGCAGCAGTGCCCCTGGCAGTGTTTTCCATGGCTGGGAAGCTGCCACCCTACAAAAGCAGCTTTTCCTGCCTCCTTGGCATGAGATGGTCTTTCAGGTCCCTTCAAACCCAAATAATTCTGTTGTCCTCTAGCTGTTGTTCTACTGCTTCACCCCCTCAACTCCATCACAGAGCAGAGAGATTTCTCCTCTTTGCTCCAGGCTGGGCAGGAATTTGGGAATGTCAGGGCCACATCCTGTGGCTTTGGGGTGGGATTCAGGCACTGTGCCAGGGGAAGAGCTCCTCACTCCCTGGTTTCTCATCAGCCTGAGCCCGCTGGGACTTGGCTCCTGGGCAGCACAGTGGGAGCAGAAGTTCCTGCTGCTACTGCAGTGGAGAAATGCTGCATTAAAGCAGGAAATATCCAATGTGCATTGCAAATGAAGAGGATTTTCATTTGTGTTCCAAAGGAGGAAAAATATCGCCGAGCCTAGTTAATAACACAGGAAAGCTCTTGTGGTTATCAGGGATCTTCAGCTCTAATCCCCTCTGATAACAGTAAATTGAAGCAGCTCCTCTGCTGAGGTTTTTCTGTTGCTGGATTGTATCCATATAATAAGAGAAATGGGCACTGCATCTCCTATTTACCATTCCTTCATTTAAATAAGTTTTTAAACTGCACTTTGCTCCCTTCAGACATCTGATTTACTGCATTTTAAACAGAAACCACTCCTGCAACAATACCTCTTTCTATCAAGATTTGTAATCAGGCTGTTCCTGTTGAACTGTTGTTATTCAAGTTATTAATTTGTCATTTTGCACAGAGTCTGATCACAGAAAGAGATGAACAGGAGGGTTTGTGCACCTGCAGGCAGAGCAGGATGGATTTAATTAGAGCAAAGAAAGCTGCAGGTTTTATTTTGTGTTTGTGTTGTTGGTTTGGTTTTTTCCTCAGCCCAGCATTTTAAGAGCTTATGCAGAAATCTGCATAAATTACTATGCACATTTTTACTTAGGTTCTTACACCTAATTTGATTAATGATAATGCCTTTGACAGGGTAGATGGAGAGGGAGTTTTACAAAGGCATTGAGTGACAGGACAAGGGGAATGGCCTTAGGGGGAAAATGATGGGATATTGGGATGGAATTGTTCCTTGTGAGGGTGGGAAGACCCTGGCACAGGGTGCCCAGAGCAGCTGTGGCTGCCCCTGGATCCCTGGAGTGTCCAAGGCCAGGCTGGACAGCTGGGATAGTGGAAATATCCCTGCCCACGGGACAGGGAGGGGACACTTTAAGGTCCCTTCCAGCCCAACCCATGATGATTCTCAGGTCCCAGCCAGCTCAGTGTAAGGGAACAAGATGTATCAGCTTTGGTATCACTCTCGAGCCAGCCAGCACTGCAAACTGGCCTTTGACACTGATTTCAAGATGATTCCCTTCCTTTTGGGCAGTGCAGGCAGGGAGGTGAAACCTTTGCACTGAACATTGCTCCTGTGCTGCCCTGCCCAGGCCAAGTTTCTGCTGATGGGAATTTTCTGGGGCAGGTTTGAGCTCCCCCTCAGTAACCCCAGTTTTTCTGGTGATTCAGACCTCCCCAGCTGCTTCAGGCACCTTCCCTCCACTTGTTGCCTCACAAAATGAATTTAAATTTTCCATCCATTTCCTCTGCTTACAGTTCAAGCCCAGCAACGCTCAGCAGCTGGTTTTTGCACCAGGAGAGGTGTTAGAAAGAGTAAAAATATTAATCAGAACATGCTCACATTTTTTATCCCCATTTCTCTTTCCCATTTTCACTCATTTTTTACAGTGAGGAGAGTGCAGCCCTGGGACAAATCCTGGAGAGGCAATGGGATCACTGTCCATGGAGGCTCAGCTGGGTAAAGTCGTGGCTGAGCTGGTCTGGAGCTGATTCTAATCCTGCTTGAGAAGGATCTGGGGCCAGAGAGCTCCAGCAACCCCCATTTCTGTGGTTCCTCAGGTTCTGTGCAAAGCCAGCCCCAGTTTGCTCTGCCTGAAGAGCCTCTGTAGGAGTGACTTTTTTGGGGGAAAAGAGGAAGCTGAGACTGTCATCCCACTTTTCCCACATGAATAAAAAAAAAAAAAAACCAAACCCAAATTCTAGCAGTAAGAGAAGCTCCAATTTTATTGATGCTGCACACAGGCAAGTGATTTTGCATCCAGTTTTAGGAGAGCAGTATAACTGCTTTTGACAGCCTGGTCTAATAATAATAAAAAGGCCCAGCTCCTCATATTGCAACCTGATAGCAAAGCTGGAGTGTGAATTTATCCCATAAAAATTCATCTACCATGGCTAAGGCCCTGTAAATTGAGTCCTGTATTCTGGTTGTTAAATAAAAACAAAACCACACCACAGAGTAATGACAGAAACATTGCTCAGCTCTTGCAATTGTGTCTTGTTAAAACATCACTTTGGGTAATTTACAGGGTTTGATTAAAACATGTATTTAAATGAATTATTATTTCTCTTCTCTCTCCTTCTCCTGCTCCCCCTCCACCCCACGAGGATGTAAAACCCCACACTGAGGATGGATTTCTTCAGGGAGAAATGAAGAACCCATGCACAATAAACCCCTGACACACTGTGGTGTTCACTGCCTGTCCCCAGCCAGGGCTTTGGTTACAGCTCAGAAGGACAAAGGATGGGTGAGCTGTGTCCTAGGTTACAATGTAAAGACGTGCCCAAAAGTCTGTATTCTATCACCATCTGTTAAACCAGGTGGGGCAGTGATCCTGATCTCTGTGGGAGATATCCTCTGCTAATGGGCCATCTTTAAAGCAGCTGGGCAATCATCTTTATCTTTCCACAGCCCATCCTCCCTCCAGGAAGATATCATCTGCTGCTGGCCCATTGAGTCCCAGGGCATGACTGATAAAATTCCATCATCCCACTGGGAGATGCTCCAGCCAGGGGAGGAGCCAAGCCTTTCCTACCCAGATAAAAACTGAGATCTGGAACACCAGACTAGCCCTTACCCACTGGTTTCCAGAGGACAAGAGCTCCCAGAGCTTTTACAGGATCACTGCTTCAACAAGACCACTTCATCTGGGCTGCTACCACCACCCTGACTAGCTGGGTGTCAGGTTGTGTTCTGACTCTCTCAGTGTTTTTTTTTTTTCTTTTGTACTATTGCATGTATTTTATTTTTCCTCTTTTTTTTCCCTATTAATTTGTACTTCTGACTTGGAGTCTGTCACTGGTTTTGATTTCAAAACCATTGCAGGTGCTCCCTGTGGTGGCTGGAGAAGCTCTTGGGAAGCAGCAGGGGAGATGCTGCCCCACAGCCAGGGCTGTGCCCACCTCTCCCTGCCCATCTGCATCCCAAACCTCCATCCCTGCTCCTCCCAAATCTCTGCTGGGAGCACAACAGGGGATGTTTGCAAGCCTAAAACCTGAGCACAAGGAGAGAAATTTGTATTAAAGTGCTTTTAGACATCAGAGATTGCTCCTGAGCTTTCTCAGTTCATCTCAGTTGTGTTAGATGGCAGCAAAAATCCAGGGAGTGGTGTCAGCCTCTGCCAGTGAGTGAGAGGGAGCAGACCCAGGGATTCCTGCTTTGATCCCTGTCCCAAGAGCCTGGAACAGCAGCTTGTGCTCTCCCAGAGCCACTGCCTCAGATTTTTGTTGAATTTAAAGGCCTTCAGTGGATTATTCTTCTGTGAACTTGTCCAGCTGCTTTTTGATCCCATCTAAAATTTCCTCTCTGCAGGTTCCTGCAGGGAGAAGAGCCCCAGCTGAGCTCTGGGGTGTGTGAAAAGTGCCTCCTGAGACCTGTTCTGAACCCTGCAATTACTGATTTCACTTTGTGGTCCCAAATTCTTGCATTCCAATAGATCACAGTGACTCATTTCCTCCCTCCTGTCTTTGTGTCTCATTCCACCTTCTGTGCCTCTCTGTTCCAATTTTTCTGTTTCCCATCCTGAAAGGTCCTAATCTGTTTGGTTGCTTCTCATTTGGGAGCTGTTTTATACCTTTGATGACTTTTGCTGCTTTCCCCTGGACATCTTTCATTTCCACTTTGCTCTTTTCCAAACAAAGGCCCAGAGTGTGTCCAGCTCTCGAGATGCTGGGAAGCCATGAATGTATGCAGTGCCAGAAAGCACCAAAATAAATGTTCTCTCTTTTGTTCCCTAATAATTCCCACTCTTTTATTCCCCCTTTTTTTCCCAGCCATTTCTGAGTTTTTCACAGAGCCTCAAGATGTCCATCCTGCATGCACAGAGCCCAATATTAGAGACACAGGATTGCTGATTAGCATCCCATTTATCCTCATGCACATGCACCATGAGAATTTATCCATATTAGGCTTAATCTAGCATTTGCTTGCCTGGTCAGCCAGGTTTTTTTGCAAGTCTTTGCAGCCAGCTCCCTGTTTTTTTGCTGCTCTGAGAAACTTTGGGTCACAATGAAATGCAGTTAAAGCAACAGAAGTACCTGGAATTTTATATCATAGAAACATGGAGTAGTTTGGGTTGGAAGAGACCTTAAAGCCCATCTCATTCCACCTTTTTTCTGTGGGCAGAGATGTTTTCCATGAGCCTAGGTTGTTCATGCAGCTGCAAATCCATAAACACTTCCCAAACAGCTCATCCCTGCCCATAGTCCTGTCAGGGAAATGCTTTAATTTTCATTATTATTTATGGGGTTTATTTTTGTGTGCAGAATTCACAAGGCTTGGAGTTGTGGAAGAACTTCTCCCTGTGAAATTCAGCAAGAAACTGAGAGCATGGAGGAAGGTTTGGGCTGGCCAAGGGTTTCCTTCATCCCAGATTATCGTTGCCATTTCTTTCCCCAGACTGAGCCAGCCCCTTGCAGCTCAGAATTATTTGAATCCCGTTGTGTTTGACAGGCTCTGACAGACCCTAATCCATCTCCCACTTCCAAAACTGTTGTTAGAAGCCCTGATTATTTCATAACTTCCATTCTGTTTGTGTGCTGACACTGCTTTCCTGTGCTGTGCATTCCTGGCAGATGTGAGGTTTATAACAAAACACATAAATTTACAGCAAGTCTCCCCAGAAGTAATATCTGGGAGTTTTCCATCAGCTGCCAGCGAGCTGCAGCAGTAAATGAACTAAATGAACCTCCCTTCCAGCAGCTGCACAGCCCTGGAACCACCAAACCCTTCCTGTGTCAGCACACAGATCAGACTGAGAGGACATGGAGGGGCAGAAAAACAACTTTTTTCCACCTTAGTGCTATTTCACTTCTGTAATATAAAGATGCAAGCCCTGTCTCATCATGAGAAACTGATCCTAAATGCTCATCCCAGCTCCCACTGGAGGAAGAAAGAGATTCTAGAGGACATTTTCACCTTCCCCATTGCTGGTCCTGCCAGGACCAGGCTGGTCCCCTCCTGACCCCACCGTGGCTGCAGCTGGATGAGCCTCTCTCCACATCCATGAAATCCAAACCTGAGCATCCTCTGCAGCTCCAGCTTGATGCCAGTCTGTCACCAGCATCTGGCCACCTTCCTGCAGTGCTGGAAGGTAAAATCAGCCATTGTGTGACACAGGGGGACAGCAGTGACAAATCTGTCACTGGATGGGGTAAAGCAGCACCAAACTGCCCTGGGTGAATCTGATGCAGTGGGGAAAGCCTGCAGTGCCTTTCCTCACACACCTACAGCATCTTCTGTCTGGTGCTGGATCCTCCAAATCCAGCATTTACCACCAGCCAAACACAGGCTTGGAGCTCCAGGCTCTCAGGGGGGAAGGCAGGGACAAACAGAGAGGGACAAACAGACAGGGACAAACAGACAGGAACAAACAGAAAGGGACAAACAGAGAGGGACAAACAGACAGGGACAGACATGGACAAACAAGGACAAACAGAGCATTTCTGCCCCCCCAGCACTGAGGTTCCTCTGCCAGGAGCATCCTTCAGCTGGGTGAGTGTCCATGTCCCTGCTGTGTCAGGGCAGGCAGAGGCTGGTGCTGTTTGGCACCTGCTGAGCTCCCCAGCAGCTGGGAGCACTGTGAGGAGCTCAGCCTTACCCAGGGCTGGCTTTTTTTCCTCCAGTTCTTGACAGCAGCAGAGGGGACCTTAGGGCGCTTCAAAGCCCGATTTTAATCACTTACCTGATTGAAGAGATTGCCTCCTTTAACTTTGATATTTCTTGTCATTAGCCTGCCGACCTCTGGGATGAAGGGATTCATCTTCAAAAGCCAAACTGGCTTTGTCTGTGCTGGGCCTGGGGCTGCTGCTGCTTTCCCCAGTGTGGGATCCACTGCTCAGCACTGGTCACAGGGGTCATGCTCTGCCCTGGAAACAGGAGGGGCTGCTGCATCTCTGCCAGGCTCATTGTCCCTTACTTTATTTGCTCTGGAGTTATTTAATTCCACTGTCTTAGTGTGGGATTAAAGAGGAGGACGTGTCCCCTTCTCTTGCCAGCTTTAGAGGTGAATTTTTTCACATAACCACCAGAGAATTCTGCACACTCCCTGCTGTTTCCTACTTCAGGAGAGCTCTCTGCCACCCAGGGCTGGTTTTTCCTGTTGCAGTAACACCTGAGGGTCCAGAGGAGTTCAGAGCCCTTCTGCTGGGTGCAGTGCAGGTGGGACCCACACAGCTCAGGGGCTGAGGCAAGCCAGAGCAGCTGGAAGGGATGGAGGCAGGGGGATGGGATGGAGGAAAAGGGATGGGATGGATGCAGCTGGAAGGGATGGATGCAGAGGGAAGGAATGGAGGAAAAGGGATGGGATGGAGGAAAAGGGATGGGGTGGATGCAGCTGGAATGGATGGATGCAGAGGGATGGGATGGAATGGATGCAGCTGGAAGGGATGGATGGAGGGGGAAGGAATGGAGATGGAGGAAAAGGGATGGGAGGGGATGGATGAAGCTGGAAGGGATGGACGGAGAGGGAAGGAATGGAGGAAAAGGGATGGGATGGATGCAGAGGGAAGGGATGGGATGGATGAAGCTGGAAGGAATGGATGCAGAGGGATGGGATGGTTGCAGCTGGAAGGGATGAATGCAACTGGAAGGGATGGATGCAGAGGGATGGAATGGATGCAGCTGGAAGGGATGGATGCAGCTGGAAGGGATGGATGCAGCTGGATGCAGGGAAGCAGCTGTTGGATGGCTACTGGAAAGCACAGGGTTGTACCAGTACAAACCAGTCCTGCCAGGGTCAGTCACTGGGAGTGGGAGGTTTCTGTGACTCCAACCTGTCTGTGGCCTTGGGACAGCCACAGTTCCTGATTTCTCTCTTTGGGGCGAGTCCATCTGAGTCACTGTTTGGCTTTTTATGGCTCAGAAGAGATTGGGCCAGTAGATAACAGTCTTGGCTGGGCACAAATCTGGACCTGAACACTTCCAGGAACACCACAATATAAAAAAAGACATTAAGCTGTTAGAGAGTGTCCAAATGAGGCCATGAGGATGGGAAGGGTCTGGAGGGGAAATGTAATGGGGAGCACAGGGTTTGTTCAGCCTGGAAGAGAGGAGACTGAGGGGAGACCTCATTGGGGTTTTCAGCATCCTCATGAGGGGAGGCAGAGGGGCAGCTCTGATCTCTGTGACAGTGACAGGAGCCAGGGCATGGCTGGAGCTGTGTCAGAGGGGTTTAGGGTGGATATCAGGAAAGGTTCTGGCAGTGCCCAGGCTCCCCAGGGAACAGCCCTGAGGCTGCCAGAGCTCCAGGACAGCACTCAGGGATGCTCAGGGTGGGATTTTGGGGTGTCTGTGCAGGGACAGAAGCTGCCCTGGGTCATCCTGGGGGTCCCTCCCAGCTCAGGATATTCTGTGATTCCGTGATTTTTGGTGCACAGGGTGATACCTCCACCTGCCCCCATATCTGTCAGAGGTGCCCACACAGCTCTGGGCTCCTCTGATATCAAACCTCTGCCAGGATCCTTCCCTGGTTCTAAAGCCAACCCCAGCCCTTTCTGTGTGTAAATCCCATTTCCCACGAGGGCTGAGTCCCTGAGCCAGGTGGGATCCCTGCTGCCCTGGCCAGGCTCTGCTCCCTGTGGCTGCTCTGTGCCCCTGGCTGCTCTCAGGGTGCCCGAGGGGATGGAGGGCAGCAGTGAGTGCCTCTGAGACAGAGGTGCCAGTCTGGCCTGATTTCCTCAGTCTTGAGCTCTTCCAAAGGGTGAATTTTCTGAACATTTGTTCTTCTCAGCAGGAGCTATTGTTTCTGACATATTTATCCAGCTCAGTGCTACCTTGAGATATCACTTTTGACAGATAACCTTCTTAAATTAAACATACAAATGTGCCCTACTGAGAGGGAAGATGTGAGCACTAATGGCTCTGAGAATGATGGAGAAACCTTCCCATTAGCTCCTCCTGAGCTGCTAAATGTGCTCCTGTATTAGGGAAAGAAACTGGGAGCCAGCAGGATCACAGAGGGAATGGGGAGAGAGATCACAGGGTTGAGATTTGAGATGAAATGCTCTTCAAACTGAGGGATGGGAGAGGCCAGGGCACAGAATTCAGGTTTCTGTCTATGAAAACTCAGCCAAGCTTGAGAGGAAGGGGCTGAGTCCTGGGGCTGAGCTGCCAGCAGGACATTGAGCTGCTCCAGGACCCAGAGAATTCCCTAACACCTTTCCTGTGCTTTGCCAGCCCCTTCTGTGGAGAAATTCCTCCTTTTTTTTTTTTTTTTTTTTTTTTTTTTTTTTTTTGGTTTTATGAGACATATTTAAATTATGCAATATATTTGAAATGTATATTTTAAATGGTATTCATCAGCTGTTTTAAAAGTGAACCAGCTCACACAATTTCCACCAAGTTGCTGCCACCCTTTCCCCCTCCCTCCTGCCTGTCCCTCTCATGAGAAGGAAAATTCCAATTCCATCTTTTCCTCCTGCCTTCTCTGCCTCCAAGTCCCTACTATTCCTCTTCCCTTTCAGCCCATTTTTCTTCCCTCATTGATGAAAACACTTTGACTGATTTCCCACCTCCCTCCTCTGGATGAAATGCCCAGTTTCCTTGACACACTGAAATTGCTAATGGTTCTTGCTGCTCCTTTTCCTAAATGGAGTATTTGTGAGGAATTACTCAGCTCAGTGCTCCGTCAGCTGCTTGCCTGGGCTGTGCAGCACCAGCCCCAGCACTGGAATTCTCACAACCCTCTGTGTCTGTAATTAAGCTGGAGATTTGTGATTCAGTGTCTGGGCTCTGTTTTTCCTTAGTGAACTGTGAGGAACTCTCTGAAGGAAGTGCTTGTGCTGTTTGCTCAATCACAGTTCTATATATTATAAATAGAATATATTTTATATATTCCTGCCTGGATTCTCTCCCCACACAATGTCAGGAGTGCTCTGTTGAAAAATGGATAATCCAATATGGTGAATTTTACAGCCAGGGCCCATTTTTAAAAGTCACAGATAAAACCCAAGCAGCAGGAGGGAAGAGAATGAAAAGGAAAAGGAGAAATAAAGGGAGTGGAAGAAGGCAAAGAGGGAGGGAAGCAGCTGTAAAAAGAGGGGGAAGAAGCAGGAGATGGAGCAATGAGGGGCAGGAGGGGAAGGGCTGCCTGGGGAGAAAATTGGCCATGTCCAGCTTTCCACTTTTGGCCAGCTGACCAAGGAGCTGTTCCCTTTTCCAGGATGGGATCCCACACTCCCTCCTGCAGGGTTGATGCCCTCTGATTTCCAATTTTTTCCCAGTTCTAGGTCTGTAACAATTCTGGATCTCACTGGGGCTTTCCTATTCCTGTATGGGATGAGGCCACTTTGAATGCAGTTTTTCAGAGAGGCAAAGGCAGTTTCTGCACAGTTTTCTTTGCAGTGCCAAGATTCTCCTCAGGTCTCTCTCTGCCCCCTCCAACCCCTCATCTCCATCCAAATTCCCAACACCAAGGGGCTGCTGCCATATGGTTTCCTTGTGCTCTTCCACACCATGCACTGGCTTCAAATTCACTTCAGAGGGAAAGGAGCAAATAACAGCAAATATTCAAGAATGCCTTGAAAGAGCAGTGAGAATTTCAGCCAGAAAAAGGTAGGGAGGATTAAAAGGCAAAATAAATTGAAAAATGTAATCTGGGAATTTCCCAGCTGAAATGCTTTGGAAACAGCAGCAGGTTTCATTAGCAGGCTTTCACAGCAAAGCCTGTTGTGACCACAGAGTTGTTGTTTTGTTTAATTCCTAGAGAGTTTTTAAATTTAAGCCTTGGCTTAACTGGAGGGGAAGGTGTTAAAGGAGTAAATGGACCCCAAGAAACAGATTGGATTAAAATTAAGTGTTCCTCCTCTAACACTAAAACTAATCTGGTGGGAAGTGGCACTGGAGTAGTGTCCATTTTCCAGTGTATTCATCAAAGAAAATATCTGTTATTTGCCCACAGTGCAGATGGGAGGGTGGGTGAGACACCCTGTTTTGCTGGAATATCAGGAGCTGAGAAAATGAGAAAGTTCTCCTATTATCCAGCCTGAGCCTCCCTGGATCCATCAAGTAATTTTCCCTTGTTATTCTCTGCCTGGGACAGGAAATTGAGCCTCTACATTTTGGGGTTTAGCTCTAGGTCTGCACCTAAACCATGCCCAGCAGGACACCTTCTGTACCTGTGCCTGCTCACACAGCCATTTCTACATGCCTTGGATAACTTGGGGTCTGAAATATTACAAGCCAAATTCCAAGTGTTTCTAATTTTCCAGGCCCATTTCTCTGCTCACTGGTGACAGTTCCCATAATTACAGCAGCTGGGAATACCAGCCAGAATCCACAAGTGGTTCTCCAGAGGAGGCAAACAAAAAAATAGGGGAGGGGGAACAATTTTTGTGTTTCGTCCCCCACAAGTGATTACAGAAGCTGTATTTAATTGGGACGAGCAGTGCTGGTGGTACCTCAGAGGAAAACATGGATGAGGGGTGAGGGAGACTTCAAGGAGGGGAAGGAGAATGAATTCCAGCAGAAATAATTAAAAATCCTCGGGGGAAATTTAGGGCACTGGGAAACAATGAAGTGCCCGGGAGCTCTGAGCTGTTCCCACTAATTGGACACCATGCCAGGGAGCTGGTAAAGATGGGAAATGAACATGGAGAAAAGTCCCAGCATGGCCTGGGGGTGTAAAAATGTTGTAGCTAATAGGACTCTGCCAGGACTGAAAGCAGGGAGCTGACCATGGAGTGTGTGAGCTTGGGAAAGGACTGGCAGGAGCAGCAGGGATTGTGTTGGGTGTCCTCCAAACAAGCAGGAGACTCCAGACCTGAGCTGGAGCACCCTGGAAGAGGAGAGAGGCTTCAGTGCTGGGCTTTGCTCCAGGTGCTTCCTTGTAGACACTGCTGAAGGCTCATGGAGAAACCTAACCTGGTTTTTCGCAGGCTGTTGACTTTTCTCAGCTCCAGCCAGGATCTTTCCCAGGCTGGGGATCTTTCTCAGAGACAAAACAAGGGAAGGTAGAAAGAAAACACAGACAGACACCTGGTGCTGACCACGGAGCCGTGTGAGTGTCTGGTGATGTTTTGCACAAAGCATGTTTTCAGAGAGGTGTTGCCTTCTCGGACCAACGAGTATTTTCTACTTTGTTTTTCACAATCTCCCTTAAATAAATCTGTCCTGGTGTGAAGGACAGGTGTCTGCTATGAAAGGCAGAAGCTTCTCTTTGAAATGGAGAATGTAAATCCCCTCCCTCCAAATTATTATTATAATTTTGAAATTGAGGGGCTCTCAGGCAAAGATATAGGAATTAGGAATAACAGTTCTTTACTAGGAAAATTAAAATAGAAATGCAGTATTACACAGAACAATCCCAGCCCTGCCAGAGTCAGAATCCAAGCTGACACCCGTCAGTCAGTCAGGGTGTTGGCACAGTCCCATTCAATGGTGGCTGCATCCTCCTGCAGGGGCAGATGTGGTTCAGCTGGAGCAGTGCTCCTGGAGAAGGTGCAGTTTCCTCTGAAGCTCCAGGGATGATGTGGAAAGGTCTGGCTTTCCTCTGGAATCCAGTGGAAAGAAGGTTGTCTTGGTGTCCCAAATGTCAGTTTTTATCTGGGTAGGAAAGGCTTGGCTCCTCCCCTGGCTGGAGCATCTCCCAGTGGGATGATGGAATTTTATCAGTCATGCCCTGGGACTCAATGGGCCAGCAGGAGATGATATCTTCCTGGAGGGAGGATGGGCTGTGGGAAAGATAAAGATGATTGCCCAGCTGGTTTAAAGATGGCCCATTAGCAGATAATATGTGCCAGGAGATCAGGGTCACTGCCCCACTTGGCTTCAACAGATGGGGACAGAATTCACATTTCTGGCCACATCAATCCAACACAAAATGCCATGGCTTTTCAATAAATCACTTCTTGCTGCTTTGAAGAGGAGTCATGTTGCTGTGTTTTTTCGCTGCTTCCTAGCCTTACAGTAACACTTCCTACTCAGGAAGATTTTGGGAGTTAAAATTCAGTCTACAAGCAAATGCAGAAGTAAAGCTGAATTTGAAAGTTCTGCTTGGTGCTACCCCAGCTGGGAAGTCCCAGGAGTGATGGGAGCAGCTCCACAAGGAGCTGCCTTGGGCTCTCCATTCCCCTCCAAACCTCCCCTTGCCCTCCTGGCCACGGGGACCCCAATCTCTGCCACACACCTGAGGCTGAGCAAGGCTGATAACACCTGCAAAAGGGCTTTTCATTGTTTTCCTTTGTGTTTTGAAGTGAAAAGACTGAAAAAGAAAATTAATGTAAGTAATATAGTGGCAGGCTGGGGAAGCTCACTTTGCTCTTGCTGTTGTTTGCTCGTGGTTTTCTTGCTCTTGCAGGAAAGGTACAATAGAAAAACGTGCAAGCCAAAATGAAATATTTTGTTTCTTCTGGCATTTTTTTAAAATAACGGAGGGTTTGCTTGCTTTGGCTTTTCTCCTTTGTTTGCTTTTGGTCTGAGTGCTCTTTCTAAAGAAATGTATTTTTCATTTGTTATTCTATTTCATAAGAAATACACAAGCTCTGTTCCCTTCCCTGGACACTCCAGCCCCTCAGTGCCTTTCTCCATGTGCCCACAGCTCAGATAAATGTCCTGGACTCTGGGAATTGGGGATGAAATGAGAGTGGGAGTTGGCAGAAAGGACTTGGGGCTGAGCAGCTGCCACTGGAATTCTCATTCTGCAAAGCATCTGAGAGCCTGGAATGATCCTAAATTTTCTTCTGTCACCTACAGGGATGCAGCCATTTTTTTCATGCCCTTTGGATAAATAGAGGTTTTCTCCGGAGCCTCCAGGAACCTTAATTTTTCACCCATCCTAATAACCATAAAACTGAGACAGGCAAGTAATAAAATGTCAAAATCCATGTGGTTTAAAATCGGAGAGGACTCTGAAATGTCACTGAAATATGGGATGGAAAAGGAGATGGGAGGATGTGTAGCTGAGCCTGGGCTGGGCTGTGCTTTCCACACCCCCTTGGCCTGGGACCCTCTGGAAATGGGGATGGAGTGGGGATGAGGTGCTGGAGGAGCAGTTTCCTTTCTGAGGGGGCTGGGGTGAAGTGAGGCTGTGTTTTCTGTGCTGTGTCAATCCCAGTTTAGCCCAGTTTCCACTGGAGCTCTGTGGGAGCATCTTGTCCCCTTCTCCATGGGCTTCCTCCTGAGCTTCATGTGCTGGTTATGCCCAGGAAAATCTGGCTGTTCCAAAATTCCTGATCTTCAAGGTTTTTAATGCAGAGTGTCAGTCAAGAGCTGCACAGAACGTGCAAGTTAACACAGAAAGTCCTGGACTTCTCTCCACCTCCTTCTCCCATCAAAATCTTATCTGAAAATGCCTATCATGGTGATAACTGGAGCAGAAACGGAGAAGGGTTTTCTCTTCTGGTCAAAAATGTCTTCATATTTTAAAAAAGCAAGAACAGCATCCTGGTCAAATTAGAATGAAAAGATGAAAAGTCAAGATTTTGTCTTTTTTTGTTTTTTTGTTTTTTTTTTCTCCAAGCATACTATTTTTGTAAACCATGAGGTTATTTTTTGCACAGCCAAGTAGAGTCCTGGGCTGTCTCATATGAATATGTCTCATATTCATAAACTCCAGAGGAAGATGACATTTGACATTTCTTCTTTCTTTGCCTATTGGTTAGACCAAGATTAAACATGTTTCGAAACCAAAGCCTTTCTTAACTCAGCAACAAAAAAAGCCTCAAAATCAAAATGGGACATTTTGACAATGCCTACATTACTTTATTATTTATTCCCCAAATTATTTTCCTGTGAGCCTCATCAAACCAAATCTTCCTTTATGATGGTTTTGATTGAACCTGTAGCTCTGTGAAAAATTCAGGAGAGGTTCTAATGCTCCTGCCAGGGCACTCTGTCAGAATTTGTGTCCCCCTGCATCCAGACCCAGCTCCTCTGCTGGGGAAAGGCTGCTTTGAGTGCGAAGGGTTTAGGGAAGCATTTTAGTTGAGTTCAGTGAAAAACACCTTGCTCAAAAGATTTCCCACTCAGCTCTCAGCAGGATAAGGGCACCTGGGTCACTGGGAGCCCGGCTGGGTGCAGACATTGTTCTTGAAGCTAAAGAACTCCTTGGAGCTCTCCCAGAAATCTTAGAGGATGGCATGAGGTCTCTGAATGGCTGGAGCTGTGTCAGAGGGGTTTAGGGTGGATATCAGGAAAGGTTCTCCCCAGAGGTGCTGGCAGTGCCCAGGCTCCCCAGGGAACGGCCCCGAGTCTGCCAGAGCTCCAGGAGTGTATGGACAGCACTCAGGGATGCTCAGGGTGGGATTTTGGGGTGTCTGTGCAGGGACAGGAGCTGCCCTGGGTGATCCAGGGGGTTCCTCCCAGCTCAGGATATTCTGTGATTCCTTGCTCACTCCTTCCTGCCCTGCTGTCCTGGTTTTCAGGTGTCTGCCAAGAAAGGCAGGAGCTTCTCTTTGAAATGGAGAATGTAAACCCCCTCCCTCCAAATTATTATTATAATTTTGAAATTAAGGGGCTCTCAGGCAAAAATAGGGGAATTAGGAATAACAATTCTTTACTAGGAAAATTAAAATAGAAATGCAGTATTACACAGAACAATCCCAAACCCTGCCAGAGTCAGAATCCAAGCTGACACCCGTCAGTCAGTCAGGGTGTTGGCACAGTCCCATTCAATGGTGGCTGCATCCTCCTGCAGGGGCAGATGTGGTTCAGCTGGAGCAGTGCTCCTGGAGAAGGTGCAGTTTCCCTCTGAAGCTCCAGGGATGATGTGGAAAGGTCTGGCTTTCCTCTGCAATCCAGTGGAAAGAAGGTACCTTGGTGTCCAAAATGTCAGTTTTTATCTGGGTAGGAAAGGCTTGGCTCCTCCCCTGGCTGGAGCATCTCCCAGTGGGATGATGGAATTTTATCAGTCATGCCCTGGGACTCAATGGGCCAGCAGCAGATGATATCTTCCTGGAGGGAGGATGGGCTGTGGGAAAGATAAAGATGATTGCCCCAGCTGGTTTAAAGATGGCCCATTAGCAGAGGATATCTCACACAGAGATAAGGGTCACTGCCCCACCTGGTTTCAGCTGATGGGGACAGAATTCACACTTCTGGCCACATCAACCCAACACACAATGCCCAAGTGCTCTCTGTGAAGCCAGGCAGTCTGGGATTTGGTTGTGCCCATGGGGTGGAGGAGGCTCCTGCTCCACGCTGCAGAAGAGGGAACAGCAGCACAGGGATCTGCAGGGATTGTTCCCTGCTCCCAGAGTGGATCCTGCAGGTTCAGCTGTGCAGTGCCAGATCTGGTGCTGAGCATGCAGAGCCCTGGTAGGTGCCCTGACCTCCTTCCCTGCCCTGGCAAGGACCAGCCAGACCCCACTGGACATCACCAGTGACAGGGCAGACTTTGGTTAATGACTTCAGTGCAATGCTGAGGTGAAAACAGAGTGAGGCAAAGCTCTCCCACAGAGATACAAACCCAAATAAACCTGTCAGAAGGACAGAGCTGTTGTGTGCAAAGCCCCGTGGTTTTACTGCTTGGGAAAGCCCTCTTCTATAAATACCCAATAAATGAGTTAGAGGCTAAATAAAACACCCCATATACTGTAGAGCTGAGACCAACAATCCTAAATGAGCAAACATTTCCAAAGGAACAACTCTGCTTGGTGTCAATTTATGTTAATGCTGTACATGATTGAGCCCATTAGAGCAAATAGCCAGTAATAAGAATGCAGATACACCACGAACTAATTGCATTAGAGGCTAACAGGGCTCTGTCTTTGCTGCTCCTGCCACTGCTCAGCTCCCTGGGATGCAGCCAGCAGCACATGGAAGTCTCCAGAGGTTCAGGATCACAGCTCAGCAGCAGAGCTGGGGGATGCTCAGTGCCTACTGCTGCATTATCTTTGTTCAATTGGTGTTTCAGGAGGGTGAGGGGGATGGAAGAGGGGTTTTGCTGGCTCTGGGGAAAGCTTGGGAAAACATGGAGAAACAGGATGAGTTCTCTTTAGAGGGCAGAACAAAGTGGTCAGACAACAATCTCTGCCCAAAACACAGCCAGACCATTTGAAAGAGGCTTAGAGAATACATTAGGAAGAAATTCTTCCCTGTGAGGGTGGGCAGGCCCAGCTGTGGCTGCCCCTGGATCCCTGGCAGTGTCCAAGGCCAGGCTGGATGGAGCTTGGAGCACCCTTGGACAGGAAGGTGTCCCTGCCCATGGCAGGGGGTGGCACTGGATGATCTTTAACCCAAACCATTTGGGGATTCCCTGATATGATTTTAGGGGTGTGAAGCAGAACCTGCAGCAGCAGCAGCATCACCCACCCCCAGCTCACTGCCCAGCCCCAGATCCATCCCCCTGCATCCCCCTGGCAGTGCTCAGGGGCCCAGATTCCCCCAGACAGCTTCGAGCCAGAGACAGGAGCTGAACATCCACACGTGGTCTGTGATCAGAGTCTGTGATCAGTGCCAGCCTTCCCTGTGACATTCCTGAGGCTCCCAGGAGCCCAGGCAGATGGGCCAGCACAGGAGCTGTGCTTACTCTGTCCAGAGCTGTCCCCAGGCCACTTTGCAACTTAGCAATGCACATAAACATATTTTACATGTAAAATGGGCAATTAAGAAGGCAAATGTTTTAAAATACGAGGATTTACTGGCATAAAATTCACCATCTATCAACGCTGCATAAATAGTTTTACATAAAAAGCCATCTGGAAACAGGTTGTTTATCATATTTATTCAGTTACAACTTGCTGGTTTCCAGGCTGTGCCTCCCTCATTAGCTGTCAAGACAGTTTGACGTGGCTGATGAGAGGTGGATGTATTTGAAATCCTGGATGTATTTGGAATTCTGCACGGTGCATGAATATTAACTGGGGCTTCTGAGGAGCTGCACTATTTCACACAGCCTGGACATGCTCTACACTGGAATTCCACTGATGCCTTAGGATTTCAGCTTTTATATTTTCCATATATTTCTAATCCTGAAATTCTTCAGTCTATAACTCTAAACTCTATATTCAGTGTGAGCTGCTGCTTTCCCATTTTGGTCAGGCACAATAATTCCTCTCTAGGAATCAAGGACACCTCACTGTCTCAGGCCCTGAGAAATGTACACAAAAGTGAGTTGGGGGAGCAAACTTGGGGTAAATTATTTCATTACCTGAAGCTGTAATTGAGAGATTAACCCCCAATATGCAAATGGACCAAACTTATAAAAGTGTGAAAATCTGTAACCCATCGTCCATTTTTGGGTACATTTTTGGGTACATTTGTCTGACCTGAAGGCCCTTCCATAAATATAACTGCTTTTTATTCTCATAATTCTGCCTAGCCTCTGTTTTTAGGTAACCCAAAAACACATCAAGTCATGAGGAAAAAGCAGGCTGGGAAATTGCTCTTTACACCAAGTTTGGCTGAGAAACTTGTGGTCAGGTCTAGGAATGTGTTTGACCCTCCTGACTTCAGTGGAAGGGTCTGAGGGTGGGAATCATTGATTCCAGGGAATGGAGAGCACACAGAGGCTCTGTCTGGGGTTGCAATACAGGATGTGACCAAAACTTTGTATTCTATCAGCATCTGTTAAACCAGGTGGGGCAGTGACCCTGATCTCCTGGCACATATTATCTGCTAATGGGCCATCTTTAAACCAGCTGGGCAATCATCTTTATCTTCCCACAGCCCATCCTCCCTCCAGGAAGATATCATCTGCTGCTGGCCCATTGAGTCCCAGTGCATGACTGATAAAATTCCATCATCCCACTGGGAGATGCTCCAGCCAGGGGAGCAGCCAAGCCTTTCCTACCCAGATAAAAACTGACATTTGGGACACCAAGACAACCTTCTTTCCACTGGATTCCAGAGGAAAGCCAGACCTTTCCACATCATCCCTGGAGCTTCAGAGGAAACTGCACCTTCTCCAGGAGCACTGCTCCAGCTGAACCACATCTGCCCCTGCAGGAGGATGCAGCCACCATTGAATGGGACTGTGCCAACACCCTGACTGACTGACGGGTGTCAGCTTGGATTCTGACTCTGGCAGGGTTTGGGATTGTTCTTTGTAATATTGTATTTCTATTTTAATTTTCCCAGTAAAGAACTGTTATTCCTAATTCCCACAACTTTGCCTGAGAGCCTCTTAATTTCAAAATTATAATAATAATTTGGAGGAGACGGTTTACATTCTCCATTTCAAACAGTCTCCTGCCTTTCTTAGCAGACACCTGTCTTTTCAAACCAGGACAGCCTCACAGCCATAGAAACACACAGCCCAAACTCAGGAAAAATGAACATTTTCTGTGTTGGGAGCACACCTTTCCTCACAGTGCTGCTGTTTTCAGCCAGCCCTGGATAAAGCAGCACAGGCTGTATCCTCTGAAGGGATGCTGGAGGTGTCCCCCACGGCTCAGTGCTGTCCCCCATGGCTCAGTGTTGTCCCCCATGGCTCTGTGCTGTCCCCACGGGCTCCCAAGCTCCAGCCCAGAGTCACAGCACAGAGCCAGCAGCCACTGGCTTTTCCTGACATTTGCCGTCTCCCTTGGTTTCAGTAATGAGATCCCTGGTTTTAAATGTCAGCTCTCACGAGGTGATGCTATTGTATTTAGCTCCATGCCCTTCTCCTGGTTCCAAAACACTTGGCAGAGTTACTATAAATAACCCAATAACGAGAGCCAAGTAAATGGCTGCAGGCAGGGGAGAGGAAGTGCTTGGCAATCAGGGAGAGCTCCAGGAATGCTGAGTGCTGCAGGGGGGACAACTGGCCCTTCCCACAGCAGGACAGGGCTGCCCAGGGGACAGGGGACAGGGACATCTGCTCTGTGGCAGGTCTGTGAGGTGGGAGGGTGGCTCAGCACAAGCTGGCATGGCCAGGTGCTCCTTGGCCAGTAGCTCCAGTCTCTCCCAGCCCAGATGCCCCAGTAAACTGGGGCAATTCCCTCCACCACCCCTCCCTTTGGCTCAGCTCCTGGTTCCCTGCTCCAGCCTGGAACCAGTGGGATTTCATCCCAGGGCTCTGTCTGTACTCACTGGGACCCACCCAGCTCATTCCTCCTGTCCTACCTCAGGTGCCACTTTCTGAATTGAGATGAGAAAAAAGCTGCCTCTAACCCTTCAAAACTCACACCCCCTGAATTATTTAGACCTCAGGGTGCTATCAGCCACCAGCATTTTCCTGGGCCACCATGTCCTTGTGCCAGCTGCGTGTCACAGAGGGCACCATGCAGATGTGGTGAGCTTGTGCAGCAGCTGCAGGTCACTGCCAGGAGCTCCTGGGTCACCAGACCACAGCTGGGGAGCCAGGGACCTGCACAGACATGGACAGTGCTTTGTGAGACAGGAGAAGTCCCATAGCAGATGCTCCTTGCCGTGCTGGGCTTGTGTTTGCCCTGGCAGTGAGGCTCTGTGCCCTCTGTGGCACCCACAGACACAGATGTGGATTTGGGAGCTGGCAGGAAGGGGTCAGCAATGGGATGTTGCCCTTCACTGGCAGATGTGAAGCATTTTAGTCTGGGGAGATGCATTTGCTCCTTCCTCTTGACTTATTCCTGCTGCTTTGGCAGGAGCAGCTCCCAGCCCTGGCTCTCTCAGCCCTCCTGTCTCCAGCTGGAATTGGGTGATGCTCCTGCCTCTGCAAAGAGGTTTGAGGTATGAACCAGAGAATAAGAGAGGTTCCAAGGGTCCTTGTTCCCTGAGCAGATCCTCAGGATGCTCCTGGCTTGTTTTGATTGTCCCCTTTGCAGAGGCAGCATCACTTTGACAATTCAGCACCATGTGAGCTGAGCTGAGAATGGCCAGCATGGAGATCCCTTCTTGATGGACTCTTGCAAAGATGGTATTTGCAGCACTTAATTAGTCTGCAAATTGTCTGCAGTTTTCTTTTGTCTTCACTCAGAGTCTGGATTAAGACAAAGGAGATGAATTTTCTCATGTTCGGGCTTGGTTGTTTATTAAATCTTATCTGAAGTACAGAAAGTTCAGCAACACTTCTAGCTACCAGCTAAAAGTGAGCAAAATGGAGCTCAATCTAGCCTGTTACAAGGTCTTTTAAAGCTAAACAGTCCAATTAAAACCTAACACCTATATTATTTATACTTTTGACCCAATAACCAAACTCCTGTGACCTGCAGTGCAGCACTGACTGTGCAACCAGAAACTACAGCCTGAAACCGTAAGGAAGAAGGAAGAAGAAGGAAGAAGAAGGAAGATGAACACCAAAAGAGACACCACCCAAAATCCTCCATTTTGTCCCATACCTATTACTATATTATAAAATCCCCAAATTCCAAACCCTTCACCATGTGAAATCACACATTCCTATTCAACTACACACCTGTAATTTTAATTCCATCACTCAAATTTGGGAGCCTTCTCCAAGGCCTCAGGTCAAAAGCAATGTTCTCCAGGGGGTCAGTGCCAGAAAGCACAGAAAGCTCAAAAATCCCAGTTTTCTGGGATCCAACAGGCTCTGCTGTTTGAGGGGAGCTAGGGATGAATATTAAAACCTGGGCTCGGAGGCATTTCAGAGGAGGGATGGCATTTCCCCACACCATGCTATCACAGAACAATTGATTTTTATTAATAATTTAATTATTATATCTTTATTAACCGTGGCCCAACTCTATCTGGGCACTTTTTGGCTGTCACTGCATCCCCCTGCACAGCAAGGGCTGGGCTGGAATACAAACCTCTCCTTCCAGAGCCCCTGAAGAGAGGGAATCCCTCCATCAGCTGCAGAGTCAGGCACAACTGCACTGCACACAGCAGCTCTGGTGGTGCTGACAGGCAGAAGGCCAGTGGGATCCAGCCAGCCCACAGATATTAACTACTGCTTTGGCTTGTCCAGATTCCCAAATCCCTGAATATTTGAGGAATTTTGCTCTGGTTTTCACCTGTATAAAGCAATACAGCCTCAGGTTGGTGGCCTGTAAAACAAGGGGTGCAGCTCCCAGGTTAGAGGGAAGGCTGGAAAAAGGCTGAAGGGCTCCCTTGGATCCCTGTGACAGAACATAAACATTTTCTAATAATTAAGAAGCAATTAAGGCACCCCCATCAAGAGCACCTGGACTGTGGGTGCTGCAGCAGGAGCAGCACTGCTGTTCCAGTCTGAGGGTTCAGACCTGCTGGGCTGAGCACATCAACATGGCAAAGGAGCATTTTGGCTGCAGGTTTCCTGAAATTCCTTCACAGGGTCAAAAAATCTTGACTATCCTTCACTTCACTTCCACACAGGGAAGCAGAGGAGCAGTGGGAATTGACTGGGGAGTTTTAGTGTCCACATCAGCTCTCCAGCAGCAGATAATGGAATAAATGAGCTGTGCACTGATTCAGTGCCTAGATATCAACAATTAAGTATCTTGAGATCTGCAGAAAAAGAGGAGCATCCAACAGGAGCATTGATTACTGACAGCATGAGCCTTTTAAATACTTTGTGCTGCTGCTAGCTGGGGAGCAAACCTCTCCAGCTCCCCACATCTCATTTTCTGTTGTTTGTATCTGTTCAGCAGCAGAGAAAACAGCCCAAGGCATGAGCACAGACAGCAAAGGGCTTGGCAGGTCGCCTGTGTGCAGCCACATACATCCCCTGGACCCAGGTAAGGCAGCAAACCCTCATCTCCCCCAGGCTGCTGAGACGTGGAGGAGCTTCCTGAGTCTCTGATGTGACATGAAACCACCAAATCTCCCTTCTCTCCCCGAGCTAATAAGAGGCAAGGAGGCAAAAGCACAGGTATTAATGCAGCAGGCTGACAAACTCTCTGCTGACAGCAGCAGAATGGGGAAACTCGCAGAGGGAGCAGAATAATAACCCAGCCAGGGTTGATAATAACAGCCTGAGAGCATCCACATGGCTCTGGAGGATGGATGTGTCACTGGCTCCTTCCTGCCTGGGCCTGGGCACAGGGACACACAGGTTTTGGGGCTGTGTCAGCCTCCTGCAGCCCTCTGGGCAGTGCCAGCTGCTGGCAGGCACAGCCCAGCGTGGAGTGGGGATAATGGGATGGGGGGGTTGGAATCTGCTGGTCTTCAAAGCAGCCCAAACCATTCTGTGGTTCTGTGACCCAGCCAGGGCAGCACCACCCAGAGCTCAGTGCAAGCAGCAGCTCACTGCAGAATCCAGAAACCTCAATTTTTCCTGTGTTTTTAGGCACCATTACTCCAGCTTTCCATGGTGGCAGAGGCTCTGGAAGCCCCTTGAGGTGATGTTTTTGCAGCATGCCCCGAGCTGTAAGCACAGCTCATCTCAAAAAAGAGCAGATTCTAATGCAAGGATTTGAGAGCTTCAGCTGAGTAAATACCCCAGCACCAAGGTCTTTAACCAGAGTGATGCTCAGAGCAGCTCCCAATTAACCTTTTCCCTTGGATACTGCAGGAGACTCCAGGACACAGTGGGAGTGACAGAGCAGCTCTGTGGACAGAGCAGTGAGAGCAGCACTTTAACCTGCCAGGGCAAATTTATAATTCAGTACCAGCTTTAATAGCATGGATCACATTTAAAGCCCTTAATATATGTGGCCAGGCAGATTAGCAGAGGAATATGAAATCAGTGCCCTAGCAGCAGGAATATTATCCAGGCACTGCCTGTCCTACCCTGCAACAAGCAGCAGAGCCAGGGGCCTGGGGTGGGACCAGGGATATGGAGCAGCCATAAATCTGTACCCAGCCCACATCCAGCACAAGGAAACCCAGTCCTACAGGCTGAACAGGGATAGGGAATGACAGAATCTAGAGAGCTCTGTGTTTGCCAGAGAACAAATTCCCACATTTCACCCGAAGGATACACAGCTGCAGGGAGAGGCTGTGCCTTTTTCTGGGCTCAGTGTCCAGAGGATGAGTTTGGTGATGGAAGCATCCAAGGCCAGGTTGGACAGGGCTTGGAACATCCTGGGATGGTGGAAGGTGTCCCTGCCATTTTTGGGCTCCTTTAAGGATGGTGACCCCACACTGCCCTGACCACCCTTTCTGGGGAGGAATTTTCCATAGCATCTGTTGGATCCCAGAAAACTGGGATTTTTGAGCTTTCTGTGCTTTCTGGCACTGACCCCCAGGAGAACACTGCTTTTGACCTGAGGCTTTGGAGAAGGCTCCCAGATTTGAGTGATGGAGTTAAAGTCATGGATGTGGAGTTAAACAGAAGTGTGTGATTTCACATGGTGAAGGGTTTAGAATTTGGGGGTTTTATAATATAGGAATAGGTATGGGACAAGATGTAGAATTTTGGGTGGTGTCTCTTTTGGTGCTCATCTTCCTTCTTCTTCATGGTTCCAGGCTGTAGTTTCTGGTTGGACAGTTAGTGCTGCACAAAAGTATAAATAATACAGATGTTATCTCTCTGTTGGACTGTTTAAGAGACCTTGTAGCCAGCTGGATCTCTCTCCATTTTGCTCACTTTTAGCTGGTAGCTAGAAGCATTGCAGAACTCTCTGTACTTTACATAAGATTTAATAAACAGCCAAGCCTGAACACGAGAAATTAGTCTCCTTTGTGTTTTATTTAAAAACAAAGTTTAAAGTGATTTCTAGTGATTTTTGCCTTTTTTTCTTTTATAAGTTCTCTGTATTTTTTACACATCTATTCAGAGCTCTGTAGCCTATTATTGCACTCACAGCTAATTTTACAAGAAAGACAAAAAATATTCCAGAAAGACAAAATATTCCATAAAGGAAGTATTCCCAGAAAGACAAAGCATATTCCAAAACTCGTGTCCTATCTTGGTTCTTCCTGGTAACCAAGGCTGAAAAACAGCTTTTTGAGACACATTTTCAGTTTCATCCATTTTCATTTTCAGTTCTACCTGAGGGGGGAAGGATTTAGAAGGGGCTTGGACTGGGGGGAGAATTGCATCACCACTTGTGCTCTCCCTGCTCCTCATCACCCCCAGGGCTTGTTCATAGCTGTGAGGAGGAGTTTAATTAGGAACCACAAGGAAAAGTCCTTCTGTAGCACTGGGCTGCACACTGAGGCTGTTGTGAGATGCTTTTCAAAGATGCCCCATGGGGTGTAATCACAGACTCCAAATTTCAGCCATCTGATCACTCCCCTAACTCATAAAATTAAGCAGCAGCTCACAGAGAAAGGTGAGAAATATTAAAGAGCCACTGGGAGGAAACACCTGTGTGTGTGTGAGCCTGGGAGGATGGAGCTGGCACTGATGGGACACGAGGGATTGTCACTGGAGACTGAAGCAGGGCTGCTTTGTCAGTGATCCCTGCTCCTGAGGCTCATCCTGGCAGCAAGCTGGGCTCAACATCCCCCAGAGCAGCTCCAGGTGGAGTGAGGGCTGTGTGAGCCTGCACAGCAGCTGTGCCTCCAGGAGGGGCTGTGCTTGCAGCTGGACAGGGACAGCAAAGCCTGCTCCTGGCTGGGAAGGGCTAGAGAAATAGTGTGCAATGAGAAAGATTTTTTTTTTTTTTTTAATTTTGGTATTTTTTTGATAGCTGGCTACTTGTTTCCACTCCAGAGGGAAGGAGCTGGGCAGGTTCTGGTGGTCCCAGGGGCACTAGACATGGAAACTCTCCTCCAAAGGCAGAGAAACTGCTGGTAAAAACCTGGGATTTCATCCTTCTTTCATAGTGCTCACCTGCAGCTTGAATGAAACCCAGCCCTGCCTGCACTCACAGGGATCTGCTCACCTGCACAGCTCCCCTGTCAAGGGATCACCACAGGCTTTCACTCCTGACAGGATTTCCATGGGTCCCACAAACATATCTGACCCCTTTGGGACAGATCTTCACAAAATGCTGCCTTTGAGTGCTAGTGTCAGGAATTCTGCCTTTGGGCTGTGGAGCCTTCACTGCAGAACTGGACACGGCCAGCCACAGATTTAATTTTTAATTTTTTTTTTTTATGTTTGTTTCTTACAGTTATTTTTATTTTATTAGAAATTGTGTGGTTTTATCCACATCAGGTGGCCATGTGAGGAGGTGTCCCTGCTAGCTGAGCCTGTGCAGAGATGAGATAATTCAGAATTAACCCTGGTGCATCACAGCCCTACCCTGGGGAATTTAACGTCCCAAAGGGACACTGGGATCACCTCGTCTCCCCTCCACACCACAGACACCCCTGTGCTCCTGCTTGAACTGGGCTGCACCCACAATTAGCACTCCCAGCTGCTACTGTTCATTGCATGTGGTGGAGAAGCCTTCATTCATCATTTTAACGAGGATGTTCTTCGTTAAAAGAGCCCATGTAGGTTATTTATAGCCTGGATGAGTTTATCCTGTGCTTTTAGCTTCAGATTCTACCAGACCTCTGGTGTTAAATCTCTCTGCCTTATTTTGGAACCACTTGTCCTTAACCTCCTCTTGGCTAAGTTTACCTGACTGAACTTTGGGAATTATTTGCCTGCCTGACTTTATCTCATTACTGAATCTCTGCTCTGGTGCATTCCTAAGTGCCTCCTCCAATTCAGGGGACTCCTCCTTGGGTTGTGGCTGTAGTTGAACCCCTGTGGCTGGGACACTGCTGTGGATCTTCACTCCAAGGGCAGATTCCCCTCACACCTTCCATGTCTGCAGTGGGAATGGCTCCACCCCAGCCCCTCTTCAGTGCTCAGTTTCCCAAATAACCCAGCCTGCTTCCCAACAGCAGCATGACCTCTCCATCAACTTTTTGCTACCTGAAGCTTTCACAGAATATCCTGAGCTGGGAGGGACCCACAGGCTCACCCAGGGCAGCTCCTGTCCCTGCACAGACACCCCAAAATCCACCCTGAGCATCCCTGGCAGCGCTGTCCTGGAGCTCCTGGAGCTCTGGCAGCCTCGGGGCTGTTCCCTGGGGAGCCTGGGCACTGCCAGCACCTCTGGGGAGAACCTGGTATCCACCCTAAACCCCTCTGACACAGCTCCAGCCATGCCCTGACTCCTGTCACTGTCACAGTGCAGAGGTTGGTGCCTGTTTTATATTTTCTCCTGGGTCATCAGCACAAATATTGACAGCACAGATCCCACATGCCTGTCCTTGCAGACCTCATTCCAGCATCCTTCTGGCATTCACATCTCATTCACAGATTCATCACTGGCAAGGTTTAAATTCCAGGCACTGACAAAGGCCTGGAGTGACAGGACACAGGGGACTGGCTTTAAACTGAAAGAGAGGGGGTTTAGATGGGATATTAGGAAAAAAAATTGTCCCCAGAGCAGCTGTGGCCATCCCTGGATCTCTGGAAGTGCCCAAGGCCAGGTTGGATGGGGCTTGGAGCAGCCTGGGACAGGGGAAGGTGTCCCTGCCATGGCAGGGGTGGCACTGGGTGATCTTTAATATCCCTCTCAACCCAAACCAGTCAGTGATTCCATGGTTCTAAGTTTTCCCTCTATTTAACATGGACCATGATAAACCCATCACATTGTAATTCCTTAATTGCAATTAATCTTATTATATCAAGGAAAACATTATCCTCACACTCATCACAGTGCTTACAAGCAACACACAACCCCTTTGCAAAGCCCAGACATGCAATTACTAAAACCATTTATTTTATAATTAACCACTTAATTTATAATTAATAGAGAAGCACTGAAACAACCAGAAGAAAATTTTTAGCAGTAGCTGGAATGCACCTTTCCATCCCAAAGCCCTTGAAGAGTAACTCTCAAAGCTCCTTGTGGATGGAGGAATTCTTCTTGTTGGTTCATCTGATTTGATATAATTTGTGGAGACCAATAATGAGGTTTTTATTCTGGAAGTACCCCAGGAGGGACCTGCCCCATCAGGGCAACTCTACCTTGGCAGTCCTGGACCTTCTCATATTCTCTCTTTCCTTCCCAGAAAGTGCTGAAAGCATTTTCTCCTCCAATTCCTTCCTGGAATACCCTGCTCTGCCTGTCTCACCCTGAAGGAATAAGAACATCTCATTTGGTGCAGCCTGGAGTCAGGAACATGATCTGCTCCCCCTCCTGCACCAGGAGAGCTGGAAGGTAAAGATCCACTGCAGAGATTTCAGGAGAGGGAGGAATTTTGTAGGGGAGAGAATCAGCAAAATGAAGATGAGTCTCTCAAAAACCCATTGGAACTTTTCAGCACCAGGGAGCTGTAGGCACTGGGTTTGAAGTCTGACTGACAGCAGACCAGGGATGCTGGAATAATAGGGAGGCATTGTCAGTGTTCAACAAGGGCTGGAAATCACAGGAAGTTGGAGGAAAAGGAGTGAAAACACATAAAAAAATAAAAGGATACAGAGGAGCAGCTGAGTGATATTTCACTCCCTTGTGACTGTGCAGTGAGAGGGTGGATTTCTGCAGAGTGTATTGAGAACATATTAAGACTTTTGAACATGGGAGTGATTCTTTAATTTTTAAAAAATTTTAGATTTCTTTTAAGTCACAAAAAAATCTCTAGTGGCCTTGTCTTGATGCTCCAGCTCCTGATGCCTTGACTGAAGGTCCCTGGGGAAGAGACAATATCTGAGAGCCACACCTGCTCCAACTTATTAGCAGGATCTCAGCAGCATCCCTTTGCACCTGCACCAGTGTCAGAGGGAGACAACAACTCCATTGATTTCAATTATCCTTTGCAGGGGGTGCTTAATGCCCAGATTTGTCTCTCCCTTGCAGTGTTCAAAGCAGGATCACACAGTGCAGCTTTAGCATAAATGTATTTCAATAAAGGTAATGAAGAAAGAATCTTTATTTCCTCCAGTTCTTGCCTGAATTTCTTTCCTGGGCAATATCCCAGTGGGAGCCAAGGCTGTGGATCAGCCCTGGGGGTGCAGCTGGAAATGAGTTTTCATTCCCCACCATACCACACTAAAAGTATTTGGGGCACTCTGAAACAGGTGTAAAAGCATCACTGTCAAAAATTTTGGACTGAATTTATGGGAACGAAACCCATCCTTGTGGGTGAGGAGGTCCCTGAGGGGAAAAATCGCTGGAGGCTGGTTGAGGATGAGCAGGAACAGCCTGCCCTGGGTGTGTCCTTGCTCCCACACTGACCTCTGAGGCTGTGTCCAGGCAGGATTGAGCTTCATTCCATGGCCCTCCAGAGGGGCCCTCGTGTCACATCTTCATGGACAGAGAGATGCAGGGCCTGCCCCAGCCAGGGTGTGTGGCTGGGGGGAGAAATACAACCCAAAGAGTCAGAGAGTGGAACTGCCCTGTGCTTGCTAAGGGTGCTCTGGATCTGCTCTGGCTAAAATGTCCCTGCTCCATCCTCAGTGTGCTTTAGGCTCTGCTTGTGCCTCCAGGGAATCCCATTTCTGTGATGCATTTGTTGCAATCTCAGAACCAAAATTACCAATTAATATTTGTCTGTTGGGAGGCACAATCCAGGACCATTGAAGAGAAATATCTTTGTTGGATGAGGTTTTGAGCATTCTGCTCTAGTGGAAGGTGTCCCTGTCCGTGGTAGGGGCTGGAGTGAGTTCAGCTCTAAAATCCCTTCCATCCCAAACCTGTGATTCTGTGATCTGCTGTCCTGCTAAGTGGGATCCATCCCTGTTGTCCCAGGTTACAATAAAAGATGTGCCCAAAAGTCTGTATTCTATCACCTTTTGTTAAACCAGCTGGGGCAGTGATCCTTATCTCTGTGGGAGATATCCTCTGCTAATGGGCCATCTTTAAACCAGCTGGGGCAATTATCTTTATCTTTTCCACAACCCAGGAAGATATCATCTGCTGCTGGCCCATTGAGTCCCAGGGCATGACTGATAAAATTCCATCATCCCACTGGGAGATGCTCCAGCCAGGGGAGCAGCCAAGCCTTTCCTACCCAGATAAAAACTGAGATTTTGGACACCAAAGCAGCCCTTACCAACTGGTTTCCAGAGGACATGAGCTGCCAGGATCACTGTCAGGATTTCTACAGGATCACTGCTTCAACAAGACCACTTCATCTGGGCTGCTACCACCACCCTGACTAGTGAGGTGTCAGGTTGTGTTCTGACTCTGTCAGTAGTTTTTTTCTTTTGTACTATTGCATGCATTTTATTTTTCTCTTTTTTCCTATTAAATTTTCTTTCTGACTTGGAGTCTCTCACTGGTTTTGCTTTCAAACCAGTACACCTGTGCAATTCCCACAGCAGCTCTGGGATGGTGGTTTGCTGTGGCCAGGCAGAGCTGTTCTCCTCTATGTGCTGAATATGAGGGCAGCAAAACTCCTGTTTACCCACTTGCACTGGATCTTTGCACCAGACACACCTGGATGGATCTGAGGGGAGAGGGCCAGGAGCCAACCTGCCTGTAGAGCTGCAGCTGTGCCAGCACCTGGAGGGGGTTTGTGCTGTCCCGTCCTCCCCTGTGCTGTGCAGTGGCAGCTCTGTCCCTGTGCTGCTGCTCCCGGAGCTCCCAGCCCACAGCATTCACCTGCCAAAGTGCTGGGGGCTGTGCAGGGCACAGGTAAACAGCTCCTGCCAGGGAGGAGATCTCCCAAGCCAGCCCAGCTGGCCATTCTGTCAGCTCATCAGCCTGGGGACAGCCACAGAGGGATGGGAGCATCCCTCATCCACAGCTGTGCTCTGCTGTCCTGGCTGCACACTGGAGCTGGCCCAGCCTAATTCCATTCATGCCTGGGCTGCCTGTCCCTCATTTCCCTGTGAACCAGTCCTGGTGAGTTCTCCAGGAGCAGCACCACTGTTTGCACCCACCTGGGATGCAGCAAGCAGGACCTTCCCCAGGTATTTCCATTGCAACATCCCTGAAAATGTAAAATAAAGGATGATACCTGAAGCTGTGTGATCAGAGAAATAGGGGCACACCTGCCTTCCTGGAGCCATCCCGGGCATCATCCCTGGCATCCTGACCCCCTCAGCACCCAGGCACAGACCCAGGGACAGAGCCATTACCCAGTAATTGCTCCCTGTACCCCAAACCTGCTCCAGCTTTCCCTATCCCAGAGCAGCTACAAGAAGGCTTGGGCACAGAGCTTGTGGCAAATCCCTCCTGGATTCCAAGGACTCATCATCCCAGGACCCAGTGGCAGCACTTTCCCGTGCAGGGGACCATGCTGAGGTGACAGTGACACTGTCTCTTCCAGCTGTCCTCTCTCCCAGCCCCATCGTTCATGGCAGCAGACCCCTCTCAAAGATGTGCTGGCTCCCTGGCAGTCACTCTGAGTGACAGAGACTTCAGAACTATAAAACACCTCAGTGAAAGCCTAATTTATGGAACAAAAAGACTCTAGAGGCATGAGAAACATCAGAGAGCGAGTTCCCAGGCTGCTCCCTCCCCTCTGCACTGCTCAGCACTGCCTGCAGAGCAGCCCTTGCTGCATCCAGGTGCAGGATCTCACAGCCAGCTTTGCCTTTGCAGATGACCCCAGGCACTTCTGGTTGTCCCTGCATGAGGCAGGATTCCCCTGAGCAGGGGCTCACACGTGCCAGGGCTCATTAACCTTCTGCAGGCTGCCTCCAAAACCTGCCAAAGAGGCTGCAAACAGCTGCTCTGGAATGGGTTTTCCCAGGTTTTACTTCTCTTTGAAGGGAATGCTGGAACTGAGGGGTTTGGTGCAGTTTTTCAGGTGGGAATAGAAGCAGGGCAGGTTTGTCAAGGGAGGCAGGGGTGGTGGGAGATGCAAAGCTCTCCTTGGAGCACCTCTGTCCATGGGTGGGAACACAGCTGGGAAGGGTCTGGAACCCCAGGAGTGGCTGATGGAGCTGGGAAAGGGGCTCAGCCTGGAGAAAAGGAGGCTCAGGAGGGACCTTGTGGCTCTGCACAGCTCCCTGACAGGAGGGGAGAGATGGGGGGTCGGGCTCTGGGGACAGGGAACAAAGAACAGGAGAGGTGGAAATGTCCTCAGGGTGTTCCAGGGAAAGTTCAGGTCGGATATTGTGGAAAATTTCACCACTGAAAGAGTAGTTAAGCATGGGAACAGCTGCCCAGGGAGTGGTGGATCCCTCATCCCTGGAGGGACTCAAAAGGTGAGTGGATGTGGCACTTTGCAGAATGGTTTAGTGGCAATGGTGGTGTTTGCTTGAAAGTTGGACTTGGTCACCTTGGAGGTCTTTTCCAACCTCAGGAATTGTGTGATTCTGAGTGACTAAGCCCAGCTGCATCACCCAAGGAGGGACCAGTCCTGGCTGCAGTGGTGGCTCCTGTGCCAGGATGTCCCTGGCCAGTGGTCAGTGAGCACTGGGTGCCCCAGACAACGAGATGGGGTGGGAAATGATGAGAGTTAAAAGCACAGCCCCAGCAACCCCATCTCTGTTTCCTCTCCCTGCTTCCTTCAGCTCTGAGGTGCCTCAGGTCATTGTTTTCAAGCTTTTCTTTCCAGTCTAGAGTCTCATTTACAAGGCAGTAGCTGGAGTTCAAAGCAATGCCTGGGAGCAAGGGGTGCCAGAGCATTATAGAAAAAAATAATAATCAGGAATCAGAGGAGTAGGGAGGAAGTTGGCAACTTGCTACAAACCTATGCTAAATTCAGGCCACTGAGCCTGAGGTGTAAACAGCCCTATCTGATTGCTGCATCTTTATTTTCTGGTTTTGATTTTACCTTATTTATTTCAAGATAACAGGGAAAGTGCCATGCTGAAATGAGAGAATGGTCCATACTCAGAGCAAACTGAGTTTTGCTGTCACAGCCCCTTGTGAGACCAGGAAAGGGCTCCTCCCTCCTCAAGTTTTCAGCTTGAACTGCATAGAAATGCATAAAAATGCAAGAAATAACCTGCTGTCATTAGTAGTCCAATTGCAAAGCTCCTCAGACTCTCAGACTGGATTGTCTGCTTACACAAACCACATTTCAGTAAAATGTTTCAGTTGAATGTCAGTGTTTGTAGCATCTCTCCCGTTTCCTCAGGAGCTCTGTCCATCCAAGGCCAGGTTGGATGGGTTTGGAGCAATCTGGTCCAGTGGAAGATGTCCCTGCCCATGGCAGAGGATGGAATGAAATGAGATTTCAGGTGCTGTGACCCTGCAACTTTATCAACACCAATAAAAATTGAGATAAAGCTGAGCAAATGCTGAAGAACATCTCTGCAGGTTTGACTCCCCGTGACCAGCTCAGGCACTGTCTGCAAGAGTTCAGCCACCAGTTGCCTGTCCAGGCTTCCCAAATCCCATCACCACCAGTGGATTGGCACTGAGGGCTCCTGCAGTGCTGTTTTCACCCCCCACACTCTGTTCTCTGGGTTCTGGAGTGTCACTCACCAAGCAGGGAGCCAGAGGGTTTGAGGTGACCCTGGGCTCCAGCCAGGCTGCAGAGCAAAGGCACCTCCTGGGAAAACCCTCTGCCACCCTGCAGGATGGGCAGGGATCCTCCTGGCTCCTTGACAATGCCAAATAATGTGATTAAAGGAGAACAGGAGGTGCTCAGTGATGCTTTGATCAATTTAGTTATATAGAGAAGGATTTGCTGGGAAAAAAGTTATCTATGGATAAACTTTGAACCAAAGCCATGAATAGATTATTGCTTTTTTTCCAGCCAATTTGGTTCTAGCTTGGGCTTTCTAAATTCACCCTGAGTAAGGATTTTAAGCAATGGAGACAGTCCCAGGTTTCCTGAGCAATGATTTGTTCCCAGAATTGAGGTTACCAGCAGAACATTTATAGAGGCAGGACCTCACTGCAACCTCTCAATTGCCTTCAAACCTCCTAGACCAGACACCTTTTCTCAGTGACACCTCTGAGCCTGAGACACCTGCACAAAAACCTCATGTTTGCCTGGAATTGTGCAATTATAACCAGAAGAACATGTGAGATGTGATCATCAAAGCTTCATCTGTGCCTGGCTGATGTTAAACAAGTCACAGGGAGTCAGAAACCTGAATGTCTGTGTTAGACTCAGCTGGCCTTCCTAAAGCATGAAGGATTGTTTGTCTGCCTGGAAATGCAGTGTAGATGGGGCTGTGTGTATGTTCAAGTAGGGGAGATATCATAAAAATTGGTGGCAGAGAGAACAAAACACTTAAACTGATTTAGAGCAGGCAAAACACAAGATGGCACAAGTAGCATTTCAAGGATGCTCTGTGAAGTTGAGAAACGAGTAATTCCTGCGCTGCCTTAAAGGCACAGCCCCCTCCCTGGAAAACTCTGAGCAGCACAATTGCACCATAAATCGGTGCTTGCCCAGGAAAGGTCCCTGGGCTGTAGCTCATGGGGGTGTCAGACAACCACAGGAGGAATCCTAAAGCTGTCTGTGCAGATTGTGTTGTTTTACACACCTCAGAGGAGGTGTTTGCTCTCAGGAGGTGCTGCTGGCTCTGCTGTGAACCCAAAGCTTTGTGCAGCCCCAAAGCTGTGGCTGCAGAGCTGGGCAGAGCCTGGCTGTGCCCCAGAGCCTGCCCTGTGTCCTGCTGCACCCCAGGAGCCTGGTCTGGAGCCTGCTCACAAAATCTGTCCTGAATGTGCAGCCAAGCTGGTCTAACCCCCTGGGGCAGTTCAGGTCTCCAGGAGGAATTTGTAGCTCTGATTTCTCTTCCATTCTTGCAGCCTTGGGATGGATCCCAGGGTGGCAGCCAGCAGGAACAGCCTTCCCCAGCCATGCTGACACATCAGCCCTCAGCTCTCCACTGGAGCACTCTCTGCTCCCTTCTTCTGCTGTCCCCCACACTAAGGGCTTTGATTCCTTCTTTGCCAAAATGTGCTGTACTGTGGATGTTAATGGGAGCCTTGAGACTGCAGCTGGGCCATAACATTATCCTGCTTTCCCTTCTTCCTTCCTATCAGAAGGTGGCTTCAATTAAACCACACCTTTCCCACTGCTCTGTGTGGTGTGGTTGCTCCATTCCATGAGAAGTGTTTTCCAGGTGCATGTGTTGAAGCACTGAATCCCCAGCCCTACTGGTAAGCTTTTTTAGTGCCTTCCTTACACTCTCCAGCCAGGATTTGGATTTGGGATGCTCCTGCCTCCCCAGCTGAGCACCCTCAGCTCATCTGCTGGGTGCTGTGGGAGGCTGGCACAGAGCACATGGGGCTGTGCCTCAGCTCTGGGCAGGGAAACCCATGGAAAACACATTTCTGAGTGCTCTGGGCAGTGCCCTGCTGCAGGGCCATCTGGTTTTCCAGGATTTCACCCTGAAGAGGCTTGCCATTTGCACAGAGCTGTGTGGAACTCTGTGTTTTAGCAGTGCCCACCTGCCCCAGGTAATGGAGGGTGAGAGGAATGATGGAGTTGTCTTTACAAACAAGCTGTGGGTCTGCTGGTAGGTAAGACTAGCACTGAGAGAGAAAAGAAACAATGGGATGGATTCCACTGATTGATGAATGGAAAAGAAAAAAAAATATATTTGCTTTTACAAACAAACTGTAGGTTTGCTGAGAAATGAAACTGGATATTGAAAGATGAAAGAAGAAATGAGGAAAAACCATGAATTCCATAAGAATTAAAAACTAAAAGGTAGAGTTTTACATTAGAAGGGAATCTCAGGTATCAGGTGTTCTGGCAGTCTGTGCCTCTCAAGTACTTCAGCCAGCGGAGAAAGAGAGAGGGAAATGCAGTTGGGAAAACAGGATAAAAAGGAAGCTGTGTCCTCCAAAAAATCTGAGAGATCCCAGGGGAATGCCCCATGGTCTCTCCCTTTATTTGAATAAAGTAAAAGCACTCCTCTGTCTCCTTTTTGGACATAAACCTCTGGTGTTTGTGGATTAATTTTCCTGACAAGGGGGTTGAATGAAGCAGTTCCCATCCCAGCAGGTGAACAAGGGAGGCCCCAGGGCTCCCAGCCCATGGGCTCCCAGCAGGGACCACCTTCCCTGAGCCTCCAAAGGCTGGAGTGCCAGCCTGCACGTTCAGCTGGATCTAGGCAGCGTGACCTGGAAAACAGCGAGGGAGAGCCCTGGCAGATGGGCTGGAGCTCCAAAACTCTGAGTGTTTTCTCACAAACCGAGCACTAAAGGCATTGCTGCCTTAATTGCCAGATCCTCCTGCCTTCCAGGAGCGCTGGGGATGCTGGAATCACCTCTGTAATCAGCACTGCCTGTGCCCTGGCTGTGCTGATTGAGGCTCAGCGCTGACACAGGTGCGCCCCAAAACCCGAGCTCAGCTCTGCTGAGCTGCTCAGGCTGATAATTAGAGCCACAGCCCAACCACCGAGCCCTGGGCAGTGATCAGAGTCTGCAGCAAGGCCTGTGGCCCCTGTGTGCCAGCTCCCAACATCCCTCCTGGAAAATCCTGCGGCAAAGGGCAGCGAGACCCCCCAGCTCTTACCGGGGGCCAGCGTTTGCAGGGAGGCCTGTGAAAATGTCAGCACAGATGGAGATTAAGCTGTCTTCACCTCACGTCAAAACTGCCATCTGCTGCTCCTCTGCACAGCTTTAATCAGATTTTCTGAAAAAAAAAAAAGAGAGAGTGAGAGGGATGGGAAGGGCTCTGAGCGTTCCCTGAACTTTCTGTGCTCGTGCTCAGAGGCCTGGGGAGCTGCAAAGGGTTTGTCTGGACATTCCCCATGGAAAGGCTCGTGTGGCTTCCTCTGGAAAGGCAGGAGCAGGCAGCAAGGACTCACATCCTGCTGTAGAATGGGCAGAAGGAAAGTCATTATTTGAAAAGAAAGCCATTATTTGAAAAGAAAACCATGATTTGAAAAGAAAGTAAAAGTGGACCTTGTCCTCCAACGCTGGTTTTGTCTAATCAACCAGCAAAGCCAAGTTTTCAGCTGATGAGGTTTCACCAGGAGCCTGCTTGGTTCCCCAGGCTGATCCCACCCCTGCACTCTCCTCGTGCTGAGGAAGAGAAGGGGGTAACAAAGAACCCAACTCATGGGAGAGTTGGACAGTCTGCTCTACAGTCACATCACAATTTCAGTCTTGCCTTGCCTTCCAAGCCCAATATGTTCAAAGCTAAATATGCCACTGCTAAGTTGGGGATAAATCATTTCAGAGAACACAGTGTTTCTGTAGGGACACGAAGACTGGCTGAGCATTCACCATATGTGTCCAAAGCCTACGAGATAAGCTGGTGGAGGAGTTTCTGACATGGCTCACAAATCACAGTTTGTGTGGAGTGAGGCTTTGCCCTCTCCTGCTGAGCACCTGCTCCACAATAATCTCACTGACTTCCCTTCAGATCTGCTCATCAGCCACTTGTTCCCATCTGGAATTCCCACAGCTGGCCATTCCTTTCCAGACAGACCTTTGCCCACCAAACCTCATCTCCTTTTTGTTTCAAACCATGTCCAGCTCAGCACTGAATCTGTGCAGCTCATTTGTGAGTCTGCTCATCCCAAATCCTGGCAGTCCTTTCCATGTGGAGGTGTCAGCCAGCTTGAGAAGTGTTTTCTCTGTTCCATCATCGGGACCATTAATGAAAGTGCTGAAAGCTCAGTCCATACTGCAAGCATCTCATTTTGACAGTAATCTGTCAATGATTGCTCCATCTATAATTTTCTAACCAGTTCTGCAACTACCCAATAATATATTCACTCAGATGATATTTTTCTAGCTCGTGGAAGTATCAGAGGAGACAGTGTCAAAAGCCTGACTAAAATCAAGATCTATGACATGGTCTGTTTCTTCTCTATCCAGAAGGCTTTTTGCACTGTCATAAAGGAAAATTAGATTGGTTTGACATATTTGTTCTTGACAAATCCTTACAGACTGTTACTCATCCCTTTATACTCCTCTGTGAGCTCACAGATAGACTATTTGATTATCCACTTCAGTGTTTTCTGAAAACTGAAGTTTTATAGGTTTGAAAGGGAAGCTCCTGACTCTCTGTCTTCTTATTTAACATTTCAAAGGTTGGCATTTAAAAATGTCTCCTGTCTTTCAAGTTTTCCTGTGCCTTACACAGTGAATCCTTACAACAAATGGTCAATTCTTCCAAAATTTCCCCAGCTTCTGCTGTAGGTACCACACAATGAAGTTCACCAAGACACAGGCAAATAAGAACATTGACTTTTTGGGGGCCACCTCTGTATTTCTCTCAGTATTTTCTGTTTATTGGAGTTGTTCCTTGCATGGAAGATATTCCAGTGAAGTGCACACTGGTCCCTATCCCGGGTCCCTTTGGGAAGCCCTGCTCTGGCTGCTTCCATTCCCAGCACAAGGTGGGAGCTGCTGACAACTTCCAGTGCTTCCATGCCCTGGTGTGCCCGTGGCAGAGTGGCATGAGGATGGCACAGGGCTGGGGAAGAGCTGGTCCCTTCTCTGGGAAGGCTGCAGTCACCTGGAGGCAGCAGCCTGGAGCCAGGCTCAGAGTTTTGCAGGGCTGGGCTTTGAGGTGACCTTAAGATCAATCAAACTGATGAAGGGAGACAAGCCCTAACTCACCAGCCTGCAGAAGATGTCTTGTCAGCCTGTGGAGCTCTTAAATCATCCTTGTGTTTCCAATCCATGCAGTAGCCATGTGACCTGTCCTTCAGCATAAAGGCAGCTGCTGAGCTCAGAGAAGCTGAGCAGCAGCAGCAGCTCAGCTGATTTCTCACAGGTTCAAACCATCCAGCAGCTGCACCTGTCCCCATTTTGCCTCCTAATCTTCACCTGCAAGTTCAAAAGCTTTCCCAAGAGACTTGGTCTGCAGTCCAGAGCCTGCTGTCATTATCCATGACCCATCTGAGAGCAAATCATGCTCTGCTGCCCACAAAACTGTGCTCCCAGGGGAGGGTACAAAGGACAGTGTTTCCCAAAAGGGATTAAAGGACCTGCTGGCCCTTTGCTTGACTTCTCTTCCTGCCCATGTAAGATATTTAGGAGCAGAAGTTCCTGCTTTGGGGTTTCTACAGGGAAAGTTGTGATGTCTCTGAGCAGCTAAATTTGCTGCACACAGAGCCACAGGATGTTGGGAGATTTTTTACTGGGTGGACTTCATCATATAAAGAGTCCACTAAAAAATCAGAACCTCCAGTGCTGCCCTTGCTGCCTGTGCTGTTACTTTGGGATCTGCTTCACCTTTGTGCAGAACTGCCAAAGGTCATTCATTTGTCAGAGACAATCAAATTTCCCTTCTGCTTCCTGAAAGATTGATGAGGTTTAAACATCTTTTATTTGATCATCTAAGCAGCCTGTGTCTGTCTATAAATTCCCTGTAGCTTGCACTCAGACTTTTATGTTTGTGCACGCAGCAAAAAGGAGTGTGCAGGAGAAAGGGAGCGTGCAGCATTTCTGGTGTAAAAATATTCCTTGGACTGTGTTGAAGTCCTCTACCCATTGCTTTTTCTTCCTCAAACCGTGATCATGTTAATCAGGATCACTCACAGGATTGTCTCAAGCCCAGTCAATATTCACAAAGCACATTCCCTCCCTTTAAAAACTATTTCAGGAAGAAAAGTGCCTTAGCAAGCCATAATTCATATATGTGTCAGTAGAGGCTCAGCTAGGAGGTGAAGAAATTATTTTCATAATAAAAAAAACAGAAAATATTTAATTCTGAAGAGAAAAAAAATCTAAACTTAATGGCAATAATGAGGAAAGGGGAGTATTTGCAAAAAAAAAAAAAAAAGTATACTTAAATAGAAACTCCTGCTATTTTTGAGAGTCCCTTGAAAACTGATTACCTGCATTGACCTGTGTCTAAAGCTACTGACAAAGATAAGCAGGGACAGGCAGTAGTCACTTCAGATTCAGTCCCAGTAGTTTGAATTAGATGGACCAAACAAGCTGGAATTATCCATTAAATCAGCAAAATCTGTTTGTCCTTTGCTTTAATGCTTGATTAATGCTGACAAGCAAAGGACATGGACCAAAGCTGGGAATATGCCTGTCCATGGGCAGAGCCTGTGCCAGCCCCATGTGCTGGGACACTGAGATGGGATCCCAGAGCCTGGGTAAGTGTGGGAGCAGGGGCTGCCCTGGGAATAAAGGTGCCTGAGGGCCCTGCAGGGTCACCCTTTGTCCTGGTTTCAAGGACAGGTGTCTGCCAAAAAAGGCAGGAGCTTCTCTTGGAAATGGAGAATGTAAACCCCCTCCCTCCAAATTATTATAATTTTGAAATTAAGGGGCTCTCAGGCAAAGATGTGGGAATAGGAAAAACAGTTCTTTACTAGGAAAATTAAAATAGCAATGCAGTATTACACAGAACAATCCCAAACCCTGCCAGAGTCAGAATCCAAGCTGACACCCGTCAGTCAGTCAGTCAGGCACAGTCCCATTCAATGGTGGCTGCATCCTCCTGCAGGGGCAGATGTGGTTCAGCTGGAGCAGTGCTCCTGGAGAAGGTGCAGTTTCCTCTGAAGCTCCAGGGATGATGTGCAAAGGTCTGGCTTTCCTCTGGAATCCAGTGGAAAGAAGGTTCCTTGGTGTCCCAAATGTCAGTTTTTATCTGGGTAGGAAAGGCTTGGCTGCTCCCCTGGCTGGAGCATCTCCCAGTGGGATGATGGAATTTTATCAGTCATGCCCTGGGACTCAATGGGCCAGCAGCAGATGATATCTTCCTGGAGGGAGGATGGGCTGTGGGAAAGATAAAGATGATTGCCCCAGCTGGTTTAAAGATGGCCCATTAGCAGATAATATGTGCCAGGAGATCAGGGTCACTGCCCCACCTGGTTCAACAGCTGGGACAGAATTCACATTTCTGGTCACATCCTGTATTGCAACCCAAAAAAAATTTTCCCAGTGAAAAGCCTGCTGCATGCAAAACATGGCTCCCCCAAATGCTTGGAATGTGCCCTTGTGATCATGACTCAGGTTTTCTCTGCTTTTTCACTTCAAGATTTCGTGGACTGGCCAGGCCACCCCAAAAAATACAGCCCCAAAGCAGATTACAAAGAAGCATTAAATTAAAGTGTCCAGACCTTCAGGTTTGGCTTGGCCATAAGAAATCAAAGCTAAATCCACAGTCTTGGAGGTTAAAGATCCTGCATGGAGTTAAATCCAGTTAGCTGCTGGTCACCAGGGCTGTCTCCAGGGCTCAGCCTTGGGGACAGCCCTGCTTAATATCTTTATTGACAATGTGGATGAGAGGGTTGAAGGCACCCTCAGCCAGTTGGAGATGAAAGTGAGTTCAGAGGGAGAATTGATTTGCTGGAGGGCCAGAAGGCTGGATCATGGGTTGAGCTCAAGTGGGTGAAATTCAACAAGGCCAAGGGCCAAGTCCTGCATGTGGGTCACCACAACATCATGGAATGCTCCAGGATGGGGGCAGAGCAGCTGGAAAGCTGGAAAAGGCCCTGGGGGTGTAGGTGGCATGAGCCCAGGTGGGCAAGAGGCCAATGGCACCTGGAATGTGTCAGGCACAGTGTGGCAGCAGGAGCAGGGCAGTGACAGTCCCCTGTGCTGGGCCTGCTGGGGCCACACCCCAAATCCTGGGGCTGGAGAGTGTCCAGGGAAGGGAGCAGAGCTGGGGAAGGGAATGGAGCACCAGGAGGGGCTGAGGGAGCTGGAAAGGGGCTGAGCCTGGAGAAAAGGAGGCTCAGGGGGGACCTTGTGGCTCTGCACAACTCCCTGACAGGAGGGGACAGATGGGGGGTCAGGCTCTGGAAACAGGAACAGGAGGAGAGGGAACAGCCTCAGGCTGGGCCAGGGGAGGTCAGGGTGGACATTGAGGGAAATTTCTTTATGAATAGGGTTGCCAAACATTGGCAGAGGCTGTCCAAGGAAGGGATCCTGAAAGGATTTAAGTTGTGTGGATGTGGTGCTTAGAGACACAAGGCAAGAGAAGACAAGGCAGCCTTGCAGCCCCTTCCCTTGCCTTCCCTACCCCTCTGTGCCTTGCCTTGCCTACCCCTCCCTTGGTTTGAATTCCCTACCCCTCTCCTGCCTTGCCTTCCTGAGTTAATGGCTGGACTCAATGACCTTAAGGGCTTCTGCCAACCTAAACATTCTTTTATTCCACAAGTCTTTACAGCTCCTGGTATCCTCTGTTCACACACACACAATGCCTCTTCTCCCAGAACCAGCAGCAGAGCTCAAGCATGAAATAAAAAAATTGTTTCTGAGGGGGAGTCCAAGTTAAACAAAAATTGTGCACAAGAGGCAGCAGAACGGAAACCTTTCAGAAACAGCCTTTTAACACTGACTTTAAATGCTTTGAAGTGAAAGGTTCAGATTTCCCTGCACGTTTGCAGGTTGGCTTTGCATTTTTCAAAGCCTCTTTTCCTCTGTGCCATCCCTTGCTCTGCATTATCTTGCTTCTGTTTGCCCTGGGCCATGAATGATTCCCATGGGAGAACTGGGGTTTGCCTGCATGGCCACCCCATCCCTCTGCTGTTCCCTTTGATCAGTGTTTAACCCCCCTCTCTGGCACAGAGTGGGCACATGGAGAGGGTGGAACTGCTCTGGAAAGGAAGCAGGATGTCATTCCCAGGGCTGGATGTGCCATCCTGCTGTGCCTGTCTCAGGTGCCAGACCTGAGCAATGAGGATTATGGTGCCATTATGGCTCCAAATCTCTCCTGGATGTACCAGTGTGGCTGTTGGGGGATGAAATTATTGCTGTTGTTATGAAAAGAATCCTCATTCCCATCCATGTCCATGCTAATGAGCAGCTGGCAGGATCCAGCTGCGGATTGGTGACAGGACAAAAGGACACAGTGACAGGATGAGGGGACGTGGCTCAAGCTGCCCCTGGGGAGGTCCAGATGGGACATGAGGAAAAATTCCTTCACAGAAAGGGTTGTGTTGGAGCCCAGAAACCTGGGAGTTCTGAACTTTCTGTGCTTTCTGACACTGACCCCCAGAGAACACTGCTTTTGACCTGAGGCCTTGGAGAAGGCTCCCAGATTTGACTGATGGAGTTAAAATCACCAGTGTGTAGTTAAATAGAAGTGTGTGATTTCACATGGTGAAGGGTTTGGAATCTGAGGGTTTTGAAATATAGTAATAAATATGGAACAAGATGGAAATTTTTGGGGCTTGTGTCTTTCGGTGTTCTTCGTTCTTCATGGTTTCAGGCAGCAGTTTTTGGTTGGATAGTTGATGCTGCACTGCAGGTCACAGGAATTTAGTTATTGAATCAAAAGTATAAATAATACAGGTGTTAGCTCTTTATTGGACTGTTTAGCTTTAATAAAACCTTGTAACTAGCTGGATTCAGCTCCATTTTGCTCACTTTTAGCTGGTAGCTAGAAGTGCTGCTGAACTCTCTGTACCTTAGATATGATTTAATAAACAACCAAGCCTGAACATGAGAAAATTAGTCTCCTTTGTGTTTTTAATCCTGACTCTGAGTGAAAACAACAAGAAAAAAGAAAACAAGCCACTAATCAAGTGGTGCAGCTTGCCCATTTCAGGGCTGCTGAGCACTGGCAGGGGCTGCCCAGGGAGGTTTGGGGTGCCCATCCCTGGAGGTGTCCAGGGAATGCCTGGATGTGGCACTCAGTGCTCTGAGCTGGGGACACAGGTTGCCCTTGGAGGTGTCAGAGATTCTGGGATCAGCTGATGTGCTCCATCCTCACACACCAAAACATTCCAGAAGCTCATTCTCCTGAAAGAGAGGAGTCAGACCTTGATCCCTGCAGGACCCACTCCAAGCTGGTAGCACAGAACTCATATGGATTGATCCAGTTATTTTTACAACTAATTTTTGAGGCAATTCTTACATTTTCTGGTTTTGGGGGCAAAGCACAATGACAATTGCAGGATCACTGAGTTGGAAAAACCCTCCAAATCAGAGTCCAAGCTGTGACTGATGCCCACCTTGTCACCAGAGCACTGAGTGACACATACAGGCCTTCCTTGGACACCTCCAGGGACAGAAACCCCACCAGGGCAGCTCTTCCAGTGCCTGGCCACCCTTTCTGTGAAGGAATTCTCCTGAATTGCCATGTCCATAAATCCCTGGCCAGTTAAGGGCTGCCCTGGCAGTGCTGGTGGACTTTGCTTCTCTCAGGTCCCAGCCCAGGCTGCAGAAATCCGAAATAGCTGTGGCAGCTCCAGTCCTGTTTCCAAGGGAAATGGAACATCTGCACTCAGGATCTCTCCAGGATTCCCCCTCACCACCTCCCCACATCCCTGCAGTCTGAGCAGAGCCTGGGGAAGGAGGAAAGGTCAGAAAATGAAGGGAGGAGGCTTTGAGGGTGAATCACAGAATCCTTAACATTGGAAAACACCCCCAGGATCACCAAAACCAACTTTCCTCACACTTTCCTCAGCCCACAAATCCAGGCAGCATCGTGCATCCCTCCTCCCAGGATGAGGCCAGCAGCATTCCCAGGATACAGGAGAACTTAAAATATTTTTAAACATCAGAAATAAACTTCTCCTTGGATAGTTTGGCTTAGGATGATGGGAGAAGTTTCACAGCAAAGAATACTTGAAATGTTTTGCTACAGGAACATCAAAAAAATATTGGTTAAACTTACTGGGCCAAAAAAGTTTGGTTTCAGGGCTGCTCTGGACAGAAGTTGTCTTCCAGTTCAAAAGGAAAACATGTCTTTTATGATTATTTGAAATTGAAAATACAAAAAACAGAATCACTGAAAAGGATGTGTTTCTCATCTTAAAAAGAAAATAAATAAAAATAAACATCTCATAAAAAACGAGAAACATTTTCAAGCAGGAAAAAGTTTCATTTTAAAAGTGCCAGAACTGAACGCTGTGAATAATTCAAATGAAGGATTCAACCCTGAGATTAAAAAATATTTCATTGTTGCCAGATACACACTCTGCCCTAAAAGCAGCAGGAAGAATTCAGATGTTTGTAGTGAAATACTTGAGTCCAGGGATTTGAACTTCAACTTTGGTGTCTGAGCTGGGATCCAAACAGATCCAAACCCAGCTCCACCTCAGAGGGATGAGCACAGAGCAACAGAGGCAGGAGCAGCTCCCTGAGCACAACAGAAAGAATTAGAATTTATTTTTGAGCAATTTGGTACCAGGCTCAAACTCCTGGGGTTTTCCAAATGAATCAGGAAAATAACAGGAAGCAGTGTTTCAGTGTAAAACCAACGAGTGATTTTGGGTTTTCTTTGGAGTTTTCACAATTTCCACTCTTGCCAGGGCCTTGACTGGAGGAGCACCAGGAGAATGAACCTGGAGCTTGCAGAGTTATGGAACATTTCATGGATAAGAGAACAAAGCAGGAAGGAAGCCATAATTAAATATTCCCAAGTACAGCCCCCAAATTACAGTGGACTAAGAAGTAAGCAAATGACACCCAGGAAGAGAGCAGCTGATTCTGAGCTGATTATCATAATGTAAATGCCAACAGCAATTTACTCAAATCACAGAGGTTTATTTGTGGTGGGTTTAGTCCTAATCAAAATAAAATCAATGTATATTTCAAAACAGATTATTGCTGGGAAACAAAGCAGCCATGATTGTTATTCATTATCTTCATCAGCACCGAGAGGGAATCATTTCTGTTACTGCTTAATTACAGAGATGTTAACAATTAATTAAGCCAAGGTGGTGATAGCCAGTGATTTGGGGAGTGGAGAGGAGGTTGTCCCCCCTCACTGTGTTTTTATTGCCTCAGCCCAGCTCAGAGCTGACTCTGGTGACACTCCTGGGTGGTGGCAGCTCAGGGACAGGCTGCTCCAGCCCTGCCTCCCACTCCCCATTTCCCAGCTGCTCCAATTCAAACAGAAAATCCCTGATTTTTGGAGAGTCCCCCAAGCCCTGGCTGCCAGCGTTCAGCCTCCCCTGGCTCAGCCTGCAGGGCTTGCAGCTGGGCCTTCCCAGGAATTCATTGCAGATTTGGGACTAAAAATCTCCTTGCTGTGAGTGGAAAGAGCTGGTTGGGATGGAAGGGGCAGGAGGCAGAGCAGGACAGCTCCAGGACACCCAGAGCCACCAGGGGTGCAGGGATGCTCAGGGCTCACCCCAAACAGCCCAAAGAGTGAACTGGGAGCAGTGAGGACTCCAAGGAGTGCTCCTTTCATCCAGGTTTGTCTCTTCTCCTTGGCACACCAGGTGTCACCTCAGGGAGGATGCTCAGGCCTGTCTCTGGGTTTGAGTGCCCAGAACATCTCAACCATCTCAACCCCACACCATGCCCAGCTGTGCTGGGGCTGAAGGAAGAACTCAGGGCTTGGACAAAAAGAGGTTTGGACAGGAGTTGAGTCATTGAGTCTCAGTGTGATCCCAAATCCCACTTCCCAAGGGTGTCCCTGCCATCCAGGTGCCCAAAGCTCTCCCCTGCATGGAGGGCTGAGCACACAGCACAGGAGAGAGCACACAGCCCCTTCACCTGAGCCCTGCAGGTTCTCATCCCTTCACCTGAGCCCTGCTGGTTCTCATCCCTTCACCTGAGCCCTGCTGGTTCTCATCCCTTCACCTGAACCCTGCTGCTCCTTCCAGGCATCAATCCTGCTCCTGGCACTTTGGGAAGTGACTTTAAAGGCAGCCTTGCCTAAAGATCCTCGTCACTCCTGACTGCAAAATTGGTGGCCCAACACCAGGAGCTCTGGGTCCTCAGTGCTGGGTTTGTTGCCATAGACTCTAAGTAATTGTTTTAAGCAGGATTTTCCTAGCACTCTGTTGCAGGAAAAGTGGCCCATTTATATTCATTGTACCTTATAAATGTTCCCACCACAACAATTGCTCTTGATTATAGTGGACTTTGTTTTCCTTTGAATTTAATAGCAAGAGAAAAATGACACATGACAGAAATCTAAATAACATTCTGCTCCCCTCCTCTCTGGTTTCTTTCTGAAGTGTGAGCCACAGTTTATATTGAAGAATGATATTGTCCCCAAATATCTTGTTTTGGGTTTTTTTTCTTTTTTATTTTTTGGAATGGGGAGAAAAGTGCATTAATGGGTTGGATTTTCCATAGTGCTGAGCAACTGAGTTTTTCCTTGGGGTTTCATATCCTTGATAGCTCAAAACATCAGGCCCAAATTTTTTGGTAGGAAAAGTTTGACTTACAGGGTCAGGAAACTGATTGACAAATATACATTAGAGGCTTTATTTGATAAACTGGGTTCAGGATGGAATAATGATTTTCAGTGTATTTTACTCAACTAATTTCTTGAAGGAGGTAATAATGATTTTCAGTATATTTTACTCAACTAATTTCTTGAATGAGGTTGTTTAGGAGGATGGACCTTGTAGAATTTATGGAGGTGTAACAGAGCCTGTTTTTTACCGTAATTCAATTAATAAAATTTTTCTAATTACAGAGAAGGTTGGAGATGAAAGCATTTGAGATGAGCCCTCCTGGTCTCTCCTTAGGTAACACTGCTGACATTAACATTACTGAGAGCAAACCCAGGCTGCTCTGAGCACTGAGAAGTCACTTTTTCATTCAGCTAATGGATTTTATCCTCACCAACACCATGTAAATGTGTTTTTTGGAAAAGAGGTGGATGGAACCATCAGCTCCTGTTCCATCTCCCTCCCTAGCCAGGGCTGCAGGAAGCTGTAGAGCAGAGGAATCTCATTCCATCCTTGTTCTGGCAGGACTTCTGCACCTTCCTAGAGGTGTCTGATTGAACTTGCTATTGCCACAGATAATATTTAGTGTGCTACAAGTGGAATATATTAATATTTTTCTGCAATGTGCCACTCACCCCAGGGTTTTGGCTGCTTTCATCTGCATGCTTTTAGTCTGCATTGTATTTAATCTGTGTGGGGGAATAATTGTTTCCTCCATGGAGTGAGGAGCACTCAGCCCCAGCAGCTCTGAGTGTTCAGGGTGTGAGGGACATTTTTTAGGCTCTGTCTGTCATTCCTTGCCCATTAATGAGAATTTGTTACAGCAGTGTGTTCCCACATTGGGCATGAATCAGTGGGGATAAATGTGGATCCCAGGGTTCCCCTGAGCCTCCCAAGGAGGAACCAACAGCTGGTTGTGGTCTGGACCCCAAAACCTGGCAGATCTGCTCTGGTGCCTCTCTGTGCTCCAGGAGCCCTCTGCTCCCCCCAGGTGCTTTCACAGAATCACAGAACCACAAGGTTGGAAGAGATCTTCAAGATCATCGAGTCCAACCCACCTTAACTAACCCATGGCACCCAATGCCACATCCTGTCTTTTATAAACACACCCAGGGATGGTGACTCCACCACCTCTCTGGGCAGACAATTCCAGAACTTTGTCACCCTTTCAGTAAAATCTTTTTCCTAACATCCAGCCTATAATTCCCTTGGCACAGTTTAGGACTGTGTCCTCTCATTCTGTCAGTCCTGCCTGGAGAGAGACCAACCCCACCTGACTAAAGAGTGATAATTGCTAATTGCTGCTGCCAATTAGGGCTGCAGCTGCAGCCCCAGGGGCCAGGGGGGCTGTGCTGAGCGAAGAGCCCTGTTGTGGTGTGTACAAATTCCATCCTGGGCTGTGCCACCCCTGGCTTTGGTCACCCCCAGACACCTGTGGCTGTGCTCTGGCACTCTCCCAGCTGAAATCTCTCACCTCCCTGCTTTGGGACTGGTATAATCTTTCAGTTTCCTCTGTTATGGCTGTTCATAAGCTGACAAAACACACCTGAGTCCTGTTAAGGGTCAGGCAGTGCTGATTCCCCAAAAGCCACGGGCAGAGGGTGCAGAGAAGCTCAGTGAGCAGCCAGCTGGAGGGGAGGGGGCTGAGCCACTCTGTGCCACCTGCCTGGGTCACTCCACTGAACTCCTGCTGCTGCATTTCTCCCCCAGCTGCCTGTACTGCCTTTAGACAGGGGCTGCTTGCTGCTCCTCTTCCTCCTCCCTCTCCTGCCTGTGCCACCTCCTTTTCCTGCCAGTGCTCCTGCTCTGGAGAGGAGCAGCAGCCCCTGGCAGTCCCTGCTGCAGCATCCCTGCTGCCCTGGGATGTGGCACAGCTGCCTCTCCCAGTGCCCAGCAGCTCTGTTCTCTCTTCACACCATCAAAGAGCAGGCAGCACCCCCAGGTTCAATGTTTTCATGCAAATCAGACAGGGATGAAAGGGAGACAGATCTCAAAGCAGCAATCAGGACACGAGCAGGGAAGGCTGTGGCCACAGTGACACATTTTTTCACAAAGTACTGCCCAGATCTCTTGGGTCACCCCCAGGTGTCTGTGGTGCCTCTTTCCCCATGGGCAGTCTGCATTTTGGGATGAGGCTGGCCTGACTCCTTGATAAAGGGGTTGAGCTGAGTCTGGCCCTGGCCCTGCTCAGTCCCAAGGTACTCCCAGCTCAGGCAGGAGTGGACAAGACAAATGTTTGGGTATTTCTCAGCATTTTAACATGAAGACAGCAGTGCTGAGCAGGCAGGAGTTCTGTTTGATCTGTTTGATCTATTTAATTGCATTTCCCCCTTGCTTATACATCAGATTTTTTTTTTTTTTTTTTTTAATTTCTGCTTTCTCCTGCCTGTGCTGACCAGCCATAGAGATTTTGTCACCCCCAGCAGAGCTGGGCCCCTCATTCCCATCACCCAGAGCTGGCAGCCAAGGCAAAACCAGATCAGAGAATCACAGAACCACAGAATGGGCTGGGTTGGAAGGGACCACCAGCAGGAAAAGACCTGTGAGGCCTTTGAGTCCAAGCATCAGCCCAGCACTGCTGTGTCCACCACCATGGGTGTTTCTGGTGTTTCTGTGCTCTAAGGAGGCTCTTCCTGCTCCTCCTCATGCCTGGGCATCAGAGCAGCCTTGGTGCTTGCCAGGGATGTGCTCTCAACTTCCTCACAAAAAGCACCCTCCAAAAGCTTTCCCTGAAAAAAAAAAACCCAGCCCCAAACACATGATCCCCTTACTGCCCAATCTTGGGAGATCAGAGAGCAGCTGCAGTTTGGAGTAATGGCTTGAAGCTCTTTCAAATTAAAGTAATCCAGTTTATGAAGAATTATAAGAAAAATGACACTGTGTGTTTCAGGGCATGCCCAGCCCGGGGGTGACAATGGGAAGAGTCCCAGGAGGAGTTTCCTGTGCATCCCCAGGGCTAACCTCATCTGGCCACAGCTGGAAGGCAAAAAAGCTGTGGGTACCTGTCCAGAGAGCTCTTTTCTCCTGACCTGAAGCTGTGACAGCAGCTAGAAACCAGAGTTTAAAACCCTGTGGTGGTGAGAGCCAGGTTTTTAGGGGCACAGCCATTTCAGGTGTGGACAAGGCACGTCCTGAGCTCTGCAATTGTCTCCTGCTGCTCCATCGAGCTGAAAGTGCTGCTGATGGATTTTCCACAGCCAGCTCCGTGCCTGAGCCATTCCTGTGGTTCAGAGGGTGGAAGGCAGAGCAGGGAGAGCCTGCAGGGCCAGGCTGAGGGGCAGAGGCCCTGCCCTGTGGCAGGGCAGTGACAGGTATTTAACAACTGCACCTGGGAGCAGAGCCCAGGGAGTCAGAGCTGACACACAGGCTGAGCACCTGGAACCTGCCTGAAGCTTTGTTCCCTCTGTCACACCCCCCAGCACAGCAGAATGTCCCTGTGCCCCTGGCAGGGGACACCTGAGCTGCTGCCCCTCCTGCTGCAGCACCTGCACCTCACACCTGGGCTTTAGCTTTTCCTCCCACCCATCTCATTTCCTTTCAGCAGGACTTCTTTTAATCCTGCTGCCTGGGCTGCTATCCCAGAGGTGATGGAAATCCTCCCTTGGTCTCCATCTCCCAGCAGGGCTTTGCTCCCAGCCAGGCTCCCAAGAAGAGATGCAGTTTGGTGTCTTCAAGCTGATGCTGAGTTTCAGGCTGTGCTGCTGAGCTCCTCCCCTGCCTCCTCCTGCAGCTCTTTGCTCTGTCTGGCTGCCAAAGGCACAAATCAGACCTGCAAGAGTTCAGGGCTATTGCCCAGGTAATTATATTTACTTTGGAGTCTGGCTCTGTCAGGACTGAGTGTAAACCCAGGCTTCAGTAGGGTGGTCAGTGACTGTCCCTGCATGAATTTATTGGTGCTGTGAAGTGACACTTTGTGTGTTGCCTGCTGTAGATTTCAGCCTTTTAAGTAATTCTGGAAACAGGACACATTTGGCAGCTGAATCCTAATGGGTTTGTTCCTTCTCCCACCATTTCCCCATCTTCCCATGCAGGTTGATAATTACAGATGGGATTTTGACAAGTCAGATTCCCTGTAATGGCAAATTTCAGCTCCCTGATGTGAATCAGAGGAAGGCACAATGATTTTAAAATGCATATTTATTAAGGATAGTGGTGGCTGGAGTCACTTTCTCTCACCAGAGCTGCATCCTGGAATTTATCTGCTCCAAGGCCTGATATTTAAAAAGGAAAAGTGAAAAAAGGATTTTACCCCCTCACACATACACAAAGCAGCATAATCCCTGTTGCAGTTGATACAGAAATACTCATTTTATGAGAATGCAGAAGGCACCTGCCAGTGTCCAAGAGCTCCAGAGGCTCCAAGACCTGGAGAGGGACATGGGACAAGGGCAAGAGAGAATGGCTCCCACTGCCAGAGGGCAGGGATAGATGGGATATTGGGATAAAATTGCTCCCTGTGAGGGTGGTAGGCCCTAGCACAGGGTGCCCAGGGCAGCTGTGGCTGCCCCTGGATCTCTGGCAGTGCCCAAGGCCAGGCTGGACAGGGCTTGGAGCACCCTGGGACAGTGGAAGGTGTCCCTGCCATGGCAGGGGTGGCTCTGGACAGGATTTAAAGTCCCTGTGAACCAGCCCCTGGGACTTGCCAGCCTCCCCACCCTCACAGCCACATCCCCACAGCTGTTTCTGCACCTCTGCAGACCCACACATCTGGAAATGCCCACAGGATCCTTGGCTCCACCAAACCCAGCACAGACCTTTTACCCTGTACAGAGATGTCTGGTGTGTGTAACAATATTTGGACACCTCTTCAATGCTTCTTTTGGACAAATTTCTGCCTTGGTGCCTGAATTGCACCAAATCCTTCTGCTCTTCAAACAAGGGCAGCTCTTGGAAGAGACTGAAGCAATAGAGGCCTTTACTCCAGCCCAGAAAATGCCATGGGGAAAAATTAAAAATTTCTTGGCTAAATTCAGAAGAAAAAAAGAAAGTGCTTTTGGTTGGTCCCTGCACCCTAATAATTCCTGCCCTGGGTCAATCAAGGGGAAGAATGCCCTAGGAGCCACATTCCTTGTGAAAATAATGATAATTTCCCTTCCCTATATGTTGTCCAGGTTGCAAGCCCTGCACTCCCATTATGGCAAAGAGCTCAAATTTATACATCTGCCTGTATTCTGTTTTCTTCTAGAGGTGTTTTTTATCTGCATTTTATTCAGCTGAACGAAAATGGAAATGGCTCAGGCAGGGACAGCCCTGTTCCAGCAGCAGGGCTGGGCTGCAGTGTCCCAGTTCCACATTCCCAGCCAGGGCACCTCTCCTTGCTGCATTTTAGGAGGTTTTCAGTGGCAAATTAATATTTCAGCAAAGCTTTCCTGCCTCTTGCTCTGGGAGAGAAATCCAACTCTCAAACACAACCCAGCCTGGGGTGCTGGGCACATCCTGGGATGCAGCTCTAGGCAAAGGGAGGATCACTCTGCTTGTCACCAATTGTCCTAAAAGGAGCTTTGCTGACACAAAAAAAGGGAAAACTAGGCAGGAAACCACAGAACTCCCAGCATTGTGCCTGAACTGTGCATTTACCTTGCTCCTGGCCATGCTCACAGGCTCCATCTCATCCACAGGAATAATTTACAAGAAAATTAATATGTATATATATAAATTCTACATGCTCTGCAGCATTTTTACAGGGGTAAGGACAGGACAACAGCAATTAAGCACCAGACTGACTAGAAATGGTCTCCCTCTGGTCACAGGGAGAATTTTGCAGCCAGGCAGCTTTAATATCTGCCAAGGACTGGGCTTAGCACCCCTAGGACCCCAGACTGCAGCATGACCTGCCTTCAGAATTGCAGCTCTTCAGCTCTGACCTCTGTGTGCTGAATTCTCTGCGGACATCCAAATGAAGATTTCCATTGCTTTGGGGATGTTGGACCTAGCAAAGGTCCCAGTGCTTCCCTGCAGCTGGGAAAGGTGCTGTAGGAGGTGTGAGGATTTAATGATTTCATCACAAAAAACCATCAGAATTTTAGAATGGAGGCTTAAAAATCCCAAATGTCCAAGGCCAGGTTGTATGGGGCTAGGAACAGCCTGGGATAGTGGAAACTGTTCCAGCTCATGGCAAATGGGTTGGAACAAGGGTGAGCTTTAAAGTCCTTCACAACCCAAACTATTCTGTGATCCTCTTAATCTGTGAACTTGTATGAACTCAGAAATAAGTTGGAAAACTTGTTTTTTCAGTCTCTACTTTGGTTGTGGTGAGCCTGTCCCAAGCTTTTCCCAGCAACAGGAAAGATCAAGTTTATCATCACAAAGAAAAGTGCAAAGGAAATTGCAGGACTCACAGTAAAGTCAAGGAGATTCTGGTTTAAATATTTGAGGGGAAGAAATCACCCCTGTCCTCCTCTGGAGCCTGTCCTTCATATCCCACAAACTTCACCTACTCGGGCTTTGGTTTGGGCTCCTCCCAGCCTGGAATCCTGCCAGAGCATTTGGTGCTATTGTACAGGATTTGTAAAATCCATTGCAGGGAGAAAATATGTGAATATTATTGTGGCCTTACAAAGGAGTCAGGTATTGTGGGGACACCTCACAAATAAAACAACAGCTTCTCAGTCTGGGTTGAAGGTTTACAGGCAGATTGTACAAGCCTGGTGTGAGGTGCAGAATGAAACCTCCAGCACACAGTTTGCTGCTCTAAACTCCAAACTAATCACAGCTGACAAGGTGATTGACTAAATAATCCTCTCTTGTTTTCTTTTTCTCCTGCAGATGATCTGCATCTCTGCATTTTCAGAGAGCTGCTGCAGCAAACAGCCAGAGCTGTGTCTGTCTCAGCCCTGCTGCCAGTGCCAGGCTCAGCCTGAGGTGACCCCCAGGCCCCCAGAGTGGCTCTGTGCTGGCAGGGACCCAGCTGTGCTGCCTTCTCAATTTGCAGCTTTCCAAAGCAATCGCATTAACGCCCGTCCCCAGCGTCCCACTTTTCCAGCCTGTTCCTCATTTCCACGGAATCACAGGATCACAGAATGGGTTGGGCTGGAAGGGACCTTAAAGATCATCCCAACATCTCCTTCCATGGGCAGGGACAGCTTCCACTATCCCAAGGTGCTCCCCAACCCACCTGGCCTTGAACTCTTCCAGGGATCCAGGGGCAGCCACAGCTGCTCTGGGCACCCTGTGCCAGGGCCTGCCCACCCTCACAGGGAACAATTCTTTCCTAATAACTTGTCTAAACCTATTCTCTCTCAGTTTGAAGTCATTTCCCCATGTCCTGGCACTCCAGGCCCTTAGAAATTGTCTTTCTTCATCTTTCGTGCAGGCCCCCTTCAGGTACTAGAAGACCACGTTTAGGTCCCTCTGAAGTATTTTCTTCTCCAGGCAGAACAATCTCAACTCTCTCAGCCTTTTCTCCCAGCAGGGCTGCTCCATCCCTCTGATCCCCCTCTGCCTCCCCTGGCCTGGCTCCAGCTCCTCCCTGTGCTGTGCTCTGCAGGTGGGTGCCCCAGGTTACAATGTAAGGATGTGCCCAAAAGTCGGTATTCCACCACCAGGTGTTAAACCAGCTGGGGCAGTGATCCTTATCTCTGTGGAGATATCCTCTGCTAATGGGCCATCTTTAAACCAGCTGGGGCAATCATCTTTATCTTTTCCACAGCCCATCCTCCTCCAGGAAGATATCATCTGCTGCTGGCCCATTGAGTCCCAGGGCATGACTGATAAAATTCCATCATCCCACTGGGAGATGCTCCAGCCAGGGGAGGAGCCAAGCCTTTCCTACCTAGATAAAAACTGAGATTTGGAACATCAGAGCAGCCTTGATCCAGTGGATTCCAGAGGACAAGAGCTACCAGACCTTTCTGCAGGATCACTGTTTCAACAAGACCACTTCATCTGGGCTGCAACCCCCATCCTGACTAGTGAGGTGTCAGGCTGTATTCTGACTGTCAGTGGTTTTTTTCTTTTGTACTATTGCATGTGTTTTATTTTTCTCTTTTTTTCCTATTAATTTGTACTTTTGACTTGGAGTCTCTCACTGGTTTTGCTTTCAAACCAGCACAGTGGGGTCTCACCTGAGTGGGGCAGAGGGGCAGAATCCCCTGTCCTGCTCCCCATCAGGACAAGTCATCCATCAATCCAAAGCCCAAGCTTACTTTTTTGGAGGGTGCAGACAGCTTAGGGGTTAAATATAACTCTGGCCCTGCAGACCTTATTCCCAGACGGAGATTTTAGGACTTCTCTCCTTTTACATCCTCCTGGAGACATCTGACACTGCCAGGACAGCAGTTCAGAACTCTGGCTAAGCTCTCTCCAAAATGAGTCACTTCCTCAAAGAGTGAATGTGGAGCTGTTTGCTACTGTTACAGGACAAGGGCATTTATGTTACCACACAGCTGGGAATAAGACATGAAGTGTACCAGATCTTAGGTGTCAATGCTCCTTCACAGGTCTGCAGGCTGTAGTGTGGAATTTTGTGGGGAAGGAGAGAAAAACCATCTGAGATTGGCATTGGAAAGAGAGAGATGAGAGAAAGAAAGGCACATGCACGGAGAAGGGAGCTCAGAGAGGAAGGAAAGGCTCCAAAGAACAAAAAGCACATTTGGGAAAGGCACCTCTGTGACAAACACATTAAAATCATGGTTTTCTGCTGTGGTGAGTCCATCTGGGAATGGCCTTGTGAGCAGGGATCCCAAGGCTCCATGCTGGGGCAGCTCCCATGGCTGCTGTCCCCTCAGAGAGGTGCAGGACACTCCTCTGCTGGCCTGGCACAGGGGAAACTGCTGTTCAGGCTGGCAGGAGGCAGGGCTCCATGGAAATTGCTTTTCAGGGATGCACAGAGCAATGGACTTAGACCCAGGGAGCTGGGTGTTGTGAGAATCCTGAAATGGCTGAATGTGGGACAGACTGACAGCCCCAAGGTCGTGTCCAGAGGGAGGAGGGTCCATGAGCTTACCAGCAGTTCCAGTTTGGTGGGGTCATGTCCATAACTGCACCTTGGAGGCAACACAGCCCTTCCCAGCCCTGAGCAGCACCAGCCAGGACGATATCTACTCATAATCACCCCAAAATGTACAGAACTGGGGTAAAATAGGGGCTGTGAGGGGCAAAGTCCAGCTCCTAGCAGACCCCAGAGCCACTTCCTCCTCTATTTCCACCAGTGCACTGACCTGGCCTGGACAGTAGCTCTGGAAGGTCCCCAAAGGTTTCCTGCCCCAATTTCATCCAGTGCAGACACAGCCCTCAAGAGGAAGCACCAGATCCTTCCTGCCAGCTCTACCCTCCTCTGCATTAAAATCCAGGTTCAGGGACTGAGAAATATGCTGAAGTCACTGCTAAACCAGACTTTCTGCAGCCTAATGGCAGCTGGTTCCTGCCCAGACTACAGGTAAAACTGAGCTCGTTCGTGCTAAGAAAGACAACAGAGAGCTAAAAATAAAGAGGATGATGGGCAGATGCACGACTGTCACAATAGAAACAGATCCCTTGCAGCCCCTCTCTGTCACTCAGAGCAGAGCTGAGCCTGCTAATGGCAATTTGGCTCTCCCCTGTTCCCATTTAGAAACTTTATTTTAAATCAAGCCAAGGAAAAATTGGAATTTTTGCAGAAGTGTTGACATTTTCCAGGGAATACAGAGTTTGGAAAGGTTTGCTGGTAGAGAGAACTCGGTGGGGCTCGTACCAGGCTGCAAGTTCCAACCCCAGTGGGAAGAAGTTCAGAGCTTGTTGCCATTGAGCCCAGGGGCAGATAAAACATTTGATTGCAAAATCAAGTTTGGTTTGGTTGTTTTTTTTTGGTTTTTTTTGGGTTTGTTTTTTTTTTTTTTTTTTTTAAATGCTAAGAACAGCTGCTCCTCAGAGCTTCCCAGAGATACTCCAGGGGACAGCACCTGGCAGAGTCCCACTCATGACACGTGGGCCAGCTGAGGCTGGCAGAGCTCTAGAGAGCAGAACTCTGCACTGGGGGAGTGGCTCCAGCCTCCCCATTCCCTACACAAATTCTCCAGGTCTGTTCATCCTTCCACAGAGAGGTGTGTAAAAGCAAGCTCCCAAACTGGTTTGTGTGCAATTTTGGGTGCCCAGTGAGAGGTACCCCTTGTCTCATGAACGGGAGGGTACCTGACATCCCCAGGCACTCAGAGTCCCAGAAAGGTTTGGGCTGGAAGGGATCTCAAAGCCCATCTCATCCCAAACCCTCTTCTAGACAGAAACCAGAAGGTGCTCTCTGAGCCTCCTCTTCTCCAGGCTGAGCTCCAAGCCCTGTCCAACCTGGCCTGGAACCCCAAATGCTTTTGGAAAGAAACCCACACTGCAAGAGTCACTCCAGCTGTGCAGGAGCAGAGTCCTCCAGGCTCTTCAGGATCTGGGGAGAAGGATTTCTTCTTCCTTTAGTACAGAATCTACATTTTGTTCTCGGTGCTCTTTTTGTTTTAGAAACCCTGCTTGATAAATTACTAGAGGGGCTCATTAACTGCAAAGATTTGTCAGTTTTCCCAAAGCAATCAGGGTGTTAGTTAGACCAAAGGAGCAAATGGGAAACTGAATGGGAAGCCAAGCACAGCCCCATTAATCCTGGGTTATGGATCGACATTTGTCAACTCTATTGAAGTCTGTTGTACCAAATAGAGCCCAGGAGACCACTCAATTACTTTATCTCTGAGCAATTAGGATCCTGCTCTTTCAGGTCAATCTGTTACCACAGAGGAAAAAAAAAATTTGGATACAAGATTAACAGTAGAAAATCCACTGCCGTGTGTTGTGGGGTCTTTTAGAGGGGAAAAAAACAAAAACAAAACAACAACCAGATTTTGCCTTTGGAATGCTGTGTTTGAGAAGTAAATTCACTGAATTCAGCATCAGCAAGAAGCTCCCAATATTGCCATGTCCTCCAACATCCTCCTCTCCATCTCTTTCCAAGCATTTCTGTGTTTGCCAGATGACTGCAGAAGGATCAATCCATTCTTGGAGCCAAAATTCACCCAGGGCTGGCTGTGCACTGCACTGGGACATGTCCAGCACATTGAAGTGGCTCTTGTGCCACAAAAGCAAAGCCTTTCAAAGTTTAGGCTGGAAAAACCAGGAGCCACTTTTAGCTCTTCCTTAGTGAGAGTGAGGGATTATTAGAGAAGAAAAGGAATATTTGGGCACACATCCATTCTTCTGTAGCTCATAATTCACCTTCAGAAGGCACAGGTGTCAGGAGAAGCACACGTTTGGAGGAGTTTTGAAAAGGATACAGAAAGTTACAGAATTTATAACTGAGTTATGAATTTCCAGTATTTGGGGACACTCTACAGCAGAGGCTGTAGCCTCTGCTTCTGACCTTAAATAAGGCCCATGTGTGTGAGGTGGGTCCTTTCAAGCAGGAATACCTGGGATAAAAGATGCTTCACAGCCCAGAGTGATGGTGGCACTGGAGAGAACCTGGAAAATGTGGCTGAGTCCACACCATGACCCAGAGATGTCACTGCTCTCAATGCCACTCTCCTGAGCTGCTCATCTGAGCCCAGGCAGGACTTGAGCCAGATCCTGCAGCTCCTGGGGGGATGGATTGAGCCCAAGGACACCTGGATTGTCACAGCCTCATTCCATCACTGTTTTGGGAGAGGTTACACAGAGCTGCAGTCAGGAGCTGCCCACACAGAAAGTACCCTCCTCTAAATTTGCAGCCTGGTTTGCTCATTCCATGATTGTCCATAATTGCTTTTTCATGTCAAGTAGAGATGCTGGAGAATGGGAATAGCAAATTCTTGGATCTGGGGCTGCTTCATAGGGCTCTTGAGATAACTGAAATATTGGTGTACAAAAAATGGCAGGGAGTGAGCAATGGGAAACAGGATGACCAAATTATTACCTCCAGGTTCAGGATGCTGCTTGACTCATGGAAAGCTAGAGCGATGGAAAGAGGTTTCAAAAAACCCCAAAGAAGCCAAAAATCCTATGATAGATGGCTTTTAGTGAGTGATTCCACCTATCTGTACAGCTTTTCTTTGGTATTTTAGAAGATGGAAATCATATATTGGGATTAATTTAACCAGTGAGTCAGGTTTGGTGACTTAAATCACTCTCTCCCCCCTCCTCTATCATTTCTGCAAACTCAATTCATTTTTTTTCGGTTCGTGAATCATCCCTGGTTTCCAAAATTCAATCTCTCACTCTCAGCTGTTGAATGAACAGAGTGAATGGATGTGTGTTCTCCTCTGCACTGTTGACTCACTGCTCTTTCTTTCAGAAAAGGCAGCCTGACCATTAGGCTTGAGCTGCTGGCAGAGGGGTTTAAAGAGGAGGAAAATGAGCTGAGTCTGAGCTAGGTCACTGAGACCTGTGCTCAGCTGATGTGCACACACCATATTCCATCTCCAGGGATTTCATCAGAGCCACCCCTGGGAGCTTACTGGGGTTGCAGTGATACTTCACCATTAATGCCACTCCATGGAGAGACTGACTGTAAATTTATTTTATTTTCCACTTTACAGATAGGGAACTAAGACCAAAGACAGTTTCTGACACACAGGAGAGCTCTGTAACCCCAGATATCACAGGCAGGGTGTTGGGACACCCAACCCACCATCAGCTGAGCCCTAGATATACATAGATAGATAGATAGATAGATAGATAGATAGATAGATAGATAGATAGATAGATAGATAGATAGAGGTATAGATACAAAAGCCTCCCTCCTCCAGGGTGCCTGGAGTGTATTCCCCCCATGGAGAGCCCCTGTCTCCAAACCCCTCAGTAGGAATCCTCCTGTGGCTTTCAGCTTCAGAGGGAGGAGCTGGACACATCCATCCCTGGAATATCCTTTCCTCCCTGGCATGGAAAGCTCTGTCACAATACCAGGGGTCAGTCCCACGTGCCAGCCCCTCCTTTCCTAGGATCACTCCATGATGCCAACTTTAGTATTTAATGAAGGGAAACTCGTTTGCCTCCTTACTGCAGAGGTAAGTTGAAAAATGCAATTTGTGGGCATTGAAAAGGTCCAGAGAGCTGGAGGCAAATACACAGATTGTTTTTATTCTAAACCTCATGGGGTTTTTTAAGCCATCTCCACCCTGCCCTCCCTGAACATGACTGGGTGTCCAGTTCATCTCTGCATCACTCCACAGCTGTGCTGGGATAACTCTGCTGAAGCCTCAGGCCTGCATGGCTTTAAATCATGGAATCCCAGAATTGTTAAGACTAGAAAAGACCTTTAAGATTATCCAGTCCAAGAATCAACCCAGTATCACCATGTTCACCACTAATTCATATCCTCAAGTGCACATCCACAGGTTTTTCAAACACCTCCAGGGACGGGGACTCCTCCACTGCCCTGGGCTGGACACCCCTTTCCAGTAAGAAATATTCCCTAATATCCAATCTAAATTTCCCCTGGCCCAGCCTGAGGCTGTTCCCTCTCCTCCTGTCCCTGTCCCTGTTCCCAGAGCCCAACCTCCCCCCAGCTGTCCCCTCTTGTCAGGGAATTGTTCAGAGCCACAAGGTCCCACCTGAGCCTCCTTTTCTCCAGGCTGAGCCCCTTTCCAGCTGCTCCTGGTGCTTCAGACCCTTCCCAGCTCATTTCCCTTCCCTGGGCACTCCAGCACCTCAGAGCAGCATTTCTTTCTGTCCTGTAAACCCCATCACTTCTTATTCCATCTTGGATGGCTTTTCCCAGCTTCTGTCAGCCCTCAAATATCCCATAAAATAACTGTTCCACAGTATCTCTCCCGATGCTCTCTGGGTCCCCCTTTATGCAATTTCAGAGGGTTGGAGAGCTTTCCATGCTACATTGCCCTCAGAAATGGAATTCTCCTAAAGCACAGCTCTGAGCAGCACGTACATCAGCGTCTGGAATTATGCTAAGCACTGCTCATCGGAATTATTATATTAACTGGAAAGGGGGAGCACACACAATTTAACAGGAGAGAAAGAATAACAAATCTAAGAAGAAAAATCGGTATTTTGCAGAAAGAAGAAAGCCAGGAAAGCAGTGACTGTAAAAGCTTTGCTGCAATTAAGGGACCTTTTATTGTGGGGATTTAAAAGCTTTTGCTTTTCAGGGTGCACATTATGGCAGGCAGTCCAGGGGTCTGCTGGGCACAAGGGTGCTGGCAAGAGCCCAGGCACCAGGGCTGACAGCAAAACCTGGGTTTTATTGAAAGCAGGCTTTGGTAGACCTCAGAACTGTCAGCAGGACAATTACTGGCTCCAAAGGAAAAGGCCAACAGGAGAAGGATCTGCTGGATTAAGAATTTCTCCTTCTCCCATTCCCCAGGATGGGCACAGTTTTGTCCTGGGCACACTGTCACCCTCTGAGGCTGCTCTTGGGCACAGATCAAAGCTGCAGCCCCAGCTCTGCTGCCCCTGGTGCCCCTGGAAGAGAAGCCTCACTAAAACATCCCCAGTCAGGGGGCAGAGATAGCGTTAAAATATTTATCTGCAAAGAGTTAATGATTCCTGTGGTTGTTCATTCAGCAGGGGAGAGGTGTGCTGGGATCAAAACAGAGCAAAAGGGAATCAGAAATCCTTGCCTGGTTCTCCCCTTAGCTCATTCCTTTGCAGTGGGAAATGGTATTTAACCATCTAAGGACTTTTCTTTCTCATCTGGGAACAGAAATAGATATGAAAATGTGTATAGAGAGACAAATGCAAGCCTGTGCTCACACAGGCGTCTCTGGATGGGTTTATGAGCATATTTTATGGAGTGTTGAGAGTCAAATAATGAACATTCTGGAGTGTTTGCAGCTCTGCTGTTGACAGCAGCTGAAGCAATGCAAAGCATCATTCAACATTTCAGAGCTGCTCCTGCAGTGCATGCAAGGAACTCACCTGGGATAAACAGAGTAACACATTGTGTTGTGTTGTATTGTGAGAAAACTTCATTTGTTTGATGGTTTTGCTTTGAATATAAGAACGACCAGTAAAGGAAATATTCTATTATTACTGCAGAGCATACTGGCTGAGATCTCAGCAGCAGTGGGAAGTTTATTTATCATGGAACAGCTGCAGGAAAAGCTAATGTGGACATAAACCTCCCCCAGACCCAAAGTAGACTTGAGGAAAGAGTTCTGCAAAAACTCTGAGAAGACAATGCTAACTCAAAAAGTATTGGTTTCTTATTGTATTGATTATATTGCTGTGATAAAATATAAATTTGGTGTATCCAGCAATGACAGCTTTACTGCCTTATTGTGCTGATTATTACAGAAAGCATAAATTGGGTCATAATTCTGAAGAGCCATGTGCAACTCTGAGTTATTCATTTGAAATAAGGCTCAGGAGACCTTCAGGAGAAGATCAATGCACCAGTGAGTGTGCTGGGGCATGAGAAGGGCTCTGACACACACACAGCCCTGGGTTATCCCCACTGCACACCTGCACAGCCCTGTCCCACCCAGACCCATGGCCAGCTCATGCTCCTGATCCCTCCAACCCCACGAGTGGCTTAAACACCTCTGCTGTGGGGAAACGCTGAGGGAATTGGGGTGTCCAAACTGGAGAAGAGAAGGTTTTGGGGTGACTTAATTCATTTCCTGAAGGGAAGCTATGAGGAGGATGGGAAGGGACTTGGGACAAGGGTCTGGAGTGCCAGGACAAGAGAGAATGGCTTCCCACTGCCAGAGGGCAGGGTTAGATGGGATATTGGGATGGAATTGCTCCCTCTGAGAGTGGGGAGGGCCTGGCACAGGTGCCCAGAGCAGCTGTGGCTGCCCCTGGATCCCAGGCAGTGTCCAAGCCCAGGCTGGATGGGGCTGGGAGGAACCTGGGACAGTGGAAGGTGTCCCTGCCATGGCGGGGGTGGAATGGGATTGGATTTAAGGTCCTTCCCAACCCAAAACATCCTGAGATTCCACGACTGATAAGCAACCGAGGGCAGGAGCCTGATGCTGTTTGCAGTGATGTTTAATCACAATAATCAGCATTTCACTCCCCTCACTTCTGATGCAATCTCAGAATCTGGTAAAAATGTGCCTCACAAGCTGAAGGGACTGAGGAGAGCACAGGACAACCTGTCACAGAGCAGTGTCACCTCCAGCTGTGAATCCTGGGCACATGCTGCTGGAGTCTCCCTGGATCCCACCTGAGAAATCCATGCAGGAGAGGAAAAGCCACCCTGGTGAGATGGCTGAGCAGACGTGACCCTGTCACTCTGAGCAGCCCTACACGGGGCATTTTGGCCACCTTTCCCTAAGTGCTAAGCCAACAACCATTCCTCTCCCCCATGGGCTAGTTTCATGTCACTGCCCACCCAGGGATGCCAAATGTTTCTGCCCACCCAGGGACACCAAATGTCACAGCCCACCCAGGGATGCCAAATGTCTGTGCCCACCCAGGGACGCCAAATGTCACTGCCCACCCAGGGACACCAAATGTCTGTGCCCACCCAGGGACGCCAAATGTCACTGCCCACCCAGGGATGCCAAATGTCTGTGCCCACCCAGGGATGCCAAATATGACTGCCCACCCAGGAACGCCAAATGTCTGTGCCCACCCAGGGATGCCAAATGTCTGTGCCCACCCAGGGACACCAAATGTCTCTGCCCACCCAGGGATGCCAAATGTCACAGCCCACCCAGGGATGCCAAATATCACTGCCCACCCAGGGACGCCAAATGTCTGTGCCCACCCAGGGACACCAAATGTCACTGCCCACCCAGGGATGCCAAATGTCTGTGCCCACCCAGGGACACCAAATGTCTGTGCCCACCCAGGGACGCCAAATGTCACTGCCCACCCAGGGATGCCAAATGTGACTGCCCACCCAGGGATGCCAAATGTGACTGCCCACCCAGGAACGCCAAATGTCTGTGCCCACCCAGGGATGTCAAATGTCTCTGCCCACCCAAGGACACCAAATGTCTCTGCCCACCCAGGGATGCCAAATGTCACAGCCCGAGGTGTCTCCTTAGACTTGAGATCACCTCAGAAGGACATACAGGTGCTCTGGAACCCAGTTCTTTCCCATGCCCGCCAATGAGAGACTGCAGGAGGCTGTTCTTAGAGGTTTTCATGGTTGTTTATTATTTCTTATCTCAGGAATGCTTTGTCCAGCTAACAGTGATCTGTCTAGCTAGATGTCCAGGGCAGAATCTGCCTGGCAGAGGCAGGACTTATCTTTTATACTCTAAATTACACACTAGATATTTATAATAACTTCCCAATACAATACAACTTTTTTAAACTGTCCAGCTTTGTCCCCATCCAATCTGAGAGTGCCAGCATGTCACCCAGCATGGATGAAACAGAGAAGAAGAAGGAAGAGGTATCCACACCCCAAATTCTCCATCTTGGCCACATGTCCCTTATCGCAAACATCCCCAAAAGTCTATTTATCTACATTCTGACAGTCTAATTTACACTTTACTAATTTTTGCGGCTTGCTTCTCTTCCCTCTATGTTGGTAATTTCCCTCAAGTGTTTGAATCCACCCCCTGAGACACATGGGTCTCATTCAGGGGTCTTTGAGACCCTCGCCAGGGGAGTTTTGAGACCCTCAAGGAGGCCAGGAGAACACCCTGGGCTCCCACAGTTTCACAGGGAATACAGAATTCTTGGGAAGAGCCATCCCAGCTCAGCTCCCAGCCCAGAGCCCTTCTCTGCATCTCCCACAGTGTGGCCAGCTGTGATGCTCTGCCACCAGCCCAAGCTACAAACTTGCCACAGCTTGGCCCAGCCTGTTTGGTTTTCCCAGAAGTCAGAGTTGGTTATGAGAACACAGCATTCCCAAGAACATCTCAGGGGAGCAGGGGCTGTGGGTGCTGTTCTTCTCCCTGCAGCCTCCCAAGGGGCAATGCCAACAGCCTGGTGCTCAGTTTCACAAATCCCAGCATGGTTTGGGTTGGAAAATACCTTAAAGCTCATCCCATTCCACCCCTCACATAGGCAAGGACATCTTCACTGTGCCAGGTTGCTCCAAGCCTTGTCCAACCTGGCCTATATCCCTTGGGAAGTTTGATTGCAGGGAATAATTGGTCACTTTAAGCCTCAGAAAGAATGTAATGGCCTCCAAGTGCAAATACAATCTATCTGGTGAAGTTAAAGGTGCCACAAGATCAGACAAGAGTTTCTCCATTTGAAATGGAACATGGAGACCTCTCTCTTCCATTGTATTTTATCAATTAACCTTCAGCAAGCACAAAGGTTTCCCTGGATCTGGTGCTCCTGCTGGCATCTGGAGGAAAAGATACAAACTGTACAGATTTCTCTTTTTTGAGGAGAATACCTTCAATAACCAAAAATGCTTCTGCACTTGGAATAATGAGAGTGGCTTTTCTCTTTCAAATGCTAAATTATTTCAAGCTGAACTGTTGGGAACCATTAATAATTCAAGGAACCCTGCTTTCGGTAAGAACAACATCTGTTGGAAGGTGTTAAGGCATAGGAATAACCTGACTTTCAAAGTTATTTTACCATTTCTTTATTCTCTTTGTGAGGAAAAAAAGAGGCTGCTTTGGTAAATTATAGGAAGGAGTTGCTAAAATGCCAACTTGCAAAACAAGGAGGGCTGGATGTGTGCAGTGCCAGGGGCACAGTCTCTGCTTTGCTTTGACTTCCTTCCCTGGAGCACCAGCTTCTCACAGATGTGCCTTCAGCCTCTTCTCATCTGCAGACCCCAAAATGTTGCCAGGGCACTTTCAGACACCTCATGATTATTTTTATCAGCCCTCGTGATTATTTTTAACAGATTTATTGTTTATCAGCTTTTTTGACATTAGGCCACATTTCCAACTCCTTTTACCTGGCTCTCTGAAAGTTGTTCACAGATTATCAGCAGACCATGATAATCTCAGAGGATGGTTGAGATCAGCAAAGAGTATTGGGGCTAACTCAAATAAAAGTGCAGATGATCATGCCTTAAGGCCATGGGAAAACCCTTGCAGTTGGGGTGAGTAAAGAATCACCCCCAGAATCCTCCAGTTCCAGTATGTTGATCATTGCCAGAAAGTTTCTGCTTCCCTTGTTGTCATTGTTTCCTTCTTGCTGCAATAATTTTAATATTCCTGATTGCCTTTCTTTATTGGATCCCCTCCCTAAACCCTGCCCTAATTCCTCCCCCCCTCCAAGTTTATAAATACCCCTGATATGCCCTAACACCTGCTTTTGGTCATTTGCCCTCCTGGATGGATCTAGTCTCCCTGTACCATCTTTCCTGATTAGTTCAGTACAAACTGTTGGGCTTGCTGTTTGTTATTTTCTAGTATTAAAGTTTTTTAATTCCTGAACAATTGTATCAGATTGTCTTTCTGCATAAAATCACCAAGTTCAATGCAGCCACTGATATCCCCTGATAGCTGGGCTAGGATCAATTGGAGGCTACAAAAGAGCTTTAAGATCACCAGGTTCAACCATCAACCCACCACCACCATGCTCACCACTAACCCATGGCCCCAAGTGCCACATCCACAAGTTTTTTATCACTTCAGAGTTGATGATTCCACCACTTCCCTGGGCAGCCTGGTCCAATGCTTTACAACCCTTTCCATGAGAACATTTTCCTAATGTTCAATCTAAACCTCTCCTGGAGCAGCTTGAGCTGTTTCCTCAGAATAAAGGAAAATTTTCTTCTTGAATGAGAGAGGAATGAGAGAGATGAAAAGCATGGATGGGTCTCTGGGGGCAGCTCATCCCTTAAGTGCAGGATCCTGTGCATCACACTGTGGAGGTGCCATCCTCTGTCTCTTTCCACATACTCCTGGGACAAATTAGGTGACTGAATGAGACCCAAAATCTAATTTTTGAGGGGTAAAGCTGAGAAACATTTTGTCCTCATTCCAGAAATGACCCAAATAACCAATGTACTTAAAAGATTAATAGAATTTAGAAATTAGACCCACGTGCAGAGTGGTATTTCAAGGTCTCCACATGTTTAGAGATGGGAATTTGAGGCAGCTTATTGACAAAGCTGCTTTTCCCAGATTCAGTGCACAGGGAGGATTAGAATTCCATGTCTGCAAAGTTCTGCTGTGGAATTTTGTGTGGTGCTTGTGTTCAACCTCATCCTGAAAAATTCCTCTGCCAGCCCAGCTGAAGTAGGAGCAGTCCTAGTGACTTTTCACGTGGGTTACACAGAGATGTTGCAAACCAGGTGTGAGTGTCCCAAAACAGAGCTGTGATGTTACATCTGTCCCTATTCCCTCATCAAATATTCCTCCCAATTTGCATGGCTTTTCATACAATGTCTTCCTGGAATTCTCAGCTCTTGGGAAAAGCACATATCAGAGCAAGGGGGCTCATTTTTTCACTGTTGCAAAAGTGAATGAAGAGATTTCAAAATAAAAGAGGAAATTTTCATTAGTAGACAATCTATCCCTAGCAGCTGGGAAGGCATCCCTGATCCAGTGCCCAGCCCAGCTTAAGGAAGTGATCCTCTGGTGGCCTGCAGATGAATTGTTTTGGTTTTTTTTTTCAAAAACATGTCCTGGCACTCCTGAGGCCCCACCTCAAATCCTGGGGGCAGTTTTGAGGTGCTCATGACAGGAAGGAAATTGAGGGGCTGGAGAGTGTCCAGGGAAGGGAATGGAGCTGGGGAAGGGGCTGGAGCACCAGGAGGGGCTGATGGAGCTGGAAAGGGGTTCAGCCTGGAGAAAAGGAGGCTCAGGAGGCACCTTGTGGCTCTGCACAACTCCCTGACAGGAGGGGACAGATGGGGGGGAACAGCCTCAGGCTGGGCCAGGGGAGGTTTAGATTGGATATTAGGAAAAATCTCTTACTGGAAAGGGGTGTCCAGCTCTGGCACAGCTGCCCAGGGAGGTGGTGGAGTCCCCATCTAAGGAGGAATTCAGGAGCTGTGTGGATGTGGCACTTGGGGACATGGGTTAGTGTGGCCTTGGCAGTGCTGGGTAACAATTGAACTCAGTGATCCTGGAGGTCTTTCCCAACCTAAATCACTCTTGGGTTTTGTGATTCTGTGATTTCCAAATAATTTTGTCTCTTCCTAGGAAAATCCATCCCAGTTCTCTCCAAATCATGGCTGTTTTGCTGGAAACGGAAGGGCCAGCTCTGGGTACCCTCTGTGTTTGAGCCCTCCTAATCCCAGCTTCAGAAATGGTGGTGTTTGTCAAGGCCAAGTGAATTTAAAGGCTAAGCCAAGTCCAAATGCAGCTTCCAAATTTAGGGAGGGAGTTTGATTGGAAGGGTTTGGATCTGAGCACAGGAAGAAGCCTTGTGATGTGGTGATTTGACAGCAGCTCATGTTATTCTTTGAACCTCATTAATTTCAGCTTAGGGTTTAAGAAGCTGCTGGAAGGGGAGTTGTGGGGGTCATTTCTGTGTTAAACTTGTCAATGTGAAGGGCTCCTGTGAGATGAAATCTGAAGGAGTTGTTAAAAAAGAACATTAAGTGAGCAGCTAGATACTCCATGCTGGGCTTTGCCTCTTTAGCCTTCTGTGCAATCCTCAGTTGGGATGATTATTGATAAAATTTGGGTCTTGTGTGCATTGTGAATAATCTATTGGGGTTTGTAGCACCTCATTCTGATGCTGATGGAGCTGCTAATTCAGGAGGTTGCTCATTGCTTGTGACACCTGGAGGGTGCAGCTGTGGCTGTTCAGCCACAGGGATGGCAGGGGACTCTGGTCAGCTGTTATGGGTCTGCCCACCTCCTAGAGAAGAAGCCAAGCAAATCACCTCAAAGAAAAAAGAAATATTGGAAAGAAATTAAGATTTAAAGCACCCAAAAAATAATCTGGTGCATGAGAGTCTTCAAAAGCACAATCTTTAAAAGAAGCAATACAGGACAAACTTATCCCTCACTACAGGGAGACTTTCCTCCAGCCCAGAATCCACTGATGTGTAAAACCATGGTGGAGAGATGGGAGATCACTATGGAAAAGGCTGAGATGTGTGTCCTGCTTGTGGCATAAACACCCTTAATGCACCTGTGGGCCCCCATGGGGCCAGGGAGAGAAACCCTGCACTGACACTGAAGTGTCATGGAGGTCTCCCCGTGGGGACTGAAGGAAATTCTGCTAAGGCTGAAATGATCACAGGATGGAAGAGATCCCTGCTCCTTGGTCCTGCCCTCCACAAAACTGGGAGGGCAGAGAGGACCCAAAGTGCTGAAGGGCTGCAAGTCCCAGCACCCCTGAGAAGGGGAAGAGCCACTGCTGAGCTCCTGCTGGTGAGGTTTGGTTCCTGAGGCTTTTGGGAAGTGTCCTTCTCCACCAGAAACCTGGAAGGATGAAGGATTGGCTTTTGTTTAACAAAACATATTTGTGCAACAAAAACCTGTTAAGAGCAGATCTTTCCTGTGTTCTCTCTCCTGTTTTACTGTGTCTATATTCCATCTTCCCAGTTTATAATCTCCTATTTTAAAGCCTGTTCTAAACCCTCAAGTTTTATGTTGGACTTAAGAATCAGCTCGTTTATCATGCACTGCACTTCCTTACCTTTCTCTTTCCCTCTCATTTTGTAGGACTCTGGCACAGTAACCAAGTCAAGAAGAAAGTTATCCAATAAAAACCTTCCGGAGGACAAGCATTGATTTTCCTGACACAATTTGGAGCTCATTAGCATTTTCTGTTGCAGTGTTGCATCACCCTTTCTATCAGGTGAGCTGCCTTGGAGTGCTTTTTAAGAAGTTCTGTCCTGAGAGCATGTGGACTGGGGGGGGTGAAATCCAAAGTAAAATTCCCAAGGGAAGTTTAGCAGTGGAGTTACAAGTGATAGAAATTAAAGGTGCAGGATCAGCCCTGCTTGATGCTCTGCAGATGAAAGTTGCAGAGAGCTCTGTCTTGGACAAGACCAAGGTGTCCTGGTCCAATTCCCAGTTTCCATCACCACCAGTAATGCTGGCAAAGGCAGCCTTTGGCCATGGGCTGGGCCTTTCCAGCACCTTCCTCCCAGCCCCAGCCTCCCATCGGGCAGGGAGTGGCAGGAGGGGAGCTCAGGGACAGCCTGACACAGCCAGGCAGCAATCCTGGGAATTCCATCCATGCAGGCACAGCCATCTTGACTTTTCCATACCTGGCTGGTGGGGACAGGGCATTCAGAAAGAGCAGGGAACCAGCTCTGCCTGCAGCACCCAAGTCCTGTTTTCATTTCACAGGATTCAGTGGCTGAGAGAGAAGGGAATCTCCTGTCATTATCCTGGCTCAGACATAGCAAAAAGGCAAAGATTAATGCCATTAAAACATAAGCAATTGGTACTTAAACACAACATGGCAGATTTACTCTGAGCACATTCCAAACTGTGGAGTTTTAACTGTGGTAATAAAGCATTAAGAGAGACATTGAAGCTTGAAGGAACAGCAGAGAAACAGTTGTGTGTGGTGGGAGCAGGAATGAATCCCATTCCATGTGCAGCCTCTATGGAAATGGCCTTTGAGTCTAATGGGAGAAGGAACCATTTATTCCCTGGGCTACTTCTTATAACAACTCCAACTGCTGAGCAATTTAAAACCTATGCATTTTTATAAGTGTCCATTTTTTATATTGGATGAAAATAACCCTTTGGCATTGGTTAAATTATAAATAAGGCAAACAGGGGGGATGCACTGCCAGCATACCAATGGGGCAGCTGGGAGGCACCAGCAGCACTGTAACATACAGTCTGTTTGCCTTAAGAGTTAGAGCACACCTGTGGAAAGGTGATTTCACCTTTTGGGAAAGTCCCAAACCAGCAGGCCTGGAGTTATACAGCCCTATGGGAAAACCTGGCAAGCCTGGGAGATTCTCTTCTTTAGAGAGACAGGTGTCTGCTAAAAAAGGCAGGAGCTTCTCTATGAAATGGAAAATGTAAATCCCCTCCCTCCAAATTATTATAATTTTGAAATTAAGGGCTCTCAGGCAAAGATATGGGAATAGGAATAACAGTTCTTTACTAGCAAAATTAAAATAGAAATGCAGTATTACAAAGAACAATCCCAACCCCTGCCAGAGTCAGAATCCAAGCTGACACCCGTCAGTCAGTCAGGGTGTTGGCACAGTCCCATTCAATGGTGGCTGCATCCTCCTGCAGGGGCAGATGTGGTTCAGCTGGAGCTGTGCTCCTGGAGAAGGGGCAGTTTCCTCTGAAGCTCCAGGGATGATGTGGAAAGGTCTGGCTTTCCTCTGCAATCCAGTGGAAAAAAGGCTGTTTGGTGCTCAAAAATGTCAGTTTTTATCTGGGTAGGAAAGGCTTGGCTCCTCCTCTGGCTGGAGCATCTCCCAGTGGGATGATGGAATTTTATCAGTCATGCCCTGGGACTCAATGGGCCAGCAGCAGATGATATCTTCCTGGAGGGAGGATGGGCTGTGGAAAAGATAAAGATGATTGCCCAGCTGGTTTAAAGATGGCCCATTAGCAGATAATATGTGCCAGGAGATAAGGGTCACTGCCCCACCTGGTTTAACAGCTGGTGATGGAATACACACTTTTGGTCACATCCTGCATTGCAACCTAAGACAGAGATACAGTGAAGTGGGGAGGGGTCTGCAGAGGGGCACTTGCAGGAGGGCACATCCCTGAGCTGTGTGCCCAGGCTGTGGCTCCTTCCTGCTGGAATTGTGAGCTTGGATTCAGTTTGATCTCAATGCCTCTTCCCCCTCCCAGCCTGGTGCAATCAAGATAAGAAGAGCACATGCTCTTTTCATCTCCTGGTTGCAGATTCCATCACCTCTTCCCTGCTTCGTAATCCACCTCCCAGGAGCTCATTCCAGCACTCCAAGCCCTCCACGAGCTGAGCTGGATGGCCCTCGTGCACACAGGGCAGTGTGTGCTCACTTCAGGGATGTGGGTGCAATGCTCCCTCCCTCCCTCTCTGTGTGCCCCAGACTGCAGCTCACCCAGCCCATGCAGAACAAGAGGCCACCACCCATGTCCCTGTTTTGGGAAGTCCATGGGAACACCAGCAGACAGCTGGGCCCCTTCTCCCAGACCCCAAAGTAGTGCTGGAGCTGGGGGCTTAAAGGCAGCACAGTCACATCTCTGCTGGTGTGAGAAACACTTTGGTTATCACACTGAACACTCACTTTCACTATTTTAAAAAATAATTGGGTTAGATGGGATGAAATTCTTACCTGTGAGGGTGCTGAGGCTCCAGCACAGGGTGCCCAGAGCAGCTGTGTGCCCAGGTTGGACAGGGCTTGGAGCAGTCTGGACAGTGGAAGGAGGTGGAATGGGATGGACTTTAAGGTCCCTCCCAACCCAAACCATTCTGGGATTCTGTGATATTTGTGTGGCACATCATAAGCATATGAGAGACAACACAGACATGCTTGAAGCTGAGAACTCAGCTCAGCTTTCAGTGCTGAGTAGTATCTGGACAGATATTTGCCAGAGAGATATGCACAGCAAAGGCAGAATTTAATCCAATTTTATGAGCCAAAAAAAATGACAAGAGAAAATTCAGATACTTTAAAAAATTTCAGCCGAGGAACACTGAGGAAGCAAGATAAGCACCTCTGAATAAGCCCTCTCTTAGTATCATATTTGCACTTACCACAGGTGGTGAGCAGCCCTGGAACACTTTAGAACTCAGATTTTTTATAACCAGGGTTCAACAAATACAACCTTCAACCTGGAATTTAAATTTTTGATCATTCCCAAAAAGGTTGACTCCAAATGGCTCAAAAACTTCACAGAGGAAGTGCTTTAAGAATTGACAAATATATAGAAAAATAAAGAGGGTTTTTTTTCATTTTTATGGCTTTTCCATGAATTTGCCAGGGTATGAACAAGCTGCATGGCCCAAGCCAGGGGCACTCCATCACTGGTCCCCAGGCCAATCCTGCAGCCCTCAGGGGTGCTGTGTCCTCCCAGGGACCCCTGGATGAGGAATGGGGTAGGCTGTGACTCCCAGCAGTGGTTGTGGCCCCAGCCCACTCCAGTCCCCTTCAGGGGGTGACATTGGCAAAGACCATGGGGCAGCCTGGGCTCCCCAGCTGCCCGGGCACCAGGCAGAGCAGGGAGCAACTCTTTCCCAAGGGCCAGAAGGGTTCAGGGAGATGTTCCCATGCCAGGAACATCCTTTCCCTCATGGTGAAGGTGTCCAGCACATCACAGGCTGTGCTCTGCACCAGCCCAGGCTGAGGTGACAGCAGGAGCTCACCACATTTTGGGGTTTCTGCTGCATCTCCAGAGGGAGATTCTGCCTCTGCCCATCCCTGTCCAAGGGCAAGCAGCAGCTGCAGCCCCTGGGGATGCACTCTCAGCCTGTGTGATCAGCTGGAGCCCCCAAGGGTGCATTTGCTATAATTTGTCTCTGTGGATGCTCTTCTCTGTTATTTGTCAGCACCCAAAAGTTGTTCCCATTCATTACTCTGCTTCATAAATGCAAAATAAAATCATATAAATTGCTCTGCTGGCCTCAACCTGACTGACAAGGATTTTTTTTTTTTTTATTTTACTTCTTTTGAGTTGCCCAGTTGTGCTATTTGACGTTTACCCTCTGTCCTCACTGTGTGTAAGAACTGCTCCTCATTCCCTCTGCCCCAGTGTGGGAGACAATCCTGGAGACACCCAGAGAGGCAGAACAGGAGCCCCAACACCTGGGAATGCTCCCAGCCCCCGAGGAGGATCCCTCACACAGCTTCCACTGGGGTGCCCAGCCTGGAGACAAGAAACTCCAGGGAGAGCTCAGAGCCCCTGCCAATGCCCGAAGGGGCTCCAAGAGAGCTGAAGAAGGACTGGGGACAAGGGATGGAGGGACAGGACAGAGGGAATGGCCTCAAGCTGAAGGAGGATTTGTGTAGATGAGATATTGAGAAGAAATTCTTCCTGTGAGGGTGGTGGCACAGGGTGCCCAGAGCAGCTGTGGCTGCCTCTGGATCCCTGGCAGTGTCCCAGGCCAGGTTGGATAGGGCTTGGAGCAGCCTGGGACACTGGAAGGTGTCCCTGCCCATGGCAAGAGGTCAGATCCTCTTTAAGGTCCTTCCAACCCAAACCATTCACTGAATCTTTGCTTCTACAATCCCTTTTTCTTCCCATTTTTTTTTTTTTTTTTTTTTTTCCCCATGTATTTTCACACTCTCCCTCTGCCAGTGTGCCCCTTCAAACCTGTGACTGGGTCTGGCTGTGAGCACTTGCACTGGAGAGTCTGATACAGACCAAGATTGATAAAAATAACACAATTCACTGAAATGCACAATAATGTCAATTACACACTGCAATACCTGGTATGAATGTGGCTGTTCCTGTGAAAGTCAAGCCTTGGTGCAGTACCAGAGGTACGAGATTCACCCTGCTGGAGACAAGGGTGGTTTCTCCTTTAACTCATTCCCCAGCTTCCCTGGGGAATCTTGGTAATCCATTAAAAATCTTGAAAAAAAAAAAAATCTTGAAAAAATTTTGCTGAGAAAGTGCAAAACCTGGAGAAAAGGAAAGGAAAGAGAGTTTATCCACATCTGAAAAGAAGGGAAAGCAAGGCTCTGCTAGATTTTAGCCATCAGAAATTAATTCCTTATTTGTCCTTTGGAACCTGGGGGAAACCCTTGTGGATGCAAGGGAGAAGCAGGCAGGAAAAGCAGCTTTAATGCGAGGGATGAGTGACGGCATTTTAAAATTGTTTCACATTCCATGTGTGCTGTGCAGCCCCAGGGCTGAGCAGAGCTTGGGAGCCCAAAATCACGGGGGATTTCAGCATCCTCCAACTTGGCTTCATTCCCAATCAGAGCTGAACAAGAAGCCTTTGAAATTATCCACTGTGACATGGGCACATCCTTGTTGTTTGTTCCCATTTAGCTGTGATGTTTTGCTGGGAATGGTGCAAGATTCCCTGGGTGTGGAGCTGGGCCAGGGGCTGGCTGGGAGAAGGTGCTGGGGGAGCAGGGAGAGGAGTAGATGGGCTGAGCCTGGAGGGTGCAGCCCTGAGGAGCAGAGCTCAGGAGCCTTGCCTGGCTCAGGGAGCAGCTGTGCTCCCCAGGTGTGACATTCCTGTGGGATTGGAATGGGCTCTCCGAGGCTGCCAGAGCTCCAGGACAGCACTCCAGGGATGCTCAGGGTGGGATTCTTGGGGTGTCTGTGCAGGAACAGGAGCTGCCCTGGGTGATCCTGGGGGTCCAGCTCAGGATATTCCATGAATCCCCAAGCTCTGGAAGTTGCTGGTATGGATGAAACCATCTCCCCACAGACTCCCTGCTCAGGGAAGGAGAAGGAGGATGAGCTGTGGCTTTTCAAATCTGCAGCATGCCTGCCTGGAATGTCTATTTTAAGCAGCAGAACGCATGCATTTGATGTTGGAGTGAGGTATTTTGACACCCCTGCAGCTGGAACACATTCCCAGGAGTTGACAGGAGCACAGAAAGCTCTGGAAGAAGCGTGGCTGAGCAGCTCCTGCAGGTGTGAATCTGCCAGCTCCCAGAGTCCCAGAGGAAGGGAGCTGGGCTGTGGCTTGTGCTGGGCTTCAGGAATTCCTCCCCAATTTTTCTTTGTGGGCTCATATCCTAGGTTACAATGTAAGGATATACCCAAAAGTCTGTATTCTATCACCATCTGCTGAAACCAGGTGGGGCAGTGATCCTTATCTCTGTGGAGATATCCTCTGCTAATGGGCCAGCTGGTAGAACCAGCTGGAGCAATCATCTTTATCTTTCCCACAGCCCATCCTCCCTCCAGGAAGGTATTTTCTGTTAATGGCCATTAAGTCCCAGTGCATGACTGATAAAATTCCATCATCCCACTGGGAGATACTCCACCCAGGGGAGGAACCAAAAAACCTAAGATTTAGATAAAAACTGAAATTTGGAATACCAAAGCAGCCTTGATCCACTGGATTCCAGAGGACAAGAGCTACCAGACCTTTCTACAGGATCACTGCTTCAACAAGACCACTTCATCTGGGCTGCTACCACCACCCTGACTAGTGGGGTGTCAGGTTGTGTTCTGACTCTGTCAGTGTTTTTTTCTTTTGTACTATTGCATGTATTTTAATTTTCTCTTTTTTCCTATTAAGCTGTATTTTTGACTTGGAGTCTCTCACTGGTTTTGCTTCCAAAACCATTACAGCTCAGACGTGAGTTTGGCTCCCAGAGGCTATGCTGCTCTCACCAGTTCCCTGCAGGGAGGGCTGAGACCCCAGCAGAGCTGGCTGCAGGATTCGTGATTCGGGCTGGATACAGCTCTGAGGAATGGACAGCAAGGGGCAGCTGAAGGCTTTGAACTTTGTTTTTACCTGGATCCTGCAGCCTCCCAGGACCCAAGGCAGCTGCTCCATTGGAACTTTGAACAGCTTATTCCAGCCTGCTTTCCTCATGTCTCGTGGTTTGGATGAGGGATGTGGCTGTTCAGGGCTCAGCTGGGCAGAAAAACAGCTTCTCTCATAAGCCCCTTTCAGGGACCATGGGAGCCAAAAGAAAACATTTCGGTTTCAGGCCAGTTTTTAAGGGGAAAAATGTGTTTTCAGTGCTTTTCTGCTGCAAGAAGAACCCCCAAATGTTGAAGTTCTCCATCTTTCGTGACAAGTTTTCATCACCTACACCTTTCTGCAGAGCATCAACACTCCCACTGATCACTATCACTTCTCATGTAGTAAAAATTGAATTCTCAGGTAAGAAATGGAGATGTGATGGATTAACCATCAGCCTCCTGTGCTCTCTCCAGGCTGGGCCCTGGCAGGATGTTGGAGGCAGATGGGATCTCTGAGAACAGAGGGAACTGCGAGGCTCAGGGAGCACAGGCAGGTCTGTCCCACACTGCCCATGGAGGTAATTCAGCAGCAGACACTGAACAGACCCAAGGGATGCACTGAACACAGATTGGGATATCTAATTATGAGCAGTTGCTTACTGGAAGCAGGATTTAAAGCACAGAATGTTTAGTGCCTTTAAATATTTTAGAGAAATCCTTAATATTTGCCATTAAAGACATTCTTATGTGATCCAGTGTCACTTGCACTTCTTAAGAGATCCATTATACAAGATAAACTCTAGCACCAAAACACATCTTTGACATGTTTGAAGTTGTACTGGAGACAATTTCTGTGTTAGTCATGAAATTATTATGGCAAAATTCTCACTTTTTTTTTCTTCTCCTTTAAAAAAAAAAAGAAAAGCTAGTTATTGAATCTTGTTAGAGTGTCGTCATTAAATAATCATGATGAAATTCTCAACTGGAATGAAATAGAAAAATATTTGTGATAATGGTAAGAAGAGAAAAGCAACTCCTTAGGCACCTACATCATCCTTCTCCAGGGACTTCTACTCATCTTTTTTAATTACTGGAGGGTGTAAGATTCTTCCCTTCTTTTCATTTTGGGTTTGTCATGATCCAGAGCTGGAAATACATTCAATTAGACATTGCCTGTGTTTGGGAACAGCCCTGGGAGGGGCCCTGGGAGGGGACCAAGCTGCAGGGCACACAGTTTCACACTGGCTTCATTTGAAAGGCAGGAAAGCAGAGCTTTTGGCATGAAATGGGGACTTGCACACATCCCCAGCACCTGGAATAACCTGGGAGCAGCCCATTCCCTGTATAAACCAGGGAAGGGGAAAGGTGAGGCTGAAAGAGCTGGGGATTTGGAGCAGAGGGAGCCCCAGGGCTGGAACTGGCTCATTTGGGAAGAGAGGTGGCAGCCGGGTCCCTGTGCCCAGCTCACAGGGATGGGGAGATCCCTGCTCCTCCAGGATTGCAGCTGAAGGGAGGGCTCAGCTGGGTGGACCAAGCAGAGATCCCATCAGTGAAATCAAGGCATTGGCCTGATGCAGAGTGAAACAGGACACTGCAAAATGAAAATTGGCTTTCTCTGGGTGTTTTCTAACTTTGCAGGTCGTTTATCCCAGGTAGGTGTGGGCTGAGCCCAACCCCTGGGGCCGTGCAGGCTGGAAGGAGGGATGTGCTGGCAGGAGGACACCAGAGGCATTCAGGTGTGCAAATCTCTGGCAGTACACACAGAAATACCTTCAAAACCATTGCTCTGGAAAACTTGGCTGCCAGTCACATATTCCCTGATTCCCAGAGAGGTACAAGTACAGGGACATTTTTTCCAGAAGAGGAGCTGGCAGTCCTGACTGTCCCCTCCCTCCCCAGGCAGGCTCCCTCTGGTACCCTACACGTTATTTCCAGTGCAGGGCCATTAACACGCTACTGAAGAATTCCCTGGACCTGCTATTTTTTCGTGCTTCTGTCACTCTTTGAGTTTGAATCAAAAGGGGAACACAAAGTCCTTTGTTTCTCCCTCCCCTGAGACCAAGGGATGGCAATTATCCTTCAAACACAGCAGAAACTTTCTGAAAACTCTGGGGGGAAACTGGCTAATGAATCCAACTTCTGCAGCAGCACAGAACTCACACACAACTCCTCTTCAGATCACATCATGTCAGCCCTGAGCACAGGCAAGCTTGGCCATTTGGCTGGGTCCCCTCTGGGACAGAGAAACTAAATGAGTGAAAACAGATGCTCCAAAGTTATTCTGAAACTGGGAGATGTCAAGTGCCTTGTTATTCTCTCACTGGAGCCACACGAATTTAACACTGTGAGCAAGAGATCTTTCCTAGGGATGTGTCCTTCTAGGGAAATTTAGGGTAATAAAATTCAGTGTGTCATCTTAGGGCAATATTTGGTTTGATGCTCTCTCACACTCACGTGCTCACCAGCACCAAGACACATTGATCCAAGTGCAGGGACCAAGGTGACACGTGTGTGACAGAGAACAAGGAGTTCTGCTTGTCTGGGTGCCTCTGAAATTCCTCTGAATCAGCAACAAAAAATGTGGGCACGATTTCTTTAACTCTGACAGCTCTCCAAAACCTCCTAGAGTGCAGGGGGAAAGTCCAGAGGTGTTTTCCAGCTGAGCCCTCTGTGACTCAGGCACCAAAGGCAGGTTCAGCTTTGGAAGGTCCAGAGGAGCATCAGCATGGCAGGACAGCCCTGGTCAGCAGGGTATGGGGCTGCATTTGGAGGGGTTGTACCCCATCAGGGGATTTGGCATCAGGAGGGTGAGTGGCCCAATACCAAACCATTTCATCAGCCTGCTCAGCCCAAGGCCTGGGCACACCAGGATTCTCAGAGGCCCAGGCAGTGCACAGACACATCAAGCACGGAAGGACCAGGAGGAAGAGTTTCCATGGAGCTGCAAAATTAAACTGGACAGGAACACTAAGAGAGGTGATCCAGGGGAAAGGGAGCAATTTGGGTTCTCAGCTGCAAGTCCTGACTGACCAAACCATGATGGACATGTCCCTTTGTCCACCACCCTCATCCTAACCCCAAACACAGTCTCTGTGTGCCCCCAGAGCCAGATGTCCCCCCTGCCCTGCTCTGTGGCTCCCAGGTGTGTCCTGCACAAGCCAGATCCATATGTGACACCGTGTCCTGACTCCTCAGGGAGCTGCAGCCAGTCAGGGGAAAGCCAGACTCCAGGAAAGCCCCATCCCACCTGCTGGGCTGCAGCAGAAGCCTCTGCAGGGCTGTGTGAGGAGCAGGGTCCCTGTGCCCAGCCCTCAGGAGTGTCACAGGATGCCAGTGCTCAGTATGTGACTGCCAGGATGTCCTGCCAGGAGCAGGGCACCCCTCTGCCACAGCTGGAATCTGGAAATGCTGCTCCAGGGGAACCAGGAGTGCTGTGTCCACAGCTGGGCTGAGGAACCTGGGCTGGTTTCAGTCCCTGAGCAGCTCAGCCCTGTCTGCAGGGAACCACAGAACTGCAGGTGTCACACCCCTGAGCTGTAAGAGTTGGTCTGAAGTTTCTCTGATCTGCCTCACAACCATCATCAGAGACTGAGACCCGGGACCCCACCACTCGCTCTGAACCTGAGTTCTGGCCTGGCCCAGGTGAATGCTTGCCCAGGACTGTCTGTAGCTGTGCCTGGTGCTTGCCCAGGGCTGTCTGTAGCTGTGCCTGGTGCTGCCATGGCACGCTGCTCTCAGCAGGGTCCTGCTTATAGTGCCCTTTGGAGTGTTTTTTGGAGCAATTATCTCCACATACAATAGTCCATAATTCTTCCCACCTTTTGGCCAGAGGCCACTCACTTTGGAAAAGGACTATAAAAGTGACTTTCCTAAAGAGACTCTGAGATCTCTTTCTCCCCAATGGATTGAAGACGTGTCCAGTGGCTGAAACCATGAGGATGTGTCCTGTCTGTTGGTAGCTATATCCCATCCTTTCTCTCCTTTTACTTCATTTCTTTTACCTCTTTCTCTCTCTCTCTCTCTCTCTCTTCTATCACAAAACTGAATTGCTGGCAAGCAATAAACTACATTACTGCTTTCTGCTGAACAAAACCTGAGTCTCTTGCTGTTTGTCTTTGCACCCTGGGGTTGAATGAACCATCACGACTCCCGCTGGGCTTGAGCAGATCATGACATGAGCCCAGCTGCCTGTGCTGCAGGGATGTCCCTCCAGAGCCACAGGACACCCCTGAGAGCCAGGGGCTGCCAGGGCAGGAGCTGGCTTTGTTAGGAAGGACACTTGGCCACCAGGGAGCTGGGCTGCAGCCACCTCCTGGTTCCACACAAGCTCCTGCAGAACCATCAGCAGCAATGAGTGCCCACCCACAGACTGGGCCAGGCTGGAGTCTGGAACTGAAACTCCACACTCTTGGCCAGCCCTCTTCCCACCCCTCTCTTTACTGCCTGTGCTCCTCCATAAAATCCCAAACCACTCCCATCCACAAGATGGGGTGTGCTTTGTGTTCAAACCACAGGAACTGCCGAGACACATTCTGCCACTCCAAAGCCAGAACACTTTAATGTTCTGGAATAAATCAGGGATTTTTGGGAGCAATTTAAATCTTTACAGCACTTTGCATCCTCTACCATAATCTCTGTTGTCTCTATGTGACCTTTCCCAGACCTTGCAGGAGAAAATTAATTAGTTTTCTGCATTTCACATCACTCCAATTACACTCACCTTGCTCCTCGCTCATTATGATAATTTTGCTTAGAGAAACTTGACTTATTAAAATGGCTCCCTCAGAGAGTTTAAAATGTGGTTGTTTGCTACCTTAGAGTGTGGATGTTCACTTGTGTTCCTGCCACTGAAAATGCAGATGAAGAGCAGCCTGGAGCTGGCAATAACAACAGGGTTTGCCATTTGTGTTGCATTAATTGAAGGCTGTGAGGACCCTTCTCCACCAGGCCCTACACAAGAGCAGCACTCACAGTCTGCAGTGGGTAAATGCTGCCTTATTAATACAGTTCTGCAGAGGCACAAAGGAGACAAGAGATTAATGATTGGCTTTTGCCAATCCTGAGCATCCAAAATCATGAATCAGTTCATTCTCCCCTTCAGATGATGAATGATTTAAAAATTAAAATATGCTTTGGGTCCTTCTTAGCACCCATTGGCAGTTAGGTTATTATTTGCCTACTCTCCTCCTAACCTCCATTTACTGTTATATTTCAGGCATTCTGTGCAATGTCAGAGAGTAAAATATTACAAAAATGAAAACTGAGACATTCACTTGACTCCAGGTGATGTGACTTCAAACAGAGTGATAAGTAGAGAAAGAGTGCACAGTAATAACTCCCTTGCCTGTGAGTGTGTAAGGAGCCAGGAATATCTCCAGTTTCATTCTAGTGCAGGGGCTCTGTATTCAATGCCCAAATCTTTCAGAGTGAAGAAAATTCAGAAAAATATCTTTATTTCCAGTCATTCTTTTTATCCCCTGGCTCAGCACAGCTCTAACTTGTATCATCAGGGTCTAACACATGACAGCAAAATCTCTCCCCGTGTTCAGAGCTGACTCTCTCCAAAAGGAGACTTCCTCAGATAAATACCCTGACAGGATTTGGGATTCCCCACTGTGAGCAGGCACCTTGCTGGGCCAATTTTGGTAAAGCTGAAAGAAACCAGAGCTGGAGTTGGCTCTGCAGCTCGTGCCTAAGATGCCTCTTCACTTCAACTTCAGAACAAAGCAGGAAATAATAATTTCCTTCTGGTTTTTGATTAAGGATATTTAATTCCACACGGCATATGGCTACATCAAAGAGCTTTTCAGCTTTGGATAAACAAACAACAGTCACAGAACCACTTTAGAAGCTGGTCCTTGGAGCAGGCACAAGAAAGAGCTTCCTTTGCAGTGTGCTGTGACCTCCCTGTGTCTGTGAATGGCTCCAGACTCATCAGCTGGAGCAGCAGCTCTGTCCACTGGGATAACCTCTCATTCCAGGCTGCTTGGTCACAGGTCAGTGGAATAGCAGTAAACAGTAAAATAACAGTAAATATAAATAACAGTAAAACCATGGAAGGTTCAAACACTCCCAGTGGCATTGGGACAGCACAGCCTGGCTGCTCCTCCTTGGCAAGAATCTCATGACCAGGCTGTATTTGGCCCTGGGAGTGCCAGGATGGCTTGGGTTGGAAAGGACCCATGGGCAGGGACACCTTCCCCTTCCCCAGGCTGCTCCAAGCCCTGTCCAGCCTGGCCTTGGACACTTCCAGGGACCCAGGGGCAGCCACAGCTGCTCTGGGCTCCCTCTGCCAGGGCCTCAGTGAACCTTTGGGAAGAAAGGGCCCAGTGATGCTTCAGGAACAGGAGCCTCCATCCAAACACAGCCTCTGCTCATTTAAATGGCTGCCTTCTCCTTTTTCTCTCACAACTAACAAATTAGAATAAAGTTTCTCCCTGCCTGTTAATGTTCTCCAGTTCTTTAAAGATCTGACACATTTGAAGTTAAAAGTCCTGTTGAGATGAAAGGCCCATTTCATGACAAGTGGTATCTACAGAAGACAAAAGCAAGGAGTGAGGCTTTGGGGGCTCGTGCTAACAGCCTAAAAAGAGAGTTTGCACCAGCTGCAAAGCACCAATCTGTCTGACTGTTGATTATTTATATTGGTTCCTCACCAGAGAAGTGGGCAAACACACCAGAGTGGAGCCAGGCACAGTTTCTGGGGTGGAGAAGGGATGGTTACAGTCACACTGGTGGATCAGCATGGAAATAGTCTGTGCATCCCAGCTCCAGCACACCTGTGGGTCAAGCTCTGGGTTTGTGTGGCATTGGATACTGCTGGGAATCAGGGAAAAAGCAGCCTTGAGGCCTTGAGCTTCTCAGGCTTCACAAGGACAAGAAATTATAATAATGATTATGCACCTGCAGGGTGTGTGAGAGCTGTGTGAGTGTCTCGTGATGTTTTGCACAAAGCATGTTTTCAAAGAGGTGTTGCCTTCTCGGGCCAATGAGTCTTTTCTGTTTTGTTTTTCACAAACTACCCTATATAAGTGTAGTGTTTCTTTAGATAAAGCTCCCTCTCTCTTTTGCTTTTCCATTGCACAAGGAACTACGTTGCATTATCCTTTTCACTGCTTTCCTATAGCCAAAATGCAACAATTGTGGAAGAAGGGCCACCTTGAAGCTTTAGTTTCAGTATGACAAATGCTGTGACAGCAACTCTGTTAAACACCTAAGCCAAGCAATAATCTCATTTCAGTTTTTATACAACCCCTTCTCTGCCACTCACATGAATGTCATTATAAAAAATGGCATTTAAAAAGCGTTTTGATAAATATACAAAGATTTAATTCTTCTAGCCCACAGATAAAATTATTTTGGTTCTGAAAATCTCTTGTCAATATCTCTGGGAGCTTCTGCTTTCCCTTCCCAGCCACACTTTGGCCTTCCAGCAGCTTCTAAGGGGTGTCTGGAGAAAAGGCTCCTTGAACTCCCAGGGCCACCAGCCAGCTCTGAAGTCTGTCCCCCACTGCTGCTGGTTTGGGTGCCAAGGACAGCTCCAGGGTGGCACAGCCCAAACCTGGGCTCAGCTCAGTGGGTACCACCCTGTCCCATTCACGAGATTTACAAGGAGAAGGAAATGAGTGGGAAGCTTGGCATCTCCCCATGTCTGTCTTTACTGTAAGAACATTTGCCATTTAAGGCACTCTTTCAAAACCAGTTTGCTTCAAGCTAACATCAGGAATAAATGAAACTGAACTGGCAAAATTCCATCTGCTCCCCAAACCAGCTGTGGCACAATCAGCACCCCACTGCTCTGGCCCCTCTCCAAGCCACTCATGCTCATTGTGGTGGCCATTTCTACCTTTGCCCAGGCCACTTTGGCTCATTGACCTGAATCAGAATTATTGCTGGATGGACAGAGGGATGGCAAGAGCCCATGAGGGATGAGCAGGAACTCCCTGAGATCTTTCCTTCATCAGCTGAGACACAAAAGCGCAGGACAGCTGAAATCACCCAGGATCATCAGGACCCTGAGGAGCCAGCTAGTCACTCTTGTTTTCACAGCTTGGGTCTACCCACACCAAAAAAACCTCTGGTGACAACTTTTCCAACCTCACCTGTGCTTCCAGCCCTCAGGATGGGCACCTCCACCTGGAGCTGGAGCATCCATCCTGCAGCCAGCACACTCTGCCCATCCTGCTGGGCTTCCTCTCAAGGATTTCCATCACTTCTGTGATGTGTCTGTGCAGGAACAGGAGCTGCCCTGGGTCATCCTGGGGGTCCCTTAGTTCAGGATATTCTGTGGTTTCCTCACTCACAAACAGGCACTGGGGACTTTGGGAGCTGTCAGGAGTGAGGGTGGCCCCCAACAACATTTTTTAGGGTTCCACTGATATTAGGGCAATAGTGGCAGAAAATAAAAAAAGAGTGGTGCAACGACCATTACTAGCAACATAAAATACTTTAATAATAGTGAAAATGTGGGACAAAGCCCAAAAATCCAAACACACTACCCAGGTCTTTGTAGGAGTCGTTGGTCAAAGACCAAGATGTGGGGAGGTCCAGGGTATAAATGTGGGGCAGGAAAGGGGGTGGAGTTGAGGATAGGGTTCAATGGGTATAGGGGAAAGTGGTGCAGAGGTGGGGTAAGGGAAGGCAGGGTCCAATGGGGCAGGCCAGGTGGGACACTGCATCAAACAAGGGCCAAGGGGGATACAAAGAAGGGAGAACATTCTAGGGGCTGGGCTTGGTGATGATGACTGGAAAATGAGGGTTGGGAATATGTATGAGGCATTTACATGGGCAATCCCATAACTCCTTGGAACAACTTCTTTTGGGATTGCCACAACTCAAACAGGTGCCTGCCAAGGCCTAGGGCTGGGGTACAGGTGTTTTTCAGTAATGGTGAAGGAATACAGGAATACAGGTCAGGCTGACTCCTACAGAAAGCCCTCTGCAGAAAAGGAAAATTTTAACCTGTCAACAGCTGCCTCTCTGCTGTTTACCCATCTACTGGAAGTTTGCAAAATTGAGCAGAAAAGGAGCATTCCTCATTGCCCTAGAATGAGGAGATCATCCCAAATCCTCCTCTCTGGTCCCCCTCCTGCCACAGGAAGCCCTGGGGTCAGTGCCCTGGGCAGTGGGTGCAGAGGTTGTCACAGTCTTTCCCTGCCCCAACCATCCCTGTCTGTGCTCCATGAGGGGAAAATCCTGTCCTGGGGGTGTTCATGGGTCACTAAGCCTAAACACAACCTCAGTGTGAGCAGAATTTGCTCACTCAGAAGGGCCCACGCTCATGCTGAAGGAACAACCACAGAACCCCATGCTTTAGGGTCAGGGTGTTCATCATCAAAGTCTCCATGATATAAAGGCTGGTAAAAGAAAGGAGAAAATGTGCAAAATTATTGTCAGCCCATTACAGCAGCCCCTGAGCAGCTGTGTCACTTGCTTTTGTGCATGGATTAAATATATTGTTAATTAAAAAATGCAATTAGCCTGAAAATACCAGCTTTAAGCCATGCTCTTCTCCACTTGGAACCCTGCACTTGCAGGGAAGGGCTCTGGGCTAAGACACTCTCTAGAAATATTTAGCTCCAGAACCTGTTTTTTCAGCCACTTAAGATTTCATGAATTGTTAATGAGCATTTAAGTGCAATAATAAAGGATGTATCTACACCATTACAGAGAGAAAAAAAAAGTGATTGAGCTCTGCAAAAGTGGTGCCAGGAAATAGTTCAGGGCCTGGTTATTTTGTGGGCAAATAAATGATTATCAAGATGAGCTGGAAAGAGCAATTTCAAAGCAAATAAGAGAAATATACAGCAGCTCGTGTACAGTAACTGTGGCATCAAAAATTACAGCCATAAATAAGAGACAAAAGGAATAGCTGGGAGAGGCAGATGGATGGAACTGGGGAGAAAGCTCTGCAAATGGCATTTTCTGCTGCATGCAGAAGGCATTAAAGCTCCTGATGAGCTCCCCAGGCTGGCTCAGTGTTCCTGCCATGCCATTTAAGTGTGGGGATGAGTTTTGGATAGATACCCCATCAATTGGAAAATATCAGGTCTGTCCTTTGTCCTGACTGAAGGCTTGAGGTGGTAAATCCCTGCCTGGGTGAGTGGGAGAATGCCACGGAGCTCCCAGCTTTTCTAATGAATGCAGCCTTGCTCTGGATTTTTGTTTCCATGGGATCTTTGCTTCCTGAGGCAGCTGGGCCAGGCAGCTCCAGGGCCTGGAGGTTAACAGGCTAATAAAGTGGTTTTTAATCAGTGTAAAGCAAACACCACAACTGCTGGGTGTCAACTGAGGTTTTTATGTGCCCTCAAACGAGCAGGTGGAGTGGGGAGTGGTTGAGGGAGGGAGAAGCAGAGAGCAGGGAGAGAGAAGGCAATTCCAGCTGCTGGGGGATGTGGGAGCTGGGCAGGGCAGAGGGGCATCACTGAACATCTGGAAACACAGGGGGTCTTTGCACATGTCCCATGCCAGGGTATCAGCCCCTTCCTGACATGCAAGGATGAGAAGAACTGGTCTCTCAGTATTCTCCTCCTTATGGAGAGTGGAGACCAGTTAATAAGGACATGACTCAAAGGGGTGAAAGCAGAAAATAACTCAATAAGCTTTTAGGGAACCTCAAGTTTAGGGGGTTTCCATACAGATTTTACTGAGGAATCTTGAAAAAAAAATAACCCAAAATCCTTTTGTATCCCCTCCTTCCTGAAGTGCAGAGCAGGCTGTGACAGTGCATCAGGATTTTCAATTTTAGGAGGCCCCTGGAGCCCAGCTCAGCTCTGGCTTGTAAAATCCCCACTTGCCAACACACCACAGGTAGCCACAGCTCAGATTTTCAGGGAACAGCTTCAGGAAGCTGAGTCACAAAATTACCAGATTTCTGGGAATTCTGCCTTTGTTTATCTGACCAGGTTTCTAAACAGAAGGTTTAGACATTTATTTTTGCATCAGCCTCTTTCCTCCTGGAGTCTTGGATAATGCTTCACCTTCCCAGGTGCTGGCAGGGGCCAGCAGCCAGGTGACATACACTGATGGGAGCTGATGGCTGCAGCCACCTCCCACCTGGGACATTTCCAGCTGGGAATGGCAGCTCTCTTCAGAGGAAACCAGCACTTTTATACCTCCCCCAGAATAAACACCTCCCCCCTCTGAACAGCAGCTTTTCTGCCTTCTCAGGTCTTGGATTGCAATGCAGGATGTGGCCAGAAATGTGAATTCTGTCCCCATCTGCTGCAGCCGGGTGGGGCAGTGACCCTGATCTCCTGGCACATATTATCTGCTAATGGGCCATCTTTAAACCAGCTGGGCAATCATCTTTATCTTTCCCACAGCCCATCCTCCCTCCAGGAAGATATCATCTGCTGCTGGCCCATTGTGTCCCAGGGCATGACTGATAAAATTCCATCATCCCACTGGGAGATGCTCCAGCCAGGGGAGGAGCCAAGCCTTTCCTACCCAGATAAAAACTGACATTTGGAACACCAAGACAACCTTCTTTCCACTGGATTCCAGAGGAAAGCCAGACCTTTGCACATCATCCCTGGAGCTTCAGAGGAAACTGCACCTTCTCCAGGAGCACTGCTCCAGCTGAACCACATCTGCCCCTGCAGGAGGATGCAGCCACCATTGAATGGGACTGTGCCAACACCCTGACTGACTGACGGGTGTCAGCTTGGATTCTGACTCTGGCAGGGTTTGGGATTGTTCTGTGTAATACTGTATTTCTATTTTAATTTTGCTAGTAAAAAATTGTTATTCCTATTCCCATATCTTTGCCTGGGAGCCCCTTAATTTCAAAATTATAATAATTTAAAAGGAGGGTGTTTACATTCTCCATTTCAATAGAAGCTTCTGCCTTAACAAACACCTGTCCTTCAAACCAAGACACTATTTATTCTTTTCATGCCCTGGCTGCTCTGCCTTTGAACCAGGTGCTCAGCACCACACATGGAGAGGGCCAGGCGTGCAAAAACAATCTGGATTTTCCGAACTGCCACACTCTGAGTAAACTGCTTATCATTTCAAAAAGCTGAAGTGTCTGAGTGCAGGCAGCCAGAGCAAGAGGGATGGTTTTCAGAACAATTTCAACAAAACAAGCACATTGTAAAAGAAACATAGTGGGGATGTTTTGCAAGCCTTTCAAAGTTATCAGTTCTCAGGTTTTATTAGCAGAGTTCAGCTCTTGAAAGCTTTGCTGTGCATCCACCATGGCCCCTGACACTGACAGAAAACAGAGCCTAAATAGGTTCTAAAAAATAAAATGAAGGGGTTTATTAGGGAGCAAGAAGTACTACTATAATTACAAGCATTTTATGGCATATAAAGCCCTGGCACAGGGTGCCCAGAGCAGCTGTGGCTGCCCCTGGATCCCTGGCAGTGTCCCAGGCCAGGCTGGACAGGGCTTGGAGCAGCCCGGGACAGTGGAAGGTGTCCCTGCCCATGGCAAGGGTGAAATGAGGTGATCTTTAAGGTCCCTCCAACCCAAACCATTCTGGGATTCCATAATACATTGAATTTTGGTTTGGGAGGTGCAGAATTGACAATAGGGAAAGCATTTGTAGAAATTTGGACTTCATGTTCTGAATTCTGTGACTCAGTTCTCACCAGGAGGGTGGTGTGGTTTCAGAAAAGGTCAGAACAGAAGAAATATTCATCCTTGGAAGGCTGCAAGGTTTAGCTAAAATAAAATCAGAACCAGTAAGTGTTGGTCAGGTTAGGAGATGTCACAGGAGGTCATGCTCAAAATGTGGCTGAAACATTTTCTTTTGTGTGTTTTCAGAAGTGCAGAGGGTCTGTCCCTGGCTGAGGTGGCTGAATTGCAGTGCTGAGATGTCACCTGCAGAGCAGCCCCTGCACGGGATTCACTCCAGCTTTATTCTTCCCATTTGTCAGCCACTTCTCACTTTTGTTCTTTTAGCCGGAGAGCTGGGAACTGCACCGCATAATCAGTGATCTTTAGCCTGTCAGCAGCAAACAAGGGCTCTGAAATCCTCGGGAAGCCTCTTTTGAAAGCCATGATTATGCACTGACCTCCTCATTTACTGCATGCGCCCTAATTCTTGGCAGTTTCTCCGGGTTTGTCAGGAAATCGATGATCATTTGCATTGAGAAACTCTTTCTCACGGCAAAGCTCACAGTGGGTGCTGCCTGAGCTGTGTTTAGGACTGACCCTCGGTGTATTTGCTGCTCAGATCTCCCCGTGCTGCACCATCCTGGGATGTTTAGTGGGAATATTCAGTGGCTCAGTGGCAATTTCTAGTGCAGGTTTTAGGAGCTGCATTCTACAGGGCACAAACCCATGGAGTGCCACCCCCTCCTGCCTCCAATTTCTCTTTAAGCTGGTGATGCTCCATTAATCCAGCCACAAGTGGGGAAAGAGTTTTTCCTTTCCCCCCTTTTTCTTCATTTTTTGTTTCCCCCATTTTTTTCCCCTTTTTTCCCTTTTTGTTTGTTTGTTTGTTTGTTGTTTGTTGTTTTTGTTTTTGTTTTTTCATTCTATGGGCTAATCAAAAACTCTGCAACCACTCAGGCATTCAGGTTGTTCTGCAGCATATTCAGATTCCATCGAGCCTTGTTGGTTTAATGGTGCTGTTAAAAGCACAGTGGGTTGTACTCCCCACACCCCATCAGAATAAGGAAAAATGCCCAAATTTTTCCCTGTCCATTCCACCATTGGAACACATTCCAGTTTCCCTGTGCTGGTTATTATTAGCATGTTATTAAACAGACCATATTTGCCCCGGGATTATTCAATATTCTGAAAGAGAAAAAGAGAAGGTGCAGAGGATCATTAAGGTTGGAAAGAGTCTCCAAAACCGTGGAGTGCAGTCATTAACCCAATAACCTCTCAATTCCTGCCCCTCCCAGTGGCTCTTTATAGGGAAATTGGAGGAGGATGAGTGTGGAGTGGGAGGAGGCAGCAGTGTAAAAACCAGCAATCCTTAGGAAAACTGCTCCTTTTCTAGGGATGGGCTCCAGGTGGAAGCTCCCCCAGCCCCAGCAGCTTCCCCAGGGGTTCCTGCTTGGTTTGGTCTCTGGTGGAAGAAGAAAAATTACTTGCTAGAGAAGATCTTTCCTCCTCCTCCTCACCTGACAGCCACCACCAACACCTGGTTACCCATAACCCAGAGATGGTGCAGCTCCATGGAGTTACTCCATGGAGTTTATACTTCCTGGAGCTCCTGCACTCCCTAATCACCATCCACCTGCTCTTGCCAGGATCACCACATTATCTTCCAGAAAAGTTTCATAACCATGTCCATACAAAACAAAAAAAAATCCTGGCATGACAACCTACCCCCCAAAAAAGCAGGTTTTCCTGAGATCCTTCTCTACCTGGGAGGAGAGACACTGACAGCACACACAACTGGCAATAAAGTTGTATTTTTATAAGCAAAGTGCCTTTGAGTTTTTTCAAGCATCATGGGTGTTCCACAGGTTGCCAGTGAGCCCCTGCATGTTGATCTCAAGACTGGAGGGTTTTTGGTGGGTTTTGAAAGGAAATAATGGTTTATATTCCATTCTTTCCCCCATTCCCAGTTCTGCCCCCCAAGCCTTTTGCAGCCTATGAAGAAGTTGCCAAGGTACCATTGGGGAGTTCAAGCCCACAGTCTCAAGCCATCAGTTTGCTCTGACATCATTGACATTCTTCTCACCTGAATTTGGGATCAGCTTCATGAATTTGTTATCACACACCTACAGGATTAGGGAGACCTGTGGTCTCCTTTTGAATTCCCCACTCCACTTCCCTGTGTCTGTTGGATTAATGAAATGGACAGCATTTTATGGATGAATTATCAGATCCAGCAATCTGGGAGCAAAGAGGGAGTGAAAAAATAACAGATTAGTCAGTGAGTGGTATTGGGCAAGGCAAATATTGAACCAATTTCCCCTTTATTACAGATACAGGGTAACAAGTTAATAAGAGAAGCAGCAGAAACTGGGTAATGGCCATCACACTGCTGGGATGAATTATATGAGAGTATAAAATCTTATATGCCCTGCATACATTTTTTAACATTATAATGAGCTGTACTGGAAAACACGGGAAAATGCGTCGTGGAATTTAAACATTAGGAGTCAGTGGCACTTTTGTCTTATCTCTGCAGCTACCAGAACTGCTCTGTTCATTGGCTTGTGCAGGATGTTCCCTCTCTCCCCTAAAGGTGAAGCTCACACCTCCAGGAGTCACAGCCCAAAACACAAGATGGGTTTTGGGAGACCTGACTGAATTTTGAGGAATAACCATCTGGAGCACAGCACCTGCACATCCCTCCTGCCACCCAGGGCCAGAACCTGAGAGCTCAGACCCCAGATGTGAAACACATGTGGGGATTTCTGCAAAAACATTTGGGTTTTCACCTTGAGGAGGGCAAAAAATAAAAAAAAAAATTACTGCACAGTGCTGGAGAGCACAGGTTGATGCATTTTCCTTACAATCCTTCCTCTGAATTGAAGGCAGGGGGGATGATGGCTTTGGTGTCATTTGAATTCTCCTCTGTTTCTAAGCACTTCAGGCACTGATGAGACTTAATTATCTCCTGAACAATTTTAGTAAAAAAAAAAAAATTAAGACAACTAAAACTAATAAAATATTAATAACAGGTTTTTGCTCATAGGCTGGGGCTGACCTTTTGCTGACATCAGTTAATGTCTGGCTGATATTGAAATACCAGGTGAGTCTCATCCCTTTGAAGCAGAATGTTGCTGGAGCTGCCTCGTGGGCAATGCCAGTGAGCAGAGATTCTTGCTAACCTTTAATTATAAGATCTCCCATTGGCAAAAAACTGTCTGAAACGTTCATGACACTCTATAAAACACACTCCAGCTTCATGAGACACCCTGGAGCTTTGATCTGTTTGCAGGTGGTCATTTGCATCTGAAATGTCCAGGGTGAGTTTTACTCCTTTCTCTTCTCCCCCTTGCCTGGCTGAGAGCAGCACTGACAACTCCAACCACTTGAAAATCAAAGTTCAGGTCTAAAAAGCACAAGCAGAGCAGTTGGAAAATCAGGGTGCTTCTAAAAATAGGGCAGATGGGAATGGTTGAGTTTGCTGTGAGAGGCCAGGCGGGTGGAGGTGACTCATGGGGACAGGGTGGAGATTGGGCACAGCTGGGACTCGATCCTGGAGCTGCATCCCAGGGGTGTCTCCACACAAAGCTGTCAGTGTGCAGCTCGTGGGGCCATGGCTCAGCTTTGTAGGACCTGTCCTGGCAGATTCCCAGGGGAGCTGGGCAGTGGGAGCTGGGATAAGAAAGGGCACAGCTTTGACCAGATGAGCACATTGCTGCCAGGGAGGTGCAAATCCCATCTCCCAGCAGGGAGGGGTGTCCATGATTTATGATTCTATGAATAGTTGGACCTGTGGGCACAGGAAGACCCAGGGCTGGGCATGGCCAGGCACTGTTGGCCCTCAGGGGCTGGGGCTGGTGCAAGGGCAGCACCCATTTGAGCTATAGGAGGGTGGCAGAAAGGATAATGCAACATAGTTCTTGAGTAAAGGAGGAGCAAAGAGAGCTTTTATTCAAAGAAACACAACATTTATATAGGGTAGTTTGTGCAATACAGAATAAAAAAGGCTCATTGGTCCAAGAAGGCAACACTTCTTTGAAATCATGCTTTCTGCAAACACCACATCTCCAGCAGGTGTTTAATCATTGTTATAATTTCTTGTCCTTGAGCAGCCTGAGAAAAGGCTGCTTTCTTGGCTCCCAGCAGTATCCTAATGACAAGGGGTGGTGGCTTCCTGGTGTCCATGGCTGTTGTACAGCTGGGATCCAGGTGTCCTCTAGCACCTCCAACACCTGTGACAGTGAAAGTAGCTGAGACAATGCTTTTGGGGAGTCCTGGAGCCTCCCTGGGCACTCATCCACCTCACACCGTGCCTGGGACTGTTCCCATCCCATCTCCTGTATCCCTCTGGAATGTGGGATGGATCCCCTGACAGCCCAAACACTCCATTCTGTCACTCTCAGAAACATGGAGACAGCACTAATCTAAACAGTGGGTAGGTAACAAGAGCTGAAACAGCAAACAAGCAAGAAAAAAAAAAAAAAAAAAAAAAAGAGTTAATTCAAACAAATATTGTCTGTGCTGCTCCAGAAGAGCACTGTCTGGAGTGTAATTCTGTCATCATGCATCCAAACAAGGGAGGTGAAACATGGTCACAAAGAGACATTTAAGCCTGGCACAAAATCTCCTCTCTGAGCCTGCCTTTCCACCTCCAGTAAAAGTGGCCTCACGTGTAGGTTTTCATTTCTTTTAAGCTTTGAAGGAGTGCAAAACAGACCCTTTGTCCTGTGCCATCAGCTTTGATCTTCTCAAGGCTCGTTAATGGAGCAGGGCTGGGGCATCCCCTGGGTGTCTGCCCTGGGGGCTCTGCAGAAGAGAGTGACCAGCAGCAATGCCAGGGGTTTAAACCCTCTCTGCCTTAAAAAAATCTGTCCCCTTCTGCCCCTGGGACAGCCCTGGAGATGGGCAAGACCTAGGCCACAGCCCTGGGATGTCTCTGTCCTGTTCTGCCTCTGCCATGCTGGGCTCTGGCTTTTGTAGTTTACAGAGAACCTTAGCTTAAAATGAACCACTGGAGATCTCTGACCCCAAACCGAGCTGAAAAGGGATGAGGTAGATCAGGTTTATGAAGGTTTGATTTTTGTCTCTCCATACTGAGCCCCTGCTCTGGAATTTGATTGATCTCACAGAATAGTTCTGGTGTTCAAAACCTTGTGCCTGTGGTTTAAATGTTGCTGAGGAACACCAGGTGATGAGCAATGCATGGAATCAGAGCCAGGGTGTGCCTGATGTGGTGTCTGGAAGGGTCTGGCAGGGCTGAGGGTCACCATCCATCCTGCCTGGCTGCAATCCCTGGGTACACTGTGCTGCTGGCAGCAGCAGGAGCAGCTTCTTCCTGAACAAATAACCCCCAGCAGGTCAAATCCTGAGCCTGAGCTGGGCCAGCTCTGTGTGAGCAGAGGGGAGCTGTGGGATCCTGAGGTCTTGTCCCCACAGGGGCAGCAGGGGCAGCTGCTCAGCCAGGCATTTCCAGTCCCCCCTGCTCTGCTAGCACAGAGTGTCCCCCAGCCTGGCTCAGCTCCCTGTCCCTTCTTCACCTGTCCCCCATCCTGACCTGTGTGGGACACCTGCCCTGGCCTGGCCATGGCAGGGCACACCTGAGACTGGTGGCAGAGGCTGCAGGGGAAATCCCAGGTGCTGGGGAGGAGCTGGAGCTCCATCCTGCCCACTCAGGAGGAGCTGTCCCACTGCCACAGCACCTGCAGTCACAGCCTGCCCTCTGCATCCTCCCCCAGCAAACCAACCCCTGCCAAGTCCTTCTTCCAGCATGCAGCCAGCTCCCAGCCCTGCCTGGAGTAACAGGGCCTGGGAACAATTCCTGAGCTGTTTTTCCTGATGGGCTCCTCAGGTGAGGGGTGGGATGGCAGCTGCCAGCCACAGGGCTGGGTGTGCCATGCTCAGGGACCAGACACCCTGAGCTGGCTCAGAGCTGTCCCTCTGTGTCATTCTGTGATCCAGAACTGCAGATCCTGATGAAACACGAGGTAGTGCTGGATGTCTGATCTAATAAAACATCTGCCAGATACCTTCCTACAACTTCCACTTACTGTTATCTGTAATGCAAGGTTCTGCTCCCTGGGATCCCAGGAGCAGCACGTCCATCCTTCATCATTACCCTGCCCAGATTGTCCTGATGGGCTGCTAAGTGAATTATGGAGGAGACATTACCCTGGGAAGAGCTGACCTTGTCCTTAACCTCAGCACATTCTTCAATTAATGCCCCACAAGACAAATTAATTCCATTAATCTGCAGAGGCCTTTAAGCAGATGAATTGGGATTTCTGCCTTTCTCCCTAAACCCACTTCTTCCTTCCCCTCCCTAATGAACCTTTGCTTGCAATCAATAGTTAAGGGTTTGGCACTGTTTGAAAGCAAAAATAAGCAGAGTTGTGCTTATAGCCTGGTTGCCTCCTAAACCCTGCTGTGAAGGAGAAAGGATTCTGAAAGCTGATATATATTTCATTTTCCTGTCCCCAACAGGCTCTGCAGCTTTTCCTCACATGGTTGGTGCTTCTTAGGAGGAAGAGTCACTTGCAGATCTGCTCAAATTTGCTCACTCTGCCTGTACTTCAAGCAACAGGCTCTGCTGAGCATGAGTGAAAATAAATGGAAAGGGTGGTTCTGTAAAGATTTTGGGGTGATTTTATTTTATTTTATTTCATTATTTTATTTTATTTTATTTCATTATTTTATTTTATTTTATTTTATTTTATTTTATTTTATTTTATTTTATTTTATTTTATTTTATTTGTTAGACAGCTGTGAGTACTGTCAGCATTTAAGAACATGCCCATGGTAATGAGGGAGACCATTTCTTATGGCATAATAACCATAATTAAGGATGGGATTTTTCAAAAGCAATCAGGGAAGTCAATAAGAGTCTGTAAGAAGTGGGTGCCTCATTTCCTCGAGGTGCTTTTGCAAATCCTACCCTAAAACATTGATATTTCATGTGGGCACATCTAAGTCTGTGTGGGAGAAGCCTCAAATCCTTTTTGAAAAGTGCTATGCATATTGTAATTGGAACAGATTAATATGAATCTCTGTGGCAGCTTAACCTTTTATTCTCCTTATTTCAGAAATCACTGAGTATTTCAGTCACAAGAAACCACCTCTTGTAGGTAATGAGGGGCCAGATCCAGCTGTGTCACTGGCACAGCAGCAGAACAATCCTGATCCACCCCAGCCAGGGATCAGGCTAAGCAGCAACCAGTCACATTACCAAGCTGCAAACACATGCAGAGAAGTGTGTGCTCTCCAGAGCTCAGCATCCCTAATGTCTGCAGGCAGCCAGACCCAGCCTGGAAACACTGCACACACTGGAGCAGCTGCACCTGGGGAGCAGCAGGGTGGGAAACCCCCAGGCAGGATGGAGATCCATTGGAAAGGGAGAAATGTGGGAGACTCCCGGGTTCTTTGTATCAGGGTGGGCGGCGTGGAACAAAACTCAAACGCTCTGTAAATGCTAAAAGCTGCAGTTTATTATAAGAGAGCTTGCTAGGAACTGCCCAGCACAGCCACATGCAGATTAAAGAAATAAAAAAGGGGGGAGAGAGAGAGAGAGAGAAGATGGAGGGTATAGAGAGAGTAAAAAGAGTAAAAAGTAAAGAGCATAAAAAGAGAGCAACTTCCCGTTTGTAATACAATAAATCTCTTTCCATGATGAATATTCTAATTTCCAAGAACCAATCTAATACAAAATACTAATTCTATAGCATTTACATGCAGCCTATAGGAATCCTTATATTAGCATAGTGTGTTACATTTTGAATTCTAAGATCTAATCTTGGACCCTGATAAGTCTTTTGTGACCTTTGGTCTTGCTCTCTGGCCAAGGGCATTGTTTAATCAAGAGGGATTACCTTCAGGAGCCATCCTATTGTTTCATGGTTATTCAGTAACTAGGGCTTGGTATCTCAAATGTGGCTTTCATTTCAATTTCATTCATGGTTTCTATATTCCCAGAATCTGAGCATTCATATTTGCAAGATTCCTCTGTTTCATCTTCTCCAACAGAGAAACAAACAGTGTGCTGTGCAGGGATCACAGGGGGAAGCCAGGTTTGAGTCAAACAGGAGTTCAGAGCTGATGATCAAGACTGTGGGAGCTGGATGTAGCTGCTGGGTGTAAATCCTGCTGCTGCCCAAAGGCAGCCCAGCCCAGATGCAGCCACTCTGATCACCTGCCTCACTTCATTTGATGCCTTTGATCAAACTCAGAGTCCCAAAAGAAGAAGAGCCACCTCTCACCTGGTGTCACACCAGAGCTGGGACAACAAGCCCTGTTCATCTGCTCCCTGGGTAAGCTGATGGAATGGCTTGGGAGGGTTCTGAGAGGAATGATGGATTTGCCTTTACAAACAAGCTGTGGGTCTGCTGGTAGGTAAGGCTAGCACTGAGAAATAAAAGAAACAAAAAGAAACATCCCCAGACTGATGAATGGAAAAAGAGATTTGCCTTTACAAACAAACTGTAGGTTTGCTGATAAATGAAGTTGGATCTTGAAAGAAGCAATGGGGAAAAACCATGAATTCCACAAGAATTAAAAATTAAGAGGGAGGGTTTTACATTAGAAGGGAATCTCAGGTATCAGGTGTTCTGGGCAGTCTGTGCCTCTCAAGCACCTCAGCCAGTGGGGAAAGAGAGAGGGAAATGAGGCCAGGAAAATAGGATAAAAAGGAGGCTGCATCCTCCAAAATTTTGAAAGATCCCAGGGGAATGCCCCATGGCCTCTCCCTTTATTGGAATAAAGTAAAAAAGACTCCTCTGTCTCCTTTTTGGACATAAACCTCTGGTGTTTGTGGATTAATTTTCCTGACATGAGTAAAGAGGAGGACGTGGGCAAACACAAAGGAGAAGGAGGTGTTTGGGCTGATTAACAACACTGGGTGGCAATTAATTTCCATTTGAGCACTGACAGACAGCGATAACCTCTGCATTCCAGAGAGCAGCTCCTCATCAGATGCTCCTCAGGTACTCTGGGCTGGATTTATGCAGCAGGCAGTAATCCAGCTCGAAATGGAAGTGAAACAGGGTGGAAAGTAAATCACCGACCTGCCCTGAGTAAATAGAACCTCTGTGTTATGGCTGGCACGTGAAAATGGGGAGGGCAGGGTGTGCAAGGGGTTGGCTCGTCCCTGGGGCTGAGCTGAGCAGGGTGACCCTGTGCAGAGGCAGGGGGGCAGAGGGGGCAGCAGGAATCTCCTGGCATTGCTGCAGCCCCCAGGCACAGCTCCCTGAGGGGTCCCAGCCCCTCTCATGGGTGGTGGGGCATGGCCAAGTGTTGTTGTGGCACTGCCACTGTCCTGTCCCTGCTGGTGGCCCTGCCAGGGCAGCCCTCCAGAGCTGGGCAGGCACAGGGTGGTGCTGCACCAGAACCATTCTGTGGCTCACCCTGCAGCAGGATCAGTCCTCCTGGAAAAGCAAAGTGTTCCCATTGTCACTCTGTGCTCAGCTGAGCTCCTCCTGGAGCACTGATCCCCCTTGGAGCATCCTGGTGTGCCTCAGTTTCCTCCCTGCCCAGCCAAGCTCCCCCAAACCCCACCATGTCCAAACACCCTCTGCATCAAATTTCTCAGCTGCAACTCTTCTCTCATGCCAAACCTTCCTCCTGCCCCTGTCCCTCCCAGTCCCCCACACCTCTGAGCCCTGCCTGGCCCTGCATCCTCACAGGGTCCATCTCTCTGCTTCCCCTCTTCCAGCTGTGTTCTCCCAAACCCTGAGCTGGGTGACAGCTCCTGACCAGGCTCGTGCTGCCAGCAGGTTAAAGCCACCAGGACTCTGGGGACAGACAGGTCCGTGGGTTCCACTCCTCTGCAGCACAGCACACACCTGCACGGGACAGCTGCAGGAGCAAAAGCCTCCACAGCACCTCTGAGAAGGAAAAAAAGAGTTAAAAATCATGTCCTGGGCTGTGCAGGGCCACAGACTGAATGTGCTGGTGACGTCCCATGCAAGCATCAGGAGAGGCAGCAGAGTCAGGTGTGGCCTGAGTTAAATCTCAGCAATCTTGCAGGAAAAAATGAGACAGATCCTTCCTCTGCTTCTGGATCAGGCTGAGCTCTGGGTCAGGATTTACTCCAGCACAAGGGAGAACAGAGCTGGGCTAAGAGCTTCAGTTTTGCCTCCCCGTCTCCTCCTGGTTTTGTCATTCTTTGAAATATTTGGGGGCTGTGAGAACAGTTCCCATTAAGTGTATCACTGGCTTTTCCTCTTGGTATTTATGATTTAATAATTCCTCAATCTGTCACAATCAGTATTGAACGAGTGTGGCTGGGTATAATGGAATAATTTGAAAGGGAATGTTGGAGTGCAGGAACAGCCTGAGCTCTCTTCAGCAGATGCAAAAGTGAATAATATTTAGGGAGGTGTTTATAAATCAGCACACCCTTTAATTAAGCAAAACATTTTGCTAGGGAAGATCAATTAGCAATTCATGGTGCTAGGCCTGGCCTATTATCAAAGAGCTGGTACATGATAAAGCACAATTGCTTGTGTGTCTTTTGAGCTAATTATCAGTAACTTGTTTTAGTTGTCTTTCAAAGCTCCATGTGAAGAGATGAGATAAAGATCTACATGAGCAGGGGGAGCTGGTGCTTTGTCTTTCCCTCCAATCTCTTTGGTGTTTGTACTAATTGCCAGGGGTGGAAAGGAGCCCTGGATGCTGTGAAGTCCTGGGATGGAGGGGCTGGGCAGGGAACATCTCTTTGGTCCAGCGTGGGAAAGATGGGATCAGGCTCATCCCATAGCTTCACACAGCCCTTTTAATGTCTCATTTTCTCATCTCTATCCCCTGATGGAGGGAGAACAGGTGAGATGTGAGGTGTTTGGCACTAGAGAAGGGGTGGGGCAGGACCATGGGATGCCATGGGTCAGTGGAGGAGTGGCTGAGAGTCTGGGGGTTCTCAGTGTGGCTCCCCAGCCTGCAAGCCCAAAGCACAGCAGGGGCTCACTCTGGGCTGAAGGAAGGCAGAAAGCTCCCTGTTCCATCAGAAATCCATAGAAATGCCAAAGAGGGCTCAGATCCTGTCTGGGATCAGGGAACATTGCAGCAAAACCTACAAATTTCTGTCTCTTGGGCACGTGCCAACTCAAGAGCTTAAACACACCATGCTGGCACAAAGTGACAGGATTATGAGCAGTTTCAATCTGATGCAGATGGTCTTCCCATTTGCTTCCTTGTTTAAACAGCAATTTGGCAAGTTTGTCATTCATAAAGCTTTTATAGCCCTCCATCCACTCCTCCCCGGGGCACAGGGAGCTGCAGGGTGTTTGTGGCTGCCTGCAACACAGTCAGGCTTTAATGAGGTGTGCTGCTATTGTCCCTAGGTCAGAGGAGCCTTGGGAATTCCACTCCACAGAACAGACTTCCACTTAAAAACCCCCTCAGCCAAGCCAGGTGTCACTGCTGCCTGAAAAGTCTGACCTGGAACAGAGACTGGGCAGAGCAAAAGGAATAAAACAGGAATTTATTGAAAGGATGCACCTTGGGCAGTGCAAGAGCCCAGCTGGGGCTGCACCCAAATCAAATCCAGGATGGATTTTGGTCACGGGTTTTTACACTTTTATAAGTTTTGGTTCATCCTCATATTGGGGTCAATTGTCCAAGCACAGCCCCAGGTTATGAAGTCTCTGGCTTGCCCCCTTTCCCTTGGTGGTTTCTGCTTTTTGGGTACCAGTTGTCCTTGATTCTCCAGCTAGAAAGAAATTATTTTGTCTGAATACCCTGTGAAGAGAACTCACTAACACTTAATATGAAGTTTCAGAGTTGCACACTAAGCAGCAGAGATTTTGAAAAATACAAAATATATAAAAAATATATATAAAAAAATACATAAAAGCTAAAACCCAAGGCATCACCACAACTACCCTATGTCAGCTGCAGGGGAGGAAGGAGTGCCCAGAGATGTGCCAGGGGCTGAGGAAAAGCCTCAGGCTGCTGCTCCAAGTGGGAGGTGGGCAGAGGCAGGGCCAGGAGGATGCTCTGCAATGACCCTGCAGGGAAGAGAGGTTGGAAGGTGTCACCATTTGTGGTGATCAGGGATCTGGGTCATCTCCCCAGGGTGCTGGGAGAGGTGGGAGTGTCCAGCCAGGAGAAGAGAATGGTCCAGAGAGACCTCAGAGCCCCTGTCAGTGCCTAAAGGAGGGACTGGGGACAAGGGATGGAGGGACAGGACACAGGGAATGGCTCCCACTGCCAGAGGGCAGGGATGGATGGGATATTAGGATGGAATTGTTCCCTGTGAGGGTGCTGAGACCCTGGCACAGGGTGCCCAGAGCAGCTCTGGCTGCCCCTGGATCCCTGGCAGTGCCCAAGGCCAGGCTGGATGGGGTTTGGAGCACCCTGGGACAGTGGAAGGTGTCCCTGCCATGGCAGAAGTAGAATGGGATCAGCTTTAAGGTCCCTTCAAACCCAAACCATCCTGAGATTCTTGATTTGAGAACAGGCTGAGAAACCAGATCTGGGCATCATGTGGTCCAGCTTCACAAACCTCAGATAAAGCACCCTTTAATGAACCAGGCAGATGGACTGTAGGAGCAGAAAGGGCTTTGTTTGCCCACAAGTATCCAAGCACAATGAAAGTTTAATCAATTAACAGCTTCCATGTGGTTTTGCTGATGTAAAACAAGGAGGCTTGCATTGGCATGAGCTGCTCCCATCTTAAGACAAGTAAATATTTAGCCAATAATTCTGATTTTTTTGGCAACACAAGGCATCTTTGTTCTTCATCTGTTTACTTGTGGCTCATTTATGGTTTTAATTGTGGATAATACACAGCAGGGTATCGGATGTTAACTCAACCTCCTCTCCTGTGGGATATCCAGAGTCTTTGCAGAAGCTGAGGAGAGAGCTGGGGGTGCTCTCAGGTTTCTGGGCAGTGATTAATTAGTGTGTAATTATCCCCTCTGGAGCTACCTGTGCTCATACACACCCAGGGTCCTTTTGCTGTGAGCAGGACCTGCTGCCACAGTCAGGTTTGTGGACAAGGACTCCTCATTTCTTCTTCAGTCCCCTCAGAGGAAGCTCACCCTGTTCCACTCTAAACCAGGGTTATCTACAGGCTTTACTCCATGATAAACATGCAACTTTTTCTTATCTGAATGCACTTATTTTAAAAGATTATTTCATGGGGCTTGCAAAAAGTGTGTAATCAAAGAAGCAGGGTGGGGAGGCAGCTGGAGGTCACACAGCCAGGAACAGGAACGGGTTAAACTGGCTGGGGGACCTCAGAGAACTCATTTAACTCTTCTGATTCTCACATGATGTTGTGAGACAGCAAAGCAGCCCAGCCAGGAGCAGGGGAGGAGGCCTAAGAGCAGTTAGCCACGACCCCCAGGTGATGAGGGCTGAGGTTTACTGGGGAGGATGGTGGCTCTAATCCGGGTTCATGGCACAGAACGTGAGCCAAGCTTTGCCTCTGGACAATGCTGGAGTCAGTGAGTCAGGGGATTCTCTGAATCCTTCAGGGAGGAATCAAGGTGCAGGGATTGAATGGATGGCTTTGGATGGATTGAAGTGTATTAAGCCACTCACACATAAAGTAGACATTTAAGTAGAAGTAAGTTAGTAATTTTAGGATGAGTTCTAATGCTTTTAGTGACTGAAAGGTTTCAAATGCCACAGTAGCAGTGAGAGTTCTAGTGAAGGTTGAAACACACTGATATCTTCAGTAGAGGCTCCAGGCCCACAGTTGTAGACAGTGCTTAAACATAATAGAGCCATAGGAAGAATATTGCTTACATTTTTTAAATAGAACAAGATAGATTGTATGCATAGTGTTATATGTAACCTGGTGTCTAAGGAACTGGAATTCTAATAGGTTAAGGAGTGATGATCTGAGTTTGTGTCTTAGCTTGTTGGAAAAATCCTATATAAGAGTTTGTGTTGGGAGAGTTGGTGCTTTTAGCCATTGGCTTTTGCCAGGGCTTCTAGTCATTCACTTATTGCTTTGCTAGCTCTTTGCCATTGCTGTTTGAGAATGCTTGGTAATAAATAAACTTTTTAACTGTTAGCTGCTTGCTTATTTAAGATAACCCAACAAAGTAGGAGCCAAGAGCTCGGAGTAGAAGCCTAAGAGCTCCAAAGTAGGTGCCTAGAGCACTGGAGGTCCAAGAACCTCCTGTTTGGGAAGGAGGCCCTGGGCAGGCTTTGCAAGGAGATGGGAACTGCTGTGAGTGGCCAAAGGTTCCTCTGGTGTCCTGCTGGCTGCACCCAGGGCCACCACAGAGGAAGGAGATGGGAACAAGGCTGTGCCCCCAACCAGAGGCAAAGTCTGCCTGAGCTGGGGCTGGGGCATCCCCAGGGCCAGGGAGAGATAACTCCATTCTGAGCAGCCTGAGAGCTGGGCCAAGGTGTGTGTGGTGTCCTGTTCTGGGGCAGGTGCCCAGGGCAGGGGTGCAGCTGTGTGGGGCAGCCCTGAGGGATGGGCACAGTCTGGCACTCCCTGGTTGTAACCCAGGAGCTTTCTGCACTGAGAGGATAAAAAGAATTGGGAAAGTTTCCCCCTGGCATACACAGCTCCTCCTGAATTCCTGTCGAGGCTCTGGGGTGCTGCTGCCATACAAATGCCTTTCTTTCTCTGCTCTTTGTGCAGCTCCCAGGGAATGCATTATCAGGAGGATGAATCGTGACATTTCTGCAATCCTGTTCCCTGTACCATATTCCAGAGCATCTCCCTGACAATGGATTTCCCTCACGTGCAGCTCCTGTTATTGGGGCCCTTCCCAGTTCTCAGGAGTGATGGCTTTGAAAAGCAGTGACAACATTTGGGTTATAAAAGGGGACAAGAGATTATGCAGGAGTCTGAATGGATTTTAGTGGAGGCAGGGTTGAAAGCACCACATATCTCCCATTTTTGGGAAGACACAGCCCCAGAATTCAGACTTGGTTTGGGCACTTTAAATTTATTCTTTTTTTTTTTTAACATGCTGTTTCTTCTCTGTCATTTACTCTGAAGGTAAATTTGGTTACGAGGTAGAACTGCTCAGGATCTTTCTGTCTCTATTTCATATTTGATTTTCTTCCAAATAAAAGGAATCAATTTCATTTCTGAAAGCATCATAGGAAAGTCATGCACATGCCAATTCTGCAAGGAAAGCTGCTACAAATGCCTTGATTGTACTCCTTGATTGTAAGTACAAATAGAGATGGAAAATATCTTCACTTTTGTGCAATTCTGGTCGAATTTCCCATTAGAACTTGGCTTGGGACATTGCCTTGTGTTGGTGAGCAAGTGTGGGCATCAGAATGTGTTTTTACAAGTGCTTTAAGGCACAAACAAAAAAAACCCTTAAACATCTGTGGAAAATTGGATTACTGAGCCCAAGATGGCTCAGAAAATGCAGCCCCCTTTGGCTAGAGCTCACCCAAAGACTAAGGCAGGAGCTGATTTGGTTCTTTGTGTAGACTCCAGCATCCTGGCTCCTGTTTTGGAGGGTAAAAGGATTGAATGGTGCCTGTATTTACCACCCACCTCTGCAAAGGTTCTTAAAAATGCTGGGCTCAGGCTTTGCAGGTGGTTGGCAGTACCTGGAGGTGTTTGAGCTGGGCAGGTGAAGATTTCCCAAAATCAAAGGCTAAAAAAATATCTCCAAAAGTTTAGGTCTGCTGGAAAACCATGATGTTTTGTCATTTGTAATTCTTAATTATTAATTTAAAAGGTGATCATGGAAAAATCATCATTGACTGGGGCAGGTGAGGAGACAGGAAAGAGTTCCCTGGGATCATGTAAAGGGAAGAGGGCACTGCTGAGTGGCAGCAGAGGGAACACAAGACCAAGGCTGGACACTATTCCAGCCTTGTTGCAATTCCTCTACAACCATCACAGCCACGAGCTCCTTAGTGCTAATTGAAATACAAGATGCAAGCAGGGAGAAAATTTTAAAAATAACTGAAAAAAAGGCACATAAAAGCACAGCCAAGAGCTGAGGATTCTGAAAATCACTCAGTAGCAGGAAACAAAGGAAACACATCCAGGATGAGGGAGGGGAAGTACCTGCAGCACTCCTCAGGAGGGCCAGGCTCCCTGCCCTGCCCCTTTCCAGTGCTGGAACACCTGGTTGTTGTCACTGCTGCCTGTTGTCCATGTCAGGGACAATGGCTGGGTGAAGAGAGGAAGGATTTTGTCATATTGGAATTCAGCTTCCTTTGCATTGCCATGGCAATGCAGGCAAGATTTTGATCACTGGCTGAGACACTTCAGTAGATATTAATACAGCTTTTGCCAAGGAGGGAGCTGAACGACAGCTCTGTTTGCAAGGCTGATTTGAACCTTCTGCTTTTTAGGCTGGATCAAAAGCCATGCACCCAGAGAGAGTGGAAAGGGGGGGAAGGGATCTTACTTAGGGCAACTTATGAAAAATGCCTGAAGTTGAGAGAATACATTTAATTCCTACTAAATTGGCATCAACATCTTTGGCTGACTGCAAGGCAAGAAAGTGCAAACTCCCTTGAGGCAGCAAGTTCTAAAATAACCTTCTACTGCAGCACTCTGCTGTCAGAAGTTCTAACTCGTGTTTCTACTCCTCTGTCTCCTGAACGTCTCCTTGCTCACAGAGCTGCTATTTTATCCCTTATTTGTATAAGGTGTGACATAATAGGAACACCAGACTCATGTCTGAGACCCCTCAGGTCACAAGCACTCACAGCCCCAATTTGTGCTTCTAAAGGAATTAATTTTCCCTATTCCTACTCTTTCATAACGATGAGAATGTTAATTATGTCCCTAATGAATGTTTTAAGCCTGAGCAGAGGATGCCCAGCAGCAGCCAGGGGAGGGTGGCAGGAAACCAGGTGGGGTGGCTCCTCTGAGCACAGCACTCAGAAACAAAGGGGCAAAAGCTGCTCCCTGCATGGGCAAACTCAGTTACAGCTGCCTCCTACGAGCCCTGGTGACCACCATGAGCAGCCAAGGGTGTGCCAGTCCAGCTGAGCTGAGGAAAGCTCCCACCACCACACAGGGCTTTGTTGCTCTGGTTGATATTCTGGAATAATCAAAGCTGGCTCGACAAAACTCCTCTGAGGGTGAAAGAATTACTCCTGAAAGGTTTGGAAAGCTCCAGAACAGGCTGAGTGCAGCCATGCAGGTTGATCACAGTGTGGGATATTGTGGACACTGCTGAAGGCTCGTGGGGAACCTAATCTGGCTTTTTTCCCAGGTTATTGACTTTTCTCAGCTCCAGCCAGGATCTTTCCCAGGCTGGGGATCTTTCTCAGAGACAAAACAAGGGAAGGTAGAAAGAAAACACAGACAGACACCTGGTGCTGACCACAGAGCCGTGTGAGTGTCTGGTGATGTTTTGCACAAAGCATGTTTTCAGAGAGGTGTTGCCTTCTTGGACCAGTGAGTCTTTTCTACTTTGTTTTTCACAATCTATCCTATATAAATGCCATGGCTTTTCAACAAATCACTCCTTGCTGCTTGGAAGGAGTCATGCTGCTGTGTTCTGTCGTCACTTCCTATCCCCCCAGCGACAGGATACAGGATCCATCCCCACAGTGTTCCCTTCGGTAGGAGAGCCCAGGCTGACAGGGCAGCTGCGACAGAGCTTCTGCCAAAAGTCTCTAAATGCTGGGAATTGGAAGGAGCCATTTGAAGGAGCTCCTGCCATGGAAATGTGCTCCCTGTTCCCTGTCAGCTCCCATCGCTCACCATCCCAACTCCTGCTGACGCTTTGGGCTCTCTGGGCAGAACCCTTCATGAGGAACACGCCGGATCTGCAGCCTGGAACAAAGCCACAGCCTGTCCAGCCCGTGGCTCAGAGCTGTGACAGTGCCTGAGAGCCAGAGTGACATCCCTCCCACTCGGATACACATCCCTGTCAGCTCGGGGAGCCTTGGGATGCTGGGGATCTCTGCACTGCTGATCTGCTGCCTGCAGCCTCCAGAGCGTTTCTGCAAAAGTGCATTTTGTTCTCCAGATCGTTCTTTTTCCCTGCTTAGCACTTTATCCCAGCAGGAAATGTTCTGTAAGGCCACCAGCCTAATTAAAAAGTTCTCATGTTGAGGCTGTTCTGAAATGTGCACATTTAGAGCTCGCTGCACATGCAGAACAGGAATGTATGCATATGGATATCTGCAACCATCTTCCTATTTTTGGCTGAGTGAGCATATTTTCTGGGATCACATTCTGATCTCTGACTAATTAGTGTGCAGGATTAATATTTTTCAAGGGAGTTTACTGTGAAAAAAACACGTGTTCAGCTGCATGTTCAATTTATGAGTGTGCTCCCTGCACTGCCACGGTCTGATCAGGAATAATGTGAGGAAAAACGAGGTCTTTGTCCATTTGCATCAGTGGTTTTTGGTTTACCAGCACAAGGAGACAGGTGGTTGAATTTAGATTTTGTGAATGCTTGTGCATAGCCAAATCCCTTGGAAAATCTAGGTCAAACCCTGCAGACAACATTTGGGCTGACTTCTGTTTCCACACACTCCTTGCTCTGCAAGAAATCAACTCTAAGCACATCAGAGAAGGGAAGTGGCAACAGAAAGTTCTGCTCAAGCCAAATGGATTTGAATCACCCAGTCTCCCCCAAACACAGGTATTGAGACTTCCTCAAATCTTCCCATTGTGTTCAAATCCACTGAAATGGAAGCCAGCAGTGCCACCACTGTGCTCACCACACAGACCCACATCCTGCTGCTTCCCTTGGAGCTCAGACTGGGTTCTGAGCTTCCCTGGGGACTGATTCCTTCAACTCCAGCTTGCTCCTGCCCTTCATTCTCTAGAAAGCCCCTCAGATTTATTTGGTGGGAAAACAAACAGAGCTGGTGGAGCTGTGATCTCTGTCTTTGTCAAAGCTCAACCTGAACCATTTTGGTGGGGGAATAAAAACCCCAAAACTTTCTGTTCTCCTACACTCCTTCACAGTTCGGGGTCTTTGATAAAATGACACCTTCAAACTTCAATTTTGCTGAGGCCATCACACACCTCAGCATCATCCTAGAGATTTGTAAGGCAATTCGATGAACATACAGGCAGAATTGCTTGAAACAGGGAGATGGTTCATAGATAGCTCTGGCTCAGGGTAAGTGGGTGATGTCTAGAAGAGAAACAATGTTCTCCAGCCTTCATGTTCGTGTGACAGTGAGCACTGTCAATCACAGTTAAAATGATTTCAGCTTCACAGTGACAGGACCCTGCTGTCACTGTACTTATCTCTGAATAATGTAAAGAGAGAAGAGAACCACAAATGTAAAGACTGAGCCTGTGGAGACAGATTTGGAAAGAGCCACCAGGGTACAGCAATCCCAGGCAATCATGGCATTGACCACCATTCCCATTGGATCAGGGGCATTTCCCTCTGAACATTCCTACCAGGCTATAAAACATCCTCCAGGAATCTCAGGAGTGTCACTGAACAGAGCAGTGACAGAATTCCCTGAAACAAAGAGCACTGGGTACATCTCACCCTGCGTGGAGGGCACAGAGAGCTTCTTGCTGTTTCTCCTTCCTGGGTCCCACAGTCCCTGCAAATGTCAGGAAGGTGCAGGACTGGGATACTAGGATGTGTTTGTGCAGTGGTTATTTCTGATGGCACAGGGGACATCATCTGGTTGAGTGTTGGGTTGATGTGACCAGAAATGTGAATTCTGTCCCATCTGTTAAACCAGGTGGGGCAGTGCCCCTGATCTCCTGGCACATATTATCTGCTAATGGGCCATCTTTAAACCAGCTGGGCAATCATCTTTATCTTTCCCACAGCCCATCCTCCCTCCAGGAAGATATCATCTGCTGCTGGCCCAGTGAGTCCCAGTGCATGACTGATAAAATTCCATCATCCCACTGGGAGATGCTCCAGCCAGGGGAGGAGCCAAGCCTTTCCTACCCAGATAAAAACTGAGATTTTGGACACCAAGACAACCTTCTTTCCACTGGATTCCAGAGGAAAGCCAGACCTTTCCACATCATCCCTGGAGCTTCAGAGGAAACTGCACCTTCTCCAGGAGCACTGCTCCAGCTGAACCACATCTGCCCCTGCAGGAGGATGCAGCCACCATTGAATGGGACTGTGCCAACACCCTGACTGACTGACGGGTGTCAGCTTGGATTCTGACTCTGGCAGGGTTTGGGATTGTTCTGTGTAATACTGCATTTCTATTTTAATTTTCCTAGCAAAGAACTGTTATTCCTAATTCTCCTATCTTTGCCTGAGAACCCATTAATTTCAAAATTATAATAATAATTTGGAGGAGGGGGGTTTACATTCTCCATTTCAAAGAGAAGCTTCTGCCTTCATTGTTCTGTTCTTCAAACCAGCACAGGCAGAAAGGAGGAGCCTCTGCCAGTGAGAAGGGCACTGGTGAACACATCCCACAAGTACTGAACCCTGAGTTTTTTTGGGCTGCATTTCCATGAAAGCAAGGAAAGACATGGCTGTCCAAAGGGAAGAACAGTCAGAAACGGGAGTTTTCAGCACCTCCTTGAAGGTGTCCTTGCCTCGTGTTCACTGGTGCCAAGATGGTGAGTGAAAGGTCAGTGGGCACAGCAGGAGAGCCCAGAGCAGTGGGGAGGGCAGGAGCCAGCAGAGATAATGAAGGAGCAAGGGCAAGAGCTGGTTCTGTGGCACAGGAGAAGGGCTCCTCTCCAGAAATGCCAGCTCTGAAGTGTCCTGAAGGGACACACTGAGCCCTGAGCTAAATTACAACAAGGTATTAATGGTGAAGCTGATTATTGGACTCATGTTTTGCAAAAGGAATCTCGTTTCTTCCTTCCCAGCCTGATGCAGCCAGGAGGAATTTGGGGTGTGCATGCAGCCACAGAGCTGTGGCTCACTGAGATCAGAGGGGCCTGGTGGGGTGGCTCCCAGGAGGGATGTGCTGCCAGGGATGGTGGAGAGCAAGGTGGAGGACAGGGACAGCACTAGCAGAGCCCTGCTGGTGGCAGAGGGACAGTCTGGCCTCCAGACCTGAGCCACAGAGGTTTGGGGTGCTGAGGGAGAAGGGAGAAATCCCTGCAATCACACTGAAATTCCCAGGTGAATTTCCCACGGGTCACACCTGTACAATGTCCACAGTTTCCATCACAAAGTTCCCCTTGAAGCCACTCACAGTCACCTATTCAGCACCTCAGAGAGCCCAAGAAATGAGGTGGCAAACCCAATATTTACTCAAAGACTGGTCCTTGCCTTCTCCCACCCCTAGATCCAGCCAAAGGCAGCAGGAGCCTGCAGGGATAACTCACAGACCTCTGGCTGCAAGTCTCTCATTCCTGCAATAAACCCCACACTGGCAGTAAATCAGGTAGCAAGCAAATGTGATAGCAGGCAAATAGATCCTGCCAAGTCATTTTAAACTGCAATTGCTGGGGCTTTTTTTGTAACACTCTGATGTACATATTTGGCCCATTAGAAAAACAACTTCATTTTCAGCCACAGTTTCTGTAATGGAGCAATTCCCTGCTTCAGTGCAGATCTCTCCAGAGAGTTAGGGTGAAAAGCTTGGCTCGGGGTGGAGGTGTAAACCAGCTGGCAGTGCACAAAATGCATTTCTCAGGAGCCTGGAGAGACAGTCCAGCCCCCTCTGAAGGGCAGCAGTCACCAGGGCCAGGAAGGGGAGGCAGCAGCAGCATCAGCCCTGACCTCCTGGAGTGAGGATCCAGGTTTGTGGGAGAGCAGAGCCAGCCCAAGCAGGCAGGGATGGGGCAGAGGGATGCAGGACACACACAAGGGCAGCTCCAGGCAGTGCTCACTGGGATTCTGTGCTGGAGGAATCTCCAGAAGGATTTTATGGCTGCATTCAGCCTGACACAACCCCCCAGCACAGACAGCTCCGTGGATAAAGCTCCAAGCACACCCTGTGAGACCATGGATACAGCACCTTGGGGCTGGATGAGCACACCAACTCTCCCCTGGAACAAATCTACTGGGAGAGTCGGGGATGAGCCCTGCCCAGCCTCATTCCACTTCACAGCACCTACCAGGATTGTCCTTCCCCCAGCTCAGGGGCAAACCCAGAGCCCTGGAGCTGTGGGATGGCCCTTGTGGAGGGGCTGCAGGGCCTGGCTGGCCACCTGCAGTGGTCAGTGCTCACAGAATCATGGACTGGTTTGGATTGGAGGGACCTTAAATCTCAATCCATCCCACCCCTGCCATGGCAGGGACACCTTCCACTGTCCCAGGCTGCTCCAAGCCCAATGTCCAGCCTGGCCTTGGACACTGCCAGGGATGGGGCAGCCACAGCTGCTCTGGGCACCTGTGCCAGGGCCTCAGCACCCTCACAGGGAAGGATTTCTTCCTAATATCCCATCTATCCCTGCCCCTCTTCACCCTAAGGCTGTTCCCCTTTTTCCATTCACCCCATGGCCCTGTAAAAAGTCCAACATGTTCAATCCAGCCTGGGGAGAGACTCCAGCACCCCTGAGCCCAGGATCCTCCCAGCATAACCACCCACCTCACAAGAGCAACATGGACACCAATACAGGAGTAACACCAAAAAATTCAGAAGCAAAGCTTAACTTAAAGGCAAGAATTATCCCAGAAGTGATCCCAGGCACAGCCCCTGGGGCTGGGAGCCCCCTCAGTGAAATGCAGCTGCTCCCCTTCCCTTCCAGCCTCTCCAGAGTGGCCTTGGGAGATGCTGCTTAGCATTTTTCAAGCCTAGGACAAGGCAAAGAATCATTTGGTTGAAAAATGGCCTTTAGTAGAACATGAAAGATTTTATGAAAAACTATTGGCTTTTTAGAAGTGTTTCCCCCTTTTTGGTTTTTTTTTGGTGACATCCTCTATCTGTCTTTTTTACTGCAGCCTGCAATGTAAACCAGCCTTTGCTTTCTCTTCTGGAATTATTCTATGTTAAGATACTTTTTCAATCAAAAAAACCATCAAAATAATTCATGTACAGAAAGTCTGCTGTGGGGAAGAAGCAGCAGTTTGAATTTTCTGGAGGGAGACCCATGGAGGAAAGGCATGGAATCCCTCATTCCCTCCTGGAGCAGGAACAGGTCAGGCTGCTCTCCCCCTGCCCCTCCACTCTGCACAGCCCTACCCAGACCCTCACTTTCCTGCTGCCCATTGCAAACTCCCCTTCTGATTTCCCCAGCCAAACTCCCTGTTCTCTCTCTGCTTTACAAATTCCTGATGCAGAAGCAGGAGCCTGCTCTCCTCCAATTGCTGCCCCCACCCAAACTTCCCCTTCCCCAGAGCTTTGGGGAAAGCAAAGCCCATGTGAGGCAGAGAGCTGCAGCACAAAAGGGCTCTTTGTGCTCACTCCACCGAGCTCTGTGAGCTGAGATTTTGGGAGCAAAATCTGAACAGAGATTTGAAGAAGTGCTTATGTGATGGTTTTGTTAACAGCACTGAGAACATGCACAGGGCAGCTGATCGATTCCTTTATTGGGCAAAATTTGCTTCCTAGAATTCAGAGCTGGAGACAGGCTGTGACTGAAATGCCAAATTGTTGGGGGATGCCTGCGTGGAGGAGCCACCCTCATCCCTCTGCTGAGGCACAGGGATATCCTGACCCTTGGAAAAGGGGAAAACTGGGCTCAGAGAAAGGCATTTATGGGACTGGAATGCACACAACCCCTTCCCACCCTAACCCCTCCTTATACACTTAGATCAGATGAGAAAATTGAGGTGCAGCAGGTTTGGAGCACTGAGTGTCCCCGTCCTGCTGGTGCTCAGCAGACAGGAGCTGCCCTTGGTGGGATGAGATACCCTCTCCTCAGCCTGCTCAGAAGTCCCTAAATAAAAACTGGGAATTGTGGGGGCTGGTGTAATGACACAAACAGGGAGGGAAATGTGGTGTGTGGAAGGAAAGGATGAAGAATGAACGAGACTCTTGGAGCTGAGTCAGCAGCAAGTGCTGGAGGGAAGAGGGGGAGAATCACAGCCAGCCCTTGGAGTTATCCACAGAAACCACAAAACTCCTCATCTCTCACCCCTGGAAGTGTTCCAGGCCAGGCTGGATGGGGCTTGGAGCAACCTGGTCCATGGCAGGGGGTGGAACTTGCTGATCTTTAAGGTCCTTTCCAACCCAGGTCATTCTGTAATTCTGTGACCTTCGTAGACTCATGTTAAAAATCTCCCAAGATCTGGTCTTTTCTCACCCACACAAATCCCTGAGTCTGTGCTTTAGGAGCCTCTAGGCCCCTGCCCCACTCCTCCAGGAGCTCAGCACGGGTTACACAGCTGGGATCACCCCCTGGCCCCTGCCCCTGCACACATAGGGATGATCCCTCTGTTGAGGATTTTAGGGCTGGTTTTCCCCCATTTTGCAGCTCCTGGCTGCAAAGGAGTGCCCCAAAGTGCAGAAAGGGCAGGATCCTGCATCCTCCCTTCCTGCTGGCCCCAAAGCACATTCCCACAGGGCTCAAGCTGCCCATGCTCTGCACCTGGACAGGGGTAGCCCAGGCTGTGCCTCCCTTTCCCAGCAGCTCATCCCAGTCCCTCCTGCTCCATGGCCAAGGATAAGCTCATTCTGCAGGAGGGACAAGGACATCTCCTCCCAAGTTACCACCCCCACTCCTGCAGCCACAGCTGGAATTTCTGTGAATTTACACATCTGTCTGTTAACTCCTAGATGAGCGAGCATCCTGGGATAACGTGACTGGGGACCTGAAAAAGTGGATAATTTGGTAACAGCCTCTCACTGCTGCTGCTTCCCCAGCTGTTCTGCATGGCAAACCTCACCAGCACCTTAGAGCTCATTCAGTGGGAATTGGTGGTGAGGGGGAATTGTTGGTGTTGGGGGGGAATTGATGGTGTCTCAAGGTGGAATTAATGGTGTCAAGGGGGAATTAATGGTGTCTAGGGGGAACTGGTGATGTTGAGGGGGAATTGGTGGTGGCAAGGCGTAATTGTTGGTGTCAAGGGAGAATTGATGGTGTCAAGGGGGAATTAATAGTGTCTAGGGGGAATTAATGGTGTCAAGGGGGAACTGGTGGTGTCAAGGGGGAGTTGATGGTGTTGGAGGGGAATTGTTGGTGTCAAGGGGGAATTGGTGGTGTCAAGGGAGAATTAATGGTGTCAAGGGGGAATTGGTGGTGTCAATGGGGAATTAATGGTGTCAAGGGGGAATTAATGCTGTCAAGAGGGAATTGTTGGTGTTGAGGGGCAATTGTGGGGGTCAATGGGTAATTGATGGTGTCAAGGGGGAATTGGTGGTGTCAAAGGAGAAAGTGTCAAGGGAGAATTAATGATGTCAAGGGGGAATTGATGGTGTCAAGGGGGAATTGATGGTGTTAAGGGGCAATTGTTGGTGTCAAGGGGGAATTGTTGGTGTCGGGTGGTGTTGAGAGGCAATTGAGGGTATCAAGAGTCAATTGTTGGTGTTGAGGGGCAATTGTTGGTGTCAAGGGCTCACCCCAGCCCATTCCAGCACCTGGAGCAGAGACAAATTCCCTGAAAAAGGATATCTGATTGCCATATTTTCTCTGGAAAGGTGAATGTTCAGCCTAACTCAAAAACCTCCCCCATGGGCCAAAGCAATTCCACATGATAAACCTGAAAGGGAAGTGTGTGTTTGTGCTTCTATGCAATAGTTGATTTGTTTGCTGCAGCTTCTCTCTGTTCCCCTACAGGAGAGTAAAACATCTAGATAACACTCTAGAAGCAAAATAGTTTTTAAAGAGGAAAATTCAATTAAAAAATTTAATTTAAGAACATAAAACACCTCACCATGATATTATAGGCGTGCTCTCACTTTGCATTTCTTGCACAGTATTTCTAATTTAATCCTTTCAAAGTTAGTTACAACTGTGTTAATTTTTAACTGATCCATTTCAAGGTAAAAATGATTTCTGAGCTTGTAAACATCCCCCAGGCTAGGGGTGGAAAGCCAAGGAACACAAGGCCAAGAATGAAAACTGAGCTCATGGGTTTGCTCCTCTCTGTATTCTCAGTGTCTGTGATCCCAACAGCCAAAAGTAAATTAGTGAAAAGTGAAAATAGAAACAAAACTCGCTGTGACTTCTTTAAAACTCTGCCTAATCTGTAGGAATAAACATCACCATAATTCTGTGCCCCAATAATGGGAACTCACTGAGGACTTACAGTCCTTAAAAATCTGGAAGTGACATATTTCTCTATTTTCACTATAGTTAAGTTTAATTAACTCCTGAGTTTCTGATGCTTATTCCATGGAATCACAAAATGGATTGGGTTGGAAGGACCTTAAAGCCCATTCCAGTTCCAAACCTCCCACTGTCCCAGGCTGCTCCAAGCCCCATCCAGCCTGACCCTGGACACTTCCAGTGATCCAGGGGCAGCCCCAGCTGCTCTGGGCACCTGTGCCAGGGCCTTCCCAGCCTCACAGGGACGAATTTCTTCCAAACATCTGATTCTCTTTTAGTTTAAAACCCTTTCCCTTTGTCCTACCACTGTCTGCCCATCTAAGAAGTTCATGGAACCATGGAATAGTTTGAGTTGGAAGGGAACTTAAAGTCCATTTTATTCCAACCCAATTGCACCACTCCCTGAGATGCTTTAGCTGTAATTACAGATTTGTATTTCCATCCTTCTCTTCCCTGTGTGTTTGTGCAGAACCAAACCCAGCTCTTGGCCCAGCACTGTCCTGGCCCTGCCAGCTCCCTTTGCACAGATGCTCTGCACTCTCACTCTGCTGCCTCATCTGCACTGCACTTGTTCCAAATGCCTTCCCTGCTGGGGGTTACATCTTTTAGGGAGGTAATATCTTGGAGGAAAAAACTGAATTTAGCCCCTTTTTTGCTCCTGAAGGAGTTACACCAACTCCTCTTTGTGGTTTCACGTTCCCAGACAAAGGGCAGGGCCCAGCCTCACCCTCCTGCTGGTGCAGAGGCACCTCAGCCCAGAGTGTTACAAACCATGATTTGTCACTAACCACTGCCCCAGCTGTCACTGGCATGTGTCACAGGGGAGGCCACTCAGCTGTACTGGCACCTCAGCTGGCATTGATCTGACTCCAGCTGCTCTGCAGCTCTGCTTTCTCATGAACATCTGGATGGAGACATTGGAAGCACAGGTACCAATGTCCCAAGCACAGCATCTGGAAGTGCAGCTCTCACCAAACACTCCCCTGCTGCAGTCTGATCCCACAGGCCACGATCCTGATGGAATTCTGGATAACCTGGAGTGGCCCCAGGCCCATCTGCAACAGCAGCTAGTGCATGTTAGGCACTATTTCATCATAAATCCTCAGAGAGCTCAGTTTGTTTTGAGTCTGGGCCACACCAGGCACTGAGCCACAGGAGAGGGACATTTCCACAAAGTCTGTGGAGGGAAAAGCCAGCAGCTGCCAGGCACTGCAGCAGGAGATGCCACCAGAATGTTCCTGCTGTGCTGCAAACACGAATCTTTCCATCAGATCCACCCCCAGAGCTCACACTCCATCCTTCACGGTCACCCTGTGCCACCCACCACTGCAAAGCTGCAATTACCAGGGTATGAGAGATTTGCTGCTCTGGATAAAAGGCACCAGAGCCCTGTGAAGGTTCAGGGAGCAGTGCAGAGCTGCCAGCTGAGGGCTGTGCTGTGCAGCACCACGAGGAAGCACCTTGGAGTCAGCTTTCCTCCAGATGTGCTCCTCGGGGTGTTTGTATTTGATGATTTTTAATCAATCAGCAGCTGCTGAACCAGACAGAGGAACCACGATGGTGTGATGTGATTCCCTGGAATAATATTGCCTCCTTTTCTCCAGCTGAGCCCTCCAGCACAGAGCTGGGGAAGGCTCTGCAGCACAAGTCTGCTGAGGAGCAGCTGAGAGACCTGTGGGTGTTTAGCACTTCAAAACCAACACTTGAACATCTCCTTAAAAATATATATCTTCCCCCTATTCCTGTTTTTTCTGAGAGAGAAAGCAAGACACTTTCAGGCACATGGGAAATGTTCTCATTTGGGTCAGGCTGCTATTTTGAGTACAGGGCTGCCAGCCCTCTGCAATTATCCTGCCCAGACAATGGGATGGGTGTTCCAGTGCAGCCAGAAAGGGCAGCACACTGCAGCAGCTCCCACTCATTAAAAGGAAGGGGCAGCCCTGGGATGTTCACCAGCAGGATTGGGGCTGTGCAAGGAGGGGCTTCTGTCAAAGGAGAGGAGGGATAATCACCAATCCCATAAATGCTGTGTTCAGGGATGCACATGGAGCACTCAGTGCTGAGTGTGTGTGTGCACAGCAGGCCCTGTTCCCACAGCCGTGGTGATGCCTTAGGATTTTAGTTTTTATGTTTTCCATATATTTGTAACCCTGCAATTCTTTAATGTATAACTATAAACTGCATGTACAGTGTGAGCTGCTGCTTTCTCACTTTGGTCAGACACAACAATTCCTCTCCAGGCTGGGAATCAAGGACACCTCACTGCCTCAGTCCCTGAAAAATGTAAATAAAAGTGAGTTGGGGGAGCAAACTTGGGGTAAATGACTTCATTAGCTGAAGCTGTAACTGGGACATTAACCCCCAATTTGCAAATGGACCAAACTTTTAAAAGTGTGAAAACCTGTGACCCACTGTCCATTTTTGGGTGCAGCCCCTTTGCCCTAGATGTACCTGAAGGCCCTTCAATAAACAGAACTGCTTTTTATTCCCCTAATTCTGCCTGGCCTCTGTTTTTAGGTACCCAAGAAGGCATTAGGGGTGCAGGACACCTCAGGGCAGGTCCCAGCTCTCCTGGGTGAGGACATTTGAGTTCCCTGAGTTTTCCTGCCTGTCCAACAGCCAGGGGGTTTCAGTGTTTCCAGTCTTCCTTGGGCACACAGAGCCCCAGAATGCTGCACTTCCCACACTGCCCCATTTCCTGGGAATCTCAGGAGCCATATGGCCCTGTCCCACTGCAGTGACAGGGACACTGCCAGCACTGCAGCTGCCCAGCCTGCCTTAAGAGACACCCTGGAAAATGTGTCCCAGCTCAGGGAAAGGAAATTCCTGTCTGTTTTCCACATCTTTGAGGAACACTGCTGGGAATGGACTTCCCTGGTCCATCATTCTCATTCCAGGATTTACAGTTTATACACCCACATAGAGACACATCACAGAATCACAGAATATCCTGGGCTGGGAGGGACCCCCAGGATGACCCAGGGAGCTCCTGTCCCTGCACAGACACCCCAAAATCCACCCTGAGCATCCCTGAGTGCTGTGCTGGAGCTCCTGGAGCTCTGGCAGCCTCAGGGCTGTTCCCTGGGGAGCCTGGGCACTGCCAGCACCTCTGGGCAAGGACAACCTTTCCCTGATCTCCAACCCCAAATAAACAAATCTGAAAATAATAATATCCTACACCCCCTAAATAAATAAATAAAATAAAATAAAATAAAATAAAATAAAATAAAATAAAATAAAATAAAATAAAATAAAATAATAAAATAAAATAAAATAAAAATTTAATTAAAATAAAATAAAATAAAATAAAATAAAATAAAATAAAATAAAATAAAATAAAATAAAATAAAATAAAATAAAATAAAATAAAATAAAAAAAAATAAAATAAAATAAAATAAAAATTTAATTAAAATAAAATAAAATAAAAATTAAATTAAATTAAAATAAAAATTAAAATAAAATAAAATAAAATAAAATAAAATAAAATAAAATTAGAAAAAAATTTAAAAAGATGGAAATATAAAACTAGAAGAATAGAAACATAGAAAGATACAAAAATATAAAAAACTCACACATCTGTGCCCACCCCATATCCATATTTTTATTTCTCCAGCCACTCAGAAATGACCACCAGCCTCTTCATGGCACATTTTTATTCCTTTGGGATCCCCCCAGCTCCCCCTGATGTGTCCTGGTGTGCTGCAGATGGAGATGCACATCTGGCCTGATGTGCCCCTTCCCCCACTCGTGCAGGGCTCAGCTCCTGCCCACTCTCCCGATTCATTCCAGCTGCTGGTGGCCCCAAGGCCAAGCACAGAGCCCTCAGTTTATGTCAGGCTGTTAAAATTTTTAAACCTGTGCAAATGACGAGCAGTTTATCAATGGAACTGCTTTTGTCAGCCTTGGCTGGGGAGGGCAGGGGAATATTGGCAATTTTCCAATTGCCATTCATTTTATGTCGGTTTTCTTCCCATTTAAAGCAGGACTTGGCTCGAAACAATATCCATTATTAATAGATAAATGTTTTATTAACGATATAAAGACCACAAAGATTTGTAACTTTAATAATAGTTTCTTGTTTTAAAATTCTGTGGCGTTATTATTTATTGAGCAGCTGGGGCTGTTTTCTTGCAGGGCCACAGTTAGGCAGAACCACAGCAAAATAAATAACTTGGAGTTATCAGGGGAGAAATATTCCAGCTGACTTAAGTGGTTCCTGGCATTCTTCTATTTTTTTTTTTTCTTCATTTTAAAAATAAATTTGTTACTTGCTGGTTACAATAAGGACTATAAAATCTCAAAATAAAGTCATTTTTCCTGAACTTCACTTCTGGTGCTGCCTATGCTGGAGCATCCTCAAAGCCCTGCTCTCATATTCTGCAAATTATTCAGGTTTCTGTGTTAAACCACTTCAGTTTAGCCTTTGCTGTGCCAGAGCAGAGTGATAACTGCATTTCCTTCTCCCTGCAGGGGTTCTGTGGCTCTCAGGTGAGTGAGGGAATTGGGAGGGGAACAAGAACATCATTTTTGAGTTTTATTTTGTCCTCCCTCCTTAGATTTCATTTCATGGGCTTTTTTTCTCCCCTCCATCTTCTTCTTCTCTTAGTAGATATTTCAAGGGCTGTGTGGATTTCCTAAGAGTTCAGAGAATACAAATTACAAAACCAAGTCATTTGAATATCTGATTTTTTATTTTAGTCTTAGTTTCAGAATAAAAAATATAATGCTTGTGTTTGAGACCTCTAAACCAGCAGAAGGGTTTTGCAAATACATGAATTGAAGGAAGAAAAACAGTTAATAATAATAATAGCCATGGTCAACTGTAGCTGGCAAGAAATAATTTTGCTACAAAAATCTAAAAATTTGCACTTTCCATCTCCACTGGAAATGGTGAGGCTTTTTCAAAAAGCAAAGTTTCTGTTTTCTAGAAAGAAACTTTCTGCCTTTATCCAAATTCTTTTAAGCCTGGACAAAATCAAAGTATTAACCTGTAGTCAGGGTTCAGCTGGTGACCAAACATCATCAAAGACCCAAAACTTAAAGGATTTAAACTCTTTAGCTGTGTTCAGCCCAGAAAACAGAATAAGAAATTCCTAAATCCCACATTAAAGCACAAAACACTGGGCAATGTCAGGCTATTCTTCTCTCCTTGTTCATTTTGGGTGTGAAATATTCCTGCTGAGGTGAGCAGCTTTCAGAGAGAATAGTCTGTCTGCTGGGTTCTGTACATCCCATAAACACACTTCTGAATCTGGAGAGATTCAAAACTCAGATCACTGAGAATTCATTGTTAAAAAATAGAAAGTTTTGCTTGTCCCTTTCTTGTAGAAACCTGATTGGATCTGCCTGAAGCTTTTCCATTAATTCTTTTCCACAGAGTAAACACCAGTTACTGAAACCAAACTGCTCAGGGGAGAGGGACACAATCAATTTGCTTCTCCAATCACACTAACCACAATATAAAATGAAATTAGAAAAAGATTGCATTTCAATATTTTCTAAGCAAAAAAAGCTCTGCTTTTCCTTTATGCATATGAATTTTAAAAAGCCTCAATTACAAGAACTATTTAAAGCCAGCTATTAAACCATTTACTAACCACTAATCACTTATTTAACCACCTATATCACCATTTAACCATCTTTTTAAAAAACATTTCAAGAGACCCAAGTGAAGAGGTCTTGTTCAAGTTCAAATTGCAGGGAAGTTGGTGACTTGGTGTGTTATTTGTGAGAGGGCTCTTTGCTGGTTTTGAAACTACAGAAAATCCCTCAGGATTCCATGTCCCAGACAGCTCTGAGAGTTACTGTAAGGAACTTCAGATCTTCCAGAAATCTTATTTTGGATATTTCCCATTCCACATTTCACTCCTGTGAAATATATATTCCAAACAGAATCCAAGATATATAAATATATATGAATATATATCCAAATAAAATCAATGGATGGCACGGTTGTGCCCCAGCCGTGCCAGATGGAATCCCCATCCCTGGGAGTGTCCAAGGCCTGGTGGGACAGGGATTGGAGCACCCTGGGATGGTGGAAGGTGTCCCTACCCATGGAAGGAGGTGGAACAAGATGGTTTTAAGGTCCCTCCCAACTCACCCCATCCCACGATTCCATGACAGGACCAGTCATGGTTCCTTTTCCAACCACAGCCATTCCCTGGCTCTGGACACACATTGCTCACATGGAACTCAACCTGCCAGGAAACGAGCTCAGATGCTGCACCAGATTTTATTTTTACCTTGCAGAAGGCCAAAAACCAACTAAAAAAATTTCCAACCCAAAAAATCGTCCTTGGACAGTTGTGAGAGGAGGAGGAGGAGGAGGAGGAGGAGGAGGAGGAGGAGGAGGAGGAGGAGAAGGAGAAGGAGAAGGAGAAGGAGAAGGAGAAGGAGAAGGAGAAGGAGAAGGAGAAGGAGAAGGAGAAGGAGAAGGAGAAGGAGAAGGAGAAGGAGAAGGAGAAGGAGAAGGAGAAGGAGAAGGAGAAGGAGAAGGAGAAGGAGAAGGAGAAGGAGAAGGAGAAGGAGAAAGAAGGAGAAGGAGAAGGAGAAGGAGAAGGAGAAGGAGAAGGAGAAGGAGAAGGAGAAGGAGAAGGAGAAGGAGAAGGAGAAGGAGAAGGAGAAGGAGAAGGAGAAGGAGAAGGAGAAGGAGAAGGAGAAGGAGAAGGAGAAGGAGAAGCTGCCTGCTCTGCCTGGCACAGGAACAGGATTTGATCAGCTGATAATATCAGGAAACTCGATGCATTTATAAAACTCTAGAGAGGAAATGCTTGAGAAATTCAAACAGCCAGCAGGTGCACATAAAACCACAGCAGAAGGGGGGCTTCTCTGAGCTTTCTCTGGTGACTCCAGACCACACTAAAAGCAAATGAACCAAGGAGGGAACAGGCTGATGCTTTGAGGGAAAAGAGCTGCACTGAGACCAGTAAAAATAATGATGTTACTTCTGCCACTTGCCTCCTGCAAGGAATAGCTGCTTTTTCTTTTCTATAACCATTTCTAAAATGTCAATCTAAGCAAAAAACTTATTATTTAGACTCTCATTTTGGACTAACCCAATACTGAGGTTCTCTTGTCTACCATCATTGCTACCAGTAAATTTTGAACATGCCACTGGTAAGTTCAGCCATGTTGTCAAGTATTGGTCCAAGTGGGAATGCCCTGGGCCCAGGAGCTGCAGGATCCCACACCAGTCAGGGATTTCACTCTGAGGCTCCCAACTGCCTCTAAAAGCACTGGGAAAGCTGGTCAGGGAAACCTTGGAGGTAAAAAGCACCAAGATGTGATGAAGATGCTGCAGGTTTATGCAGTGTGTTCACAACAGGGAGTTATCATCTAAACAGGGCTTTGCAGGTAGAAGGATTTAACTCTATTGACAATGCAGGAGTCCTTCAAAACCTCAAGAGATGCTCCCAGCAATCCTAGTAAAGTTCAGGCACTGAGAGACCTCAAACAAGTATTTCCTGCAGCAAGCCAGCAAGCAAAGGAAGGCAGCAGGAAACAAAGGTGAGGTCAGGAAAGAGTTTCTGGGCAGGAAGATCTGGGGCTGCTGTGAAGACCAGCCAGGCTGCAGCAGGTGGAATCCCCCCAGGCCAGCCCTGCTGCTCACTGGGGTCTGTCACAGGGTGGTGACACTCAGCCCTGCAAGTACTGAAGTTTTCCTGCCCAACCAAGCCCCTAGTACAAGAAAAATCCCACTTTTGCACAGTGTCTGCAGAGGGAAAATGGAGAAATAAACAAACAAACAAACAAAGGAAGGATGGAGTGGGTGTTTAGGTGTCATGAAGCAGAAGGAATGAGAGCCAGGGGTGAAAACAGGATGGTGCCAGGTGGGTGCTGTGTGATTTATCCCTCCCTCCTTGCACCCCACAGCTGGTGTGAGGGGAGGGATGCTCCAGTTCCATGTGCTGCCACCCCCACGTGTCCTCAGGGAAAGCTGTCCCTGCTCAGCAGCCCCAGTGCAAAGCCCGTGCTGGGGCACAGGGATGAGGAGCTGCTGTCCCCAGAGTCCTGACCTGGAGTCTCAGGAAGGAAACTCTACCAAAATCCACACACACATTCATATCTCACCCTTGAGGAACCCAACCTCCTGAAAACAGAGGGGCAGAGGGTGGCAGAATGCTCCAAGACTTTGGGGCTGTCTGGGATCCTGGGCTGCCAGGCATTGTCCCCTTCAGGGACACCCCTCTTAGGTCCCTTTGTCCCTTGCTTGCTTTCAAAGCCATATTCCATGGGAGACATGGTTCTACAGGACACAGGGGAGCTCCAGGGTAACCCCTCAGGTTTCTGACATGGTTAAGAGTTTTCCAGGTGTTTCTGCAAGATTATGGCACTGGTAGTGTTTGAAATGATATAACATCCCTAACTAACTTTTAATTAGTTGTTTTAATTAATGGTAAGAATTGCCCACTTTTAGCCAGTACTATTTAATTTTTTTCACAGAGTCTTATTGATACTTCGATCATTAAATCATCGAAACCTTAAATGTGTTAAAACTAACCCTGACAAGCTTCAATAAACAAAGCCAAAGGGACTTGAAGATTGGGCATATGGAATCTTAAATTTATGGCCCTTCAAAGAAGTAACCAGAAGATACAGAGGAGATTAAGGCATGAAAAGTTGGAGAGTCCCCATGTGAGAAAAAGACTCAGAACAAAAGGGCCACAGAATGTGGACCAGATTAGCATAAAGAGTGAGAATCACAGACCAACAGAGAATAGAATGCTAATTAATGAAGAGAATGATGTAATTTAGAACCAATGAACATGAAGTTCTTTGTTTGTTAAAGATGTATAAATAAGTGAAATGTTTTGTATTGGTGTGCAGGCCAGAACTTTGTCAGCCACACACACAAACCTTGGTCAAGAATAATGGAATGCTTGATTCTGTAACACTAAAAAGAGAGTTAGAGGAGTCTTATTTATCCCCATGATTATGGTGACAGCAGCCCCAGCAACAAATTTCCTCTTGTGAAATTCTATTGGCAGATTCTTTGCATCCTGGAGTTACAAGAATTTACATCCCCTCATCCTGGCACCCCCTTTTATTCCCTTTTCTGCTAATATCAACAGGGTGGAATTGCAGCTGGTAATATCAATGAGGAATGAAGCAGGAATTGAGTATTTCAAGCTGAAACTTAGGTGGTCCATCCTTAAGGCACCCTCTTGGTGGTCATCAGCTTCATTTCCATTTCAGCTCAGACCAGAACTGCTTAGAGCCAGATCTTCCCCATTTCTGCATCTGCAGAGCACCAGGGACAGGAAGGAGTGGTGGCTGTGCTGGGAGTGAGACACCCAGGATCAGACAGTGGCACTTGATTCCCAGGAGCCCCTCAGCAGGGCTGGAGTGACTGGCACAGCCCCCAAGGGGCAGAGGACATAAAGCTGCGAGGGCATGAACGGGATCTGTCGTGCTGAGCAAGTGCTGTAAAGGGTTTTACTGCCTCTGGTAGGGGAAGTGCCTCGCACCTGACAGTGATGGAGTCCTGAGCTCAGTTATTTATCCACAGGGATAAATCAGGACTTGTTTTACTGAGGAGCTGGGGCTGATCTCAGAGCACAAAGGCACTGAGTGCTCCCAGGGCTGCTCTCATGTCAGCCCTAAACCCAGCACAGTGGGGGAAGTGCTGGGCTCAGGGGCTGGAGAGCTGCAGTCCCATCACACAGCAGCTTGCACTTCACTTGCTCTTTATTCCCTGCTGATGCAAACTGCCAGGAGCCCTGCCCAGCCAAGAGGAGCAGCTCCCCTTTGCACACAGAGCTCAGCAATCACACAATCACAGATTGGTGTCGGGGGGATTAAAGGGTTCCAGCCCCCAGCCATGGGCAGGGAGGAGGGTCTGGCTGGTCCCACCATGCCTGGTCAGTCCAAGCAAGCCAGGCTGGTCCCAGAGAGTCTGGTGAGTCCCAAGGAGCCAGAATGGTCCCAGAAAAATCCCTCTGCTCTTCAGACAAGGCTGGTTTAGAAACTAGCTGGGAAATCAGGGAACAGTGAAGTCTGAGGCTGCTTATACCCCAGTTACTCATCTCACACCTTCAGTGTAGGCCAGAGCAGGATCACACCCAGAGGAGCTGTGCCTCCTCCTCCTCCCTTCCCCATTTTGGGGCTGACACCAAACTTGCTGAAAGATGAGTGGAAAGAGCTGAAGTGCTGAGTTGCAGCTTGAAAAAGGACAGAGAGTGATTATTGCTGTCCAGGAGACAGGGATTAATACATCAGCCCAACGTGGAACTCATATTTCAGGCAAAGTATTTTTATACAGGGAAAAATCTACATCATTTTCCTCAGCTGTTTGATTCACAGTGCTGAAGAAACAAGGGGGGAAAAAAAAAGAAAATAAAGGCTCAGAGCACACTTTATGAGTTCTTATATTAATGTACAGCAAGGTACCAGTGGCAGGAAGAAGCTGATTCTCCAGGCAGTTAACAAAACTTTTTTTTTTTTTGTTCTTAACAAAAAGCATCAAGCTGAAATAGGGGATCTCTTGCTTATTTTGCCTTCTCCAAACTCAGAGGGAGAGGGGAGGGAGCCAGGCCAGCACTTTGCCCAAGAGGAGCAGGGAAGGAAAGGTCTGCTAAGGCTGGCTGCTGTGCTCTCCTCAGGCACAGCGAGGTTGATGGATGGGGAGGTTGCTCAGCATCAGGCACAGTGCAAAAGGGCCTCAGTAACATCTATTAAAGCCATCCATTTTCCCAGGCTCATCTGGCACTCACTCTTTGTCACCACACTTGTTACCTTTCCCTGATGCTAAATGCTGGGGAACTTCAAGGTATTTGAACAGTCAGAGGCGACAAATCCCTGCGAAGAAGAAAGTGTAAAACAGCAGGAGAAACATGTTGGCTTCATCCTGAGCGAGCATTAAATACACTTCCCATTTGTCTGAGGAGACACTTAATGGGAAAACAGGCTCTTTAATTGAACAGCCCCAGAGCCTCATGCAGCTGCAGATAACAAACGCTCAGGAGAAAGCCATTTTTCCAGGCAGGGATCCCGGCCTGGCTGAGGCAGGAGGGAGCATTTTCCTGAGAATAGCAGCACCCTCCAGGCTGCTGAGGGCAATGGAGGTGAGGCCCTTCCTGCTGCCCAAAGGGGCAGAGAGGGCTGGGGGCAGCACCCAGCCTGAAGCTGCCCCGAGGTGACAGCACAGCACGGGGTCATTGCTGTGCTTGACAGCCTGGGGCTGCCAGAAGGTGTGTGCCACCTCTGTGTGCCACCTCTGTGTGTCACCTCTGTGTGCCACCTCTGTGTGTCACTGCTGTGTGTCACTGCTGTGTGTCACCTCTGTGTGCCACTGCTGTGTGCCACCGCTGTGTGACACTGCTGTGTGCCACAGCTGTGTGCCACCTCTGTGTGCCACCTCTGTGTGCCACCTCTGTGTGTCACTGCTGTGTGTCACTGCTGTGTGCCACCTCTGTGTGTCACCTCTGTGTGTCACCTCTGTGTGCCACCTCTGTGTGTCACCTCTGTGTGCCACCTCTGTGTGCCACTGCTGTGTGCCACTGCTGTGTGCCACCTCTGTGTGCCACCTCTGTGTGCCACCTCTGTGTGCCACCTCTGTGTGTCACTGCTGTGTGCCACCTCTGTGTGCCACCTCTGTGTGTCACTGCTGTGTGTCACTGCTGTGTGCCACCTCTGTGTGTCACCTCTGTGTGTCACCTCTGTGTGCCACCTCTGTGTGTCACCTCTGTGTGCCACCTCTGTGTGCCACTGCTGTGTGCCACTGCTGTGTGTCACCTCTGTGTGCCACCTCTGTGTGCCAACTCTGTGTGCCACCTCTGTGTGCCATCTCTGTGTGACACCTCTGTGTGCCACTGCTGTGTGCCACCTCTGTGTGTCACTGCTGTGTGTCACTGCTGTGTGCCACCTCTGTGTGCCACCTCTGTGTGCCACCTCTGTGTGTCACCTCTGTGTGCCACTGCTGTGTGCCACCTCTGTGTGCCACCTCTGTGTGTCACTGCTGTGTGCCACCTCTGTGTGTCACTGCTGTGTGCCACTGCTGTGTGCCACCTCTGTGTGCCATCTCTGTGTGTCACTGCTGTGTGCCACCTCTGTGTGTCACCTCTGTGTGTCACTGATGTGTGTCACCTCTGTGTGTCACCTCTGTGTGTCACCTCTGTGTGCCACCTCTGTGTGTCACTGCTGTGTGTCACTGCTGTGTGTCACTGCTGTGTGCCACTGCTGTGTGCCACCTCTGTGTGTCACTGCTGTGTGTCACCTCTGTGTGTCACTGCTGTGTGTCACTGCTGTGTGCCACTGCTGTGTGCCACCTCTGTGTGCCATCTCTGTGTGTCACTGCTGTGTGCCACCTCTGTGTGTCACCTCTGTGTGTCACTGATGTGTGTCACCTCTGTGTGTCACCTCTGTGTGTCACTGCTGTGTGCCACTGCTGTGTGCCACCTCTGTGTGTCACCTCTGTGTGTCACTGCTGTGTGCCACCTCTGTGTGTCACTGCTGTGTGTCACTGCTGTGTGTCACTGCTGTGTGTCACTGCTGTGTGTCACTGCTCTGGGCCACTGCTGTGTGTCACCTCTGTGTGCCACTGCTCTGTGTCACTGCTGTGTGCCACTGCTCAGTGTCACTGCTCTGTGTCTCTGCTCTGGGCCGTTCAGGGCCCTGGGCCTTCCTCTCTGTGGGACTTCTTGGCAGCTTCCCCGCCAGGGCCCTGCTGTGTCACTGCTGTGTCACCGCTGTGTCACTGCTGTGGCCCTGCTGTGGCACTGCCATTGCTCTGGTGGCACTGCCATTGCTCTGGTGGCACTGCTGCACCTCCTGCCAGGCCCAGCACACCAGGCAAGAGGCCTCTCACTCCATTTCATGATCTGAGGATTGCAGGGCAGCTCTGTGGTCCCTCTGTGCTGGCTGGGCTGGGCCCTCCAGGGCAGCACTGGGAATGACAGAATCCCAGGATGGTTTGGATTGGAAGGACCTTAAAGCCCATCCAGGGCCACCCCTGCCATGGCAGGGACACCTCCCACTGTCCCAGCTGCTCCAGCCCCATCCAGCCTGGCCTTGGGCACTGCCAGGGATCCAGGGGCAGCCACAGCTGCTCTGGGCACCTGTGCCAGGGTCTGCCCACCCTCACAGCACAGAACTTCCTCCCAATATCCCACCTATCCCCACTGTTTCTCATTTTGAAGCCATTCCTCCTTATCCTGTCTCGCCAGGCCCTTGTCAATAATTCCTCTCCATCCCTCTTGGCAGCTCCCCTCAGGTATTTCCCACCACTACCCAAAAATTACTCAAAAACAGTTCATGAGCATTTTAAAATGAACTTCCCCTGACACAGAGTGCCTGCTGCACATCCATCTGCTCTACATCAACCTTCCCACATCCCTCCCCGTGCATGATCCTTCAACCTGCAGCACAACCCAGTCTAAGAGTGTCTGAGATCCTGGGATTGGCCTGAACATTGTTCTTCTTTACTGACTTTAAGTGTTCAGCCATGGAATTCAGCAATCTCTGGCCTCTCCAGGGCAGGCAGCAGAGGGTGGTGGGGCCAGCAGCACTGCCAGGGCCAGCACCTGCTTTCACTGTAATCCTGCTAATTAATAACATGCTAATTAAATGAAGAAAGCCTGTTACTGGAGTATCAAGGGAAGGGCAGAGATAAGAGTGTAGTAAGAGAGGGACTGAAGGAGTCTCCTCTGTTGTCAAGTCCTCTTCCCTGTGATTGCCATCACACCAGCTTATTAAGCTCTGCCTTGAAAGCAGTGGCTTTTCCTGTGCTCCCCAGGGGACGTGTTAAAGAACTTCCCTTATCGTGTATCAAGGAATCTCCTCACTTGCAATTAAAACCTACACTCGAACAGTTTGTTCTTGATCTGTGGTTTGAATCACCTCTCCTCCACGGGGTTTATCTCCCCCCTGAACAGCAGCCTCTGCTCTTCTCCACAGGAATTTATGGCTGAACAGGCTGCACGAGCATCCCTTCTTTTCCCCCACATCCTTGTTTCTCTTCTCCTGTACACCTGACTCCCCTCAGCCTGTGCAGAATCCAGCACTTTTCCAGGTGGGGAGGACAGGAGGCACTGCTGGGGACAGCCAGGGGTCACTGGGGCTCATCCTGCCCAGGATGCTGGAAGGAGCTGGGACCACCAGGGTTCAAACAGCCTCTCCAGGTCATTTGTCTTAAAGGGGACGTTTTTTGGAGCTGTGCTGCCTGTGGACAGGAGGCAGCATCACACCTGAGTGCCAAAATGGCACTGTGGTCATGCTGACAGGATTTAGGAGCCTTCTCCACATCAAGTCCTGTCTCAGCTCCTCTGTGCCATGCAGGACAGCCTTCCAGGGGCAGTATCTCCTAGTGGTGGTGACACAGGCCTTTTGTCCATCTCCTATTCTTTCTTCCTTTTTCCCATCTCTTCTTCTCCCTTTGGTTTTCTTGGAACCTGGCACACCCTCAGCTGCCCCCATCCAGCAGCAGGAAGGCAGCTGAAGGGTTTTCTCTCACCTCAGGGGTCTGCATCACTGATTCCCAGGGCAGCAGCACAAACAGGAACCCTCAGCAATACCAGCACACTCTCACTGTGTGTTAATTAGGTGCATTTAATTACCAAAAGGGCAGATAAATGCAGCAGGGCTGAGGCCTGAAAGGCCCCACACACAGAGCTCCCTTCCTGGCTTGCCTGGTCCTGTTCCCTGTGTTATCCCAACAATTGCTGAGCCTACAGAGGTTCCATGGCTGTCCCAGTTTGAACCAGTGCTGCCAGCAGGACCAAAGATCTCACAGGAAAACCCTGGTTTGGCAGACTGAGTGTGCTCAGAGGAGTCCTGACTCCTCACAGATTTCTGATCAAACACCTTCAGGGTTCTTAATGTTCCTTTCTTATCCCAGAGCTGAACTGGAAAATCAGTTCCAGCCACAGACAGTGAGTGACCAAGGACCTCCCACTCTTCCATGAATCCAAGGAGAAGGCTCAAGCTCTTGCCTGGAATGAGGGGATCCTTTGGTACAGAAGTGGAAAAATAGTCATTGCCATGAGAAAAGAGAAGCTGGTGCTTTAATCCCTGCTGTGATCCCACAGGGCAGCTCACATTTTTCCAGTGGGGTGTGAGGAGTTTTTGGGAGTCCATGAAACTCCACACAGGGCCAGCCTGGGGAAGGGCTGTGTCTGTCAGGGACATGCCCACAGCCCAGCTGGCCACATCTGTGTAAGGACAGGAGAGGGGCTCACAAAATGTGCTCTGTCATGTCCTGCCTCAAGGACTGCAGGCTCTTAATTCCCATCAAAGGCAGAAAAATGACAGAGCACTTGGCACAGGGATTCAATAAGTCTGTTCTGCTTCTTTAACATAAGGCTGGGCACATTGTTCCCACTAACAGAGGAAGAACAATTAGCCTCAGAGAGCATTACCAGTGCACTCTAATAGGGATTTGTAGGGCAAATCGCCTTAGGAGACTCCAGTGAAGTGAGACTGGGTTTTCCAAGGAATTTGCAATGCTAATCCTGGCAGTGCCAGGTCTCCAGTGATGCTGCATGGCTGTGGGTGCCATGTAAACCAGAGCAGGAGGAGTTATTAAATATGACATCAGCCACATAGCAAATGAGTCATTTATAAATGTGAGGTAAAGGCTGAGGAAATGAAGAGAAGGGTTTCTCAAAGGGTGAGCTGCTCTCCTGGGCACACAGCCCTGACCTCTCTGACTTATCTTGTTTCTGCTCAGTCAGAGGAGCTGAGAGTTTGATAATAAGCTGACAGGATTTGCCTGTTAGAAGATGTGATATTAATAAGAAGGAATATTAAATGTGTGTCGTGTTGCTTTTGCTGTTGAGGGAATAAAATCCTGCCCTAAGAACCATTCTGTGCCTGCTTGGAAGGATGGACCTCATTAAAGAAAGGTATTTAAATATCTCCTCTTTACTCACCAGGTCAACCTCCAGCACTGCCAAACCACGCAGCCAACAACTCCAAAATTCACTGGTTTCAGTGTTTAGGGATTTGTGTGCAGCCTGCCAGAGCTGTATCCACACAGTTCCCAACAAACCCCAGCAGTGGGGATGGAGCCAGAGGCCAGGGAAAGAGTTCCTTGGGGAAGCTCCATAGTGCTGCTTGTGGTGGGCAGAATTTGGGAATTTCTCAGCCAGCTGGGAATTCTCCAACAGACCAGGTCTTCAATGGAAAAAAAAACAATACCTCAACACTGAAGGAACATGCAGGTGATGGGAAAATTCTCATGGAAAACTGCCCCAGAGGGGAGCACACCCTGCCCTTTAAAATCCCCTCATTTTCCAGTGACTCAGAGGTTCATATCTCCTTGGCAGGCCATGCTCATCCCTGGAAGTCTGTGGGCACTGGAATACCTGGCTCCAAGCACCAATTTCTGGACCCAGACCTCCACTTTGCCCAGCACTGGGCAGTCTCAGGAGAATCCAGTCCTAGGGTTGGATTTACCACATCCTTTAGGCTCAGCAGGATGTCAGAAACCCTGCATGTCAGGGACCCTGGCTTCCCCTCCCAGATCACCTCCTCCACTCCCCTCACAAGAGGCTGGGCTCCAGGAAAGTTGGGGAGCCTTGAGAAAAGGTTTTAAAACATAAAAAATGAAATGGCAGTTTAATATTTATAAAGCCACCTTACAAGAGGTTTGTCCCTCCTTATGAGGCAGCAGTTTTCTTTCCATTTTATTTTATAGAAGTGTTTTAAGTCATTTCCAGGAAGGAGTTCCCATCTCTGGTCTGCCATAGTGGCTGTAAAGATGTCAGTCTTGATGGGCCTTCCCTGGCAATTTTAACCAGCAATGGTTTCCAGAAATCAATTCAAACCCCTCTGAAATCAATTGGCATTCACTTTAATGTCATTTTGATCCTTCCTTAAAGAGCAAATTAAGTTTTACAATTACAGGGAAAAGCTGTCCTCTTCCACCCCACTGTTTACTTCCCTCTTGTCCTTCCACGCACAGAACTGGAGCCATCCAGGCAGCTTTAATTATTTGGTTTATGTATTCCCTCATCCCTCCCCTGCATTAGCAGGGAATTGTATTTAAATGGCATTTGCTGCAGCACTGTTATCACAACTGTGCTGGGAAGCAATTTGGCTTCCAGAGGCGTCCTGAGAAGCAATTTCTGGCTCCACACCAGTGGCTGGTGCCTTGGCTCCGCTCGTTCTTTACCCCACTAAAGTCTGCAGCTGAAACAGGAACGAGCCGGCGCCCTCAGACATCCCCAGCTGCTCACTGGAGATTCATGAACCAGGAAATGCTCCCAGTTTGCCAAGCAGATGAACTGGAGTGGGCACACAGGAGTTCACCCCATCAGCTGGGTAATAACTGAGCTGGTTATTGTGCTCCCTGCAGTTAATGCCCCCAGTTTGTTGCCACGTGGAAACAGCTCCAGCCTCTCACTGCAGCTGTGCTGGAGGATGGAGTGGGGTGAGCTCCAGGACTGGGGACACAGGAGGGTTGGTCTGGGCTGCAGCTCCAATGGCCACTTGTGCTGGTCCTTTCAAAGCCCTGTCATTTGTGGGGGCTCTTCAATCAGAGCAGCAGCTCAACCTCCTCTGGGCCAACCCCACTTCCCATCCGCCCAGGATCCCCAGCTGAGATAAAATACAGATGATGGTGCTCACAATTTCAGCTCCCATCCATTTTTGGAAGAGTCTTCTCCTTGTGTGGGATGTCAAATCGGAAAATTGGGCACTCTGAGTGTCCTTCTCCACAAAGGAACAGTGCGGGCAGTGTGTGAATGCAGCTGATAACCTTGTGATCCTTCCTCTCCTTTTAGCAACAGAAAATATTTGTAGATCCCAAACCACTGCGTAGGAAGACAGAATACAGCTAAGAGCTGTAATTTTCAAGGACGTGCTCTCTAAAGCTGTGTGATGCAGCCTCCCATCAGAATCTCCTTGGAAAGGAAGGAGGCACCAACACCCGTGGCTTTTTTCCTTTCTGCTTTCCTCCAGCTTGCAGTGGAGCATCACACAGCTGAGATCAGTGGGTGGCACTGGCCTGGCCTCACAGCTCAGGCTTGGCAGCGTGTCCTAGATGAGCTCCATGCAGAAATGTGGCCAGACGCCACTTGGAATCAGAAAAAAAATAGTCCATGAAATTGCCTTTGAAAATGGTCTTCAGTGCTGCAGAATTTCAGCTCCCCCTGATTCATGGCTTGCTGCTGTCTCCTCATTAAAACCTGGCTGGATTCAGGCAGCTGTGGGGCAGCAGAAACAGAAAGCAAAGCAAGGAAGAGGGAAATAAATCCAGGCAGATCCACCTTAGCCCTGCTCTCAGCTTTGCTGGCTCTCATCCATCACTCGTTGCACCAGGCAGACTGGACTGCAGAGCTCTGAGCCAAAGCCATCTTCCACTGGGAATTCCTGCTCCTAAACTCTGGAAGGTGAGAGATGAATACTGGTCATTGGAAAGCCAAGGCAGAGACACAGAAGAAGGCACTGGGGGAGAGCATGGCTTGGGGTGTAAGGGAAAAATGGGTGAAGAAAACATTTTGTCTTTCCATATAACAAGGAGTGGAGTTTTGAACAAGTAATTTTCTCCTTCTCACTTGTTGCATTTTGGCTAGAGGAGTGGCACAAAGGATAATGCAACATAGTTCCTTATGCAATGGAGAAAAGAGAGAGTTTTATTGAAAGAAACACTACACTTATATAGGGTAGTTCGTGCAAAACAAAGTAGAAAAGACTCATTGGCCCAAGAAGGCAACACCTCTTTGAAAACATGCTTTCTGCAAAACATCATGAGACACTCTCACAGCTCTTACAAACCCTGCAGATGTTTAATCATTGCTATAATTTCTTGTCCTTGTGCAGGCTAAAAACCCAAGGCTTCAAGGCTGGCTTTTCCTGGTTCCCAGCAACATCCTAACAACATTCACCGGTAACTCTGCATGTTCACAAAGCTTCATTTCCTGACTGCTGATGTGATTTCTGGAAAGTTGGGTTGAGGGCACCAAGAAGGAAAACCAGGAATGAAGGCAGTGCTGGAGGGAGCACTCGGACTGGGGGCAGGTTGTGCTCATCACATTGTCCCTGAGCTGCTCCTCCTGCCCTCAAAGGAGGGCAAGATCCCACAAGGGCCTTCCTAAAATCACCAGGGAGATGGGTTTTCCAGATCAGATAAGGACAGGATAGGTGTGCACAGCTTTCCATGCAGGCACAGCAAACATCAACCTCTGCCCTGTCCTGGGGGCCCCTCAATGACCCAAAATGTCACAACAGGTCCTAAGTGACCCTGCTGTGGTCTGGACATGCCAGGTGACCCAGCAGGGCTGTGAGGGACACCAGCAGAGCTCTCTGCTTCAGCTGCCTTTCCACAGCACTGGCAGCTCTGTCCAATGAGCTTGATTTGAGTATCAAAATTATTTTTAAAATGCTAAATCTCCAATCTTTGAATCTGAAAACACAAGAATGACATTGCCACCCTGGGAGATTTCCCTCAGCCCACCTTATTTTCCTGCTAATACTCCTCTTACAAAGCCAGAACTTAGATCACAGAATATTTGATTATTGCCAAATTTGAATTCTTTATCAGGGAAAGGTTTTAATTGAGAAGGAGGGGCTCTTCAGGTGGGATATCCTGCAATGTTTCCTGGCAAAGCAGCTCCCTGGCTCCTGCTGAGCACACTTCTGTCTGCAGCATATGCTGAAAACATCCCCCCTCAAGCTGCTCAGATGTCACCACCTCCAGACAGAGAGAGGTGATGCTGGAGGTGAAATCCTGGTTCCCTGCACTCAGTGAGAAGCAAGCTGGGTGATACAAGCACACTTTCACTATTTTTCCCACCACAAAGGCACGCAAGAATCACAGCTTTCCTTTTAGAAAGAAATAGTTAAATAAAAATATGTTTCTAGGCCAGATGAGAGGCTCTAAAGAACATTTTTCTACAAAACAAGCCTTGTGTCATCTAACACCAAGGCCATGTATTTTTTACAGGGCCTCCCAGGAATTTTTCCAAGGTTGGCACAGCATCCTCTGTGCACAAGAGAACAGGAGCAGCCCCCTGCAACTCATCCCCAGGAAATGAGAGCAGTGTAAGAAATGAAGGAAATATCTGAAAAGCTAGGGGGAAATGTAGTGACAGGCTGGTGACTTTGAAACTGGGCTTTCCCTTCTGGAAAAGGCTTCTTGTGATGTGCCCTGCACATTAATAGTGCATTAATCCTTTAGGAATGACTTGATTATTTGCCAGCAGACTTTAGGCTGGTGACTCCACAGGGCTCTGCACATCAGCTGCACAGTGACCTTTATAATGAGCTTCAAATCTTGGTATTTCAAACCTCTGCTACCAAAAACACCCTGACCCTGAGCACACAGATCCATAAAATGGTTTGGGTTGGAAGGGACCTTAAAGCTCATCCCATCCCACCCCCTGCCATGGGCAGGGACACCTTCCCCAACACCAGGTTTCTCCAAGCCCCATCCAACTTGGCCAGGGACAGTGCTCAGAGCTGCTGCAGCCTCATCTCAAGTCCTGGGAGCAATTTTGGGTGCCACAACATAAAAAAAAAAATAAAAAAATAAAAAATCTAAAGCCATTAGAGAGTGTGCAAAGCAGGGGAAATGAGAATGGGGAAGGGTCTGGAGGAGAAGCCCAAGAGGAGCAGCTGAGGGCACTTGGTCTGTTCAGCTGAAGGAGACTTAGGGGAGAGCTCACTGCAGTTACAACTTCTTTGTGAGGGGAAGAGAAGAGGAAAACTCTGATTTCTTCTCTGTGGCAGTGACAGGAGCCAGGGCATGGCTGGAGCTGTGTCAGGGGATTTAGGGTGGGTATCAGGGAAAGGTTCTCCCCAGAGGTGCTGGCAGTGCCCAGGCTCCCCAGGGAACAGCCCCGAGGCTGCCAGAGCTCCAGGAGCGTTTGGACAGCACTCAGGGATGCTCAGGGTGGGATTTTGGGGTGTCTGTGCAGGAACAGGAGCTGCCCTGGGTCATCCTCCCAGCCCAGGATATTCTGTGATTCTAATTCCCAGGGATGGGGCATCCTCAGCTTACTGGACACCTAGACTGATCTCCCTGCTACACTCCACTCTGAGAGCACCAATTAGTCAGAACCCCACTTTAATTTGTGTATTAGAAGGTAACACATAGATATTCCTGTCCTGGGCTGAACCCTTGGCAAGTATTTCATTGTCCTCCAAGTCTTGTCCCTTGTGTAATCCTCATGGTCACTGTAATTTGGTACAGCTTCCTTTCCTGTTTTCAGCCCACGGGAAGAAGGCTCCCAAAGGAGAACCTGTTCCCTTTCCAAGCAGAATTCTGCCTTTGTACAGCAGGTACATTTTCACTATTATCCATCATTTGCAGCAAACATCATTTTAGAAAAGCTCAACAACAATACAAATGTGCAGGGGGCACAAATACAGATGCACCATTATTGAAATTGCTCCTCCTTGCAGTTCTCATGCCTGCCCAGTTCCATTTCCAAACTTGCTATTTGCTTTCTTTTCTTTGGGATATTTTCCAGCCATGCTAGCTTGACCCAAAACCTCAAAAATAGCCAAAAAATGGCCAATAATTTTGGACAAGAAAGGGAAAGAAAAAGAAACCACACAGAAAGTTCAAAATTTGAATTCTGGTGACGATGCAGGGTTTTTCTTGTTTTATGAAAATAATTTGCGACATGGCTAATTTAAAGGAATTTGATATTCAGGCTTCAAAGGCTTTTCATGGAATCACAGAATAGTGGGTGGGTGTTTGTTGGAAGATGCTTTGCTCCATGCAGAATAATATCCCAGGTAAACTGTGTCATCTGCTGCTGGCATTGTGCCCACCTGAGGTGACTTTGAACCACATTCCCCAGCAGCTGCTTCATCCACTACCAGGGGCTGCTGGGCCTTTGCTGGAAATCCATGGAAGTAAAAGCACGAGTGTTCCTGCAGAGATAAGTGTGCTGAGTACAGGCTGCTTTATTCCCCCTGAAATGAACACCTGGATCCTTCTCCCACATTGTCTCTGCCTGGAGTTCCCTGTTTTTCCAGCTGCTGCTGGCACAGCTGGATCTGAGAGCAAGACCTGGGCATTCCAGCAGATCCAGGTGTGTTCCACCGCCCCTGGCTGCCCCATCCATGACCATCAGCACCTCATGGAAACATGGAATCACTGCAGCAGCCACCCTCAGTCTTTAAAATGCATTCATAAGAATAAATTAATAGTAAGAATAATTCCATAATAAGGATAAATGCAATTTTCTCCAGGAAATGGCACTGCCAGGGGCAAACATCCCAGTCACATCTGCACACACACAGGTTCAGGTGTCCTTAGAGTGATCCATGAGCCCTTTTGGCACCACAGATGACCCTTGCTGTGCCTTTAACCTGAGTTCTCACCTCAATACCTGCAGACAGGAGCTGGCAGAGCTCTCCCTACGAGGCTCTGGGATTGTTCAAACTTCCTCAAAGCTGTTGATTCCTGGCCCCTGAGTCTGGTGGAGCACTGGGGAGATGCTTCTCTCCTGCAGGAGCAGCTCTTTGGGAGCAGGCACACCTCTGAGTGTGCCCCTGGAGTCACTTGAGGGATCCAAATGCCTCATGAACAACCATTTCAGGGCTCTCTGTGCACCAATGCTTCGTTTGATGTTGCCTGAACATAATTTAATTCTTGACTTCGTAATCCAAGTCACCCCCAAGCCTCAGTGAGTGGCACAAAACCAACACTGAATTGAACAGCTGTGCTGAATTCCCTTTGTAGCAAGAGATTGCAGGGGGAAAAAAAATCACCAGAGCTTTAGCAAGGTGACATTAGGATAATAGGAAATTCTTTAGTTACATTAGCAAATTATAGTAATCGTGCCTGGCATGCCTTTAAATAAAGCTCATACAGCAGCTTTATGTATCAATAAATAATAATAAGCATCTTCAGGCATTAATGGACACAGCCCACTTTATTGAAAAGTGGCAATAGCTGCCTAATTTAACCCTAATAATCTCTCATTTTACAGCAGACAAATCAGCATCAAGAGCAGCCAGTCACACTTGGCGTGTCACAGGGATTTTTCTCTTTGTTTCTGAATAAGGGCTTCTTCCATAACCACCTGCCTGAGTTTTTTGCCTCTCTTTTCTCCACTGGACACTTGCAGAAGCTTCATTCCATGAAGGGAGTCCCACCAGGGCTTTTTCAGTCAAGGTGGTAATTTAGTGTAGTGTTCTGTTCTGTCCCCTCCAGAGCAGCCCACGCTCTCAGACCCCCGAGGTGAGCCTGACTGCTGGAACTGCATTTCCCAGGAGCTGGGCTGAGGGACTGAGAGGGGACAGCTGTGGGAAAACCCTGCTTGCCTGCAGAAGAGCCACAGGCTGGAGCATTGGCACAGAGGGGCAGCAGCTGAGCAACAAGGACCATGGGGTGAAGCTCTGGGACCTCGGGGAGCAAACAGTAGGATCAGAGGAAATGGCCCCAGGCTGCACCAGGCAAGGTTTAGGTTGGATGTCAGGGAGAACTTCTTCACTGAAGGGGTTCTCCAAGCCTGGCACAGCTGCCCAGGGCAGTGGTGGAGCCCCCATCCCTGGAGGGGTTTAAAGGAGTGTGGATGAGACACCTGGGGCATGGGTCAGGGGTGAACATGGTGCTGCAGGTCGGTGGTTGAATGTGGGAGTCCAGAGGATTCCTCAGGCTTCCCTGGGAGGTTTAAGACCTGTTGGGGAAGGTGAAACAGGGAAGCCCTAGTTACTGAATAACCATGAAACAATAGGATGGTCCCTGGAGCTAATCTTCTCTTGATTAAACAATGCCCTCGGCCAGAGAGCAAGACCAAAGGTCACCAAAGACTTGACAGGGTCCAAAGATTAGATCTTAGAGTTTAAAATGTAACACATCATGCTAATATAAGGATTCCTATAGGCTGCATGTAAATGCTATAGAATTTGTATGTTGTATTAGATTGGTTAGTAGAAATCAGAATATTCATCATGGAAGGAGATTTATTGTATGTGGGAGGCCAGAGTGTTCCTCTGGCTTCCCTGGGAGGTTTGAGACCCCCCCAAAGACCCTCAAATGAGACCCAGGTGTCTCAGGGGCTGGATTTAGCTCCTTGGAACAATCTGCCAACATTGAGAGAAGAAATGCAAGCTGCAAAAATAAATAGAGTGTAAATTAGACTGCTAGAATGTAGATAAATAGACTTTTGGGAAAGTTTGTGATAAGGAACACGTGGCCAAGATGGAGAATTTGGGGTGTGGATACCCCACAGGGTGACACTGCTCTCCATGTCCCCAGCTCCTTCCACCCAGGCCCCCAGACAGCTGGAAGAGGGTTGGGGGGTTTCAGACACTGCTGAGCAGAGTTCCAGCTCCATCCATCACCAGTGTCCCCCGAGCACCACAGTGACATCTCACCAACCTGAGGACAGCCAAAACAACCTCTGGAATCTGTGCATGAAACAGCCAAGGAGACATCCCAGCAAAAACCTGGCAGAGCAAATAAAACAGAGCATTTCTGCTAAGTAAATGTTCTGGTTCTCTTTATCAGCACCTTCAAACAGGCATCAGTGTTGCTCAGCTTTGGGGTTGGGTTGTTGGGGTTTTTAAAGGCTGCAATCAGCCTTATTTAAATTGGTTTGGTCTTTTGCCTTGTGGCATCACCTGGAAACTTGTTCTGTAACGTGGGGGATGATTTTATGGGAGATGTATGGGCAGACACCTTGGATTCTTTTGGTTTTCATTAATTTGATTCCTTCCAGGCAAGAAAGGCTGTAATAATGTGATAAAACGAGGAAACTGGTGACATTTAATATCATAAAAGAGCACAGAGAGGGGCTTGGTGTTTTAAGTGTCACCAGCACATTTTCGGAGATGGCCCAGCCCTGAGAATCAAGGCTGTGAAATAATTTAATCCTTGCATGATAAAAGAAATCGCTAGAAATAATTCACTCCTTGTCTTATTGCATATAGACTAGTTTGGGAGCTCATTATTTATTTGGCAAGTATTTAGCATAACAAATCAATTTCTAGTGACACCTCAGATGAGGTAATTTATACTGAAAGTCAAAAGAAGATGAAAAAAAGGAAGATTAAAGTTTGTTATTTTAGAAGGAGGCTGAGTGCTGGTGACTCTCCAGGGCTGGACAGGGGGTGTGACACTGCCTGGGGTGGCAATGTCCCTGCCCAGAACAGGGACAGACAGCCCAGCTGTGCTCCAGGGGGTTGGGGAGAGACCTGGATGGCACAGACAGCAAGGAGTGGAGCTGTGCCACCCCCATGGCAATCCTGGACTCCTGTTTGACTCACTCTGGCTTCCCTGCTGCCACAGACTCCCCAGACACACAGCTCTGGACACACCTGCCAGGGAAGGAGCAGAAACATCAGGATGGAAGATGGGAATTCCCCCAAACTGCATCATTTGCCATGTCCTGTGCTGCTCGTGGTGGCTGGAATTCAGATTAACAAAAATGCCCTTCCACAAGCAGAAGGTCAGTTCCAAAAAAGTTTAAAAGAGACCAAAAGGCTCTGCACGAATCAAAATTCAGATGTTTTCTGTGCTTGGCTCAGTAGGGCAGGAGAGGTGTCATTTCTCAAGCACAGATCCCAGCCAGACTTTTCAATGAGCTTGTGCAGAGCCATGGCACAGGGAGGTGAGAGGATGGGAAAAGACTTCTCTGGAGGGCTCAGCCTGGAGAAAAGGGGGATCTGGGGGGCCCTTCTGGCTCCTGAGAGGAGGGGCAGATGGGAGGGGTGGGAACAGGGACAGGAGGAGAGGGAACGGCCTCAGGCTGGGCCAGGGGAGGTTGAGGTTGGATATTGGGGGAAAATTATTCATTGGAGAGTAGTTAAACATTGGCACAGGCTGCCAAGGGCAGTGGTGGGGTCACCACCCCTGGGAATGCTCAAGAAACAAGGAGATGTGGCACTTGACAATGTGGTTTATGTGGTTTAGTAGACAAGGTGGTGATCAGTCAAAGGTTGGACTTGATGATCCTGGAGGTTTTTTCCAACCCTAATTATTCTGTGATTTAAAGGTAGCAGCAAATGCATTTGAGTTTCACTGGCTTCTGTTACTGCTTCCAGACCATAATCTTTGAAATTAGATTTTTCTAGTGGATGGTTTTTTTTTTTGGTTTTGTTTTGGTTGATGTATTTGCATTTAAAACAGGAACACTCCAAAATAAGATGAAATTTCTGTGAAGAGGTCACAAAAAACTTGCTGGTGCCAAAAAAATTCCTTTTCCAAAGCCAGTGGCAGCTGCTGAGTTTGAATCACTGAAAGAAACAGGATCATTTTCTGGTTTTTTTTTTTTTTTTCTCTGAGTTTTCTTTTCTCTCATGTTTCAGTTTCAGAGAAGGAAAAAAAAACCCCAACAGTGTCTGTCTGGCTTCAGGCACATCTGGGAATTCACAGCAAGGTGCCCTTTGCCCAAAGATGTTTATGGAGTGATATTGCTGGGGAGCCAAGAAGGCCATGGCCCCTCTCTCTGCCCCCACCTCCTGCTCTGCACCACCTTAACAACCACCTGGGGGTGTTCAGCCATGGAAAACCTCCACACTGATTTCCTTGTCCTGTTTGGAACCTCATGGCATCAACAGCCCTTTCCAGTACCCTGTTACAGTATTGAAAATGCAGCTTACTGTCTCCACCTGACAGAGCAGCCAAATCCAGGGCCAGAGCAGCCCAAAGTGGGCAGATGAAGCAGAAAAGGAGCTATTTTTGTGTAAATACACAGCTCAGTCTGGTGGCTCCCACTCAAATGAGGAAGTGGAAAATCACCTTGGTCTGCTGGAACTGGGGGGGCAAGTCCTGAACCTTATGGCTCTAACCAGAAAAGTGGATTTTGAAAGTGAAAGGAGCATCAAGATGTGTCTAGCATCCACCCCTTCTCATGGGTTCACCTGCCTTGGAGAGCATCCACTGCTCCTCTAAAACCCAGCCACATTTTCTGTTTTGCTGGAACACCCCAAGGTATCACACATTTTAGGAATCTTGGGCAGAAATTTGCATAGATTATAGAATCCTGGAATGGGTTGGGGTGGAAGGGACCTTAAAGCCCATCTCATTCCACCCCCTGCCATGGGCAGGGACACCTTCCACTGTCTCAGGTTTCTCCAAGCCCCATCCAACCTGGCCTGGGACACTTCCAGGGACTGAGCATCCATTTTCCAGATCCAGATGTCACTGGGTGTCTTGATGGACTACAGAACCATGTACCCCAAAGGAAGATCCCCCCAGAGCCCAGGGAACAAGCTCCTGAGGGCAGGCAGTCACCAGCAGCTGGCAGGGGACATTTCCAGGTCCTGTAGCATAGCTGGGAGGGGGGATGTGTGTGCACCCAAAATGTGTGCACCCTCACCTTCTACATATTTGCATCCAGCAGTTAATTAACAGCCATTAAAGCTCTGCAAACATTTAAACAGGCTTTAAATAGCCATGAAAACACAATTGCCATGGAAAGCATGCCCATGGAATTAATGTAATTAGGTGCCAATTCCAGAGCCTATGCAGGCGCACACGCGGCTCCCCCGGCCCCTCCTGCCCGCACAAACTCACTCCAGAATTCCTCATTCTGCAGTTTTGGAGGGATGGCTCAGTGGTGGCAGCCAGCCCAGGCTGGGGGCTGGGGGTCACCACAGCAGCAGCTCCCTGCTCCTCATGGATCAAAGTCAGGGATGTGGCTCCTCTCCCTCTCCCACTGGCTGTGCCTCCCCATTCCTTTCCCCTGTGTTGCTTCCTCCTTAATCAAGACTTGGTGATTTCCTGCTCCCGTCCTCCTTGGTAAGGACTCCAGGCTGCTCCACAGGTTTTCAAATCCCCCAAATCCTGGGAAAACACCTGCCCGGCTTAGGGTTTAAAACACTGTCCTAGGTTACAATGTAAAGATGTGCCCAAAAGTCTGTATTCTATCACCATCTGTTAAACCAGGTGGGGCAGTGACCCTTATCTCTGTGGAGATATCCTCTGCTAATGGGCCATCTTTAAACCAGCTGGGCAATCATCTTTATCTTTCCCACAGCCCATCCTCCCTCCAGGAAGATATCATCTGCTGCTGGCCCATTGAGTCCCAGGGCATGACTGATAAAATTCCATCATCCCACTGGGAGATGCTCCAGCCAGGGGAGGAGCCAAGCCTTTCCTACCCAGATAAAAACTGAGATTTGGAACACCAGAGCAGCCCTTACCCACTGGTTTCCAGAGGACAAGAGCTACCAGAGCTTTCTACAGGATCACTGCTTCAACAAGAGCACTTCATCTGGGCTGCTACCACCACCCTGACTAACAGGTTGTCAGGTTGTGTTTTGACCCTGTCAGTGTTTTTTTTCTTTTGTACTATTGCATGTATTTTATTTTTCTCTGGTTTTTCCTATTAAATTGTATTTCTGACTTGGAGTCCCTCATTGTTTTTGTTTTCAAAACCGTCACAAACACCTTCTTTTTAAATGGGGTGGCTTATTGATGCCTCCAATATCTGCATTACAGAAGGGGAAGACTCCAGATTTTTCCAACAAGTCTCAGGAAAAATACACTCTACAGTTTATTTTAAAGATGATTCTCCAAGTCAAAGAAATGAAAAGCTGTGACTGGATCATTCCCAACCCTGTACACAGAGAGAAAACCCAGCCAGTAACACAGTGACACATGTTTAACCTCACAACAGGTGGTGTTACCCAGACTACTCTTTCCAAAGGCAAAAATCCAGGAGAAAAAGCAAATGCAGGGAAGTGCTGGTGTGACTGTGCCCTCGAGAGACAGCCCCAAGCCAGAGAAACACCAACAACAGCAGGAAAAGCTTTTCCATCAGCACATCCCTGTGTGGGAAGGGCTGACCCCACCGCTCCTGTCACTGCAGGTTCACTCAGGGCTCCTGCTCATCCAGCTTGCCAAAACCACTTTGTGCAAGGTCCTGAACATCCCCCAGCAGGAAAAACTTGTGCTCATCACTAACTGTAATCGTGGTAGCTGCACCACTTAATTGGTGGCTAGTCTGAAGTTTCTTCTGGGTTAAAAACATGAAGGGGATGAATTTTCTCATGTTCAGACTTGGTTGTTTATTAAATCTTAGCTAAAGTACAGAGAGTTCTGTAACACTTCTAGCTACCAGCTAAAAGTGAGCAAAATGGAGTTGAATCCAGCTAGTTACAAGGTCTTTTAAAGCTAAATAGTCCAATAAGGAACTAAAACCATTTTTTTTTTATACTTTTGACCCAATAACCAAACTCCTGTGACCTGCAGTGCAGCACTAACTGTGCAACCAAAAAACTACAGCCTGAAATGATGAAGAAGATAGAAAAAGACAACACCCACAATCCTCCATCTTGTCCCTTACCTATTACTATATTCTAAAACCTTCATATTCCAAACCCCTCACCATGTGAAATCACACACTTCTATTTAACTACATATCTGTGATTTTAACTCCATCACTCAAATTTGGGAGCCTTCTTCAAGGCCTCAGGTCAAAAGCAGTGTTCTCCAGGGGGTCAGTGCCAGAAAGCACAGAAAGCTCAAAATTCCCAGGCTTCAGGGTTCTAACAACTGACTTGGCTTAAGTTCAGACACAAGACCCAGGGGACAACAGCATCAGCTTTAACTAGCTCGAGTGAAATAAATTCAAGCCTAAATCTCATTGTTAGTCATCTGGATCATCTGATTCCACTCAGCTCTGCAGACAAATCAATCTCCCAGAGCCCACATAACCTCTGGCAGGGAGGGTAAGGAGGTCTGGAGAGCTCTCCCGTGCCATTATCCCTTTGAATCTGTCTGGGATTAAATGAACCTCTCCAATAATACTTCTGAGCACCCTGTCTCTGCATTAAGCCCTCTGCTATTTTCTCACACACGTGTTTATTTGTTTAGTCCTCTAAATTCAGAACACAAACTTCTTGGCTTATCCTGTGTCCCCATCCCTGGGCCATGGCCATGACAGTATCCTGCAGAAGGGCAGAGCCAGGAGCTCTGCTGGGGCTCCATCCTGCACCTCTGACAGATTGCTGTGGTCAAAATGAGACCAACCCCAGCCCTGCAGAGCAGCTCCAGTGCCCAGGGTGCCACATTTCCTGATTAAGACAAGAAATGGCTGTGAGCAATCTGTTCCAATGCCAGAATTGCCCTTTTTTTTTTGCCTGGAGCATGTGGTAACCCCAACCCTGCCCTTCCCACCCTCCCTCCCCAGTGGCTGCAGGTGGCCCAGGGCAGAGGAGACCCAGACCATCCACCTGAGCCAGAGAGGAGGCTCAGCTGGACACTCATTAGCCTGTGTGTACATCCTAATTAATCCTACCAGGTGTGAATAATTAATAGAAGCTAATGGTGTGTCTCCCAGCAGAGTAGTCTGTACATTCCCTGGATCTGATCATGCCTCCCCCACAGTACAGCTGGTTCCCAGAGTTATTCCAGAATAATCTGAGTCTTCTCAACACACCAGGCAAGCAGTTCTGGTGTCCATCCCCTGACTGCTTATGGGTTTCCATCCAAATTTGGATAAATCTGTCCTGTAGCAACAGGACAAGGAGCTCTAAACTAAAGCAGGGTTGATTTAGAAAAGGAAGAAGGTTTTTGCAGTGAGGGTGCTGAGGTTGCCCAGACAGGCAGTGGATTCCCCATCCTTGGGAACAGGCAAGGTCAGGTTTCTCTGAGCAGCCCCACAAACTGAATTTAGCTCTGCTCACTGCAAGGGGGTGGGAGAAGGTGGCTCTAAAGGTCTCTCCTGAACCAATCTGTTGTTCCAAATTTCCTGCATTTCTTGCTGGATGGGGGAGCAGCACAAGTGTGACTTGTCCCCTCTTCAGCCCTTGTCCCTCCTCTGGAGGATCCTGGCAGCCCTCGCTGGGCCACAGGAACAATCCCACCCTCCCAGGGTTAATTAGGTAAAAGAACAACGTGCAGAGGGTTATTTTGTTACAGCCTTAGTCATTTGTGTCATTAATAATGTAAATTGACACCTCATTAGCCTTTGAGGAGAGGAAAGGTGCAGGAGTCTGCTGAAGGCACCCAAAAAGGAGCAGCAGCCTTTCAAAAGGCAGAACATTTATCACAATCCATTTGAAGCTGAGCTATCTGAGATGTGCAATGTTGTTTTACAAAACTCCAAATGAGCATTCCTGCGATTGTAAAACACATCAGGATCTTTGTTCTGCCTTTAATCTGTCAGTTCACCTTCACGAATTTAATGAACTCGTCTAGGTTACAAAATGTTTTATTCAAGACAAAGTCTGATATTATCATTTAAGATGTAAATCCTAAACTAATAGAAGCTGAAGTTGATAATAAAACAGCAATTAATCCACATTGAGAGTAACAAAAATTTACAAACTGCTGTTCAAATATTTATGGCAGGAAAGTTCTGTTCCTTGCTGGTTGATGTTGGCTGACTTTGAAAGTACAACCCCAGCTGGCTGTGGAGCAGAAGCTTCTCCTGTCAGGAGCTGCCTGGCATTGGCTGTGACAGGAACAGCCCCAGTGACAGCAGCACCACTTCCAGGGGGATCATGAATGTCCTGAGCTGGGAGGGACCCCAGGATCATCCAGCCCAACCTGTCCCTGCACAGCACCCCAAGAACCCACCCTGAGCATCCCTGGATGCTGTCCAAACGCTCCTGGATCTCTTTCCATTGACCATTCCCTGGGGAACTCTCATTTCTAATGGACTCAGTTTTCCCCCTGCTGTTTGCTGTCCTGAATATTTAACCTCTTCTCCATTTCAGCTGGAGACCTGGGGCAGGAGGGGCAGGGAAAGGATTCCTGAAGAGCTGTAAATCTGCAGCTGGTGGCTTCCACATCCACCTCACTGCACCTGCCTGGCCTGATTTAAACATCTGCTGTGCAATGCTCTCAGAGCAGCTTCATAACCCTGAGGACAGACCTCCGTGTCCTGAGTTTTGCAGACTCAGTGCAAAGACTCAGGTGGGCACAGAGGGAAGGAAGTGTCTGAACAGCTGGGAGCTGACCCCTGGAACCCACAGCCTCATCCTGCTCTTGAAGGAGAGGCATCAGAAACACCTGCAGATATTGAAGAAATGAAATTATATTGAGAGCTCCACAAACTGGGAGGGTTAAAAAAGGTTCCAGTTTCCATCTGTAAGGCAAAACCCAAGAAGAACCTTCCTGCCCAGAGCAGTTCCTCTGTTCCTCACCCAGGGGCAGTTTCTTCCAGAATCACTGGAGACACAAAGCTGGGGAGAGCTCCTTGGGTACAGGGGTGGCTTGTGATGGCTCATGCAGCATTTACAGGGAGGGCATGGCTCCCAAAACCCTCCCCCAACCTCCCACCAAACCTGCCTTGAGGATTCAGACCACCAGCCTCAGCTGCTCCCTTTATTCCTTTGTGCCTCCTCCTGCAGTATGGACTGCCCAATCCAAATCTCCACGGCATTAAAAAAATCATCTGTGCGATCCCAGCCCCTTCCCCAAACCCTGTGTGGGATCAGACACACGAAAAAAATGAGAGAGAGGGAAAAGAAGGTGAGTGTAAAATTTGCAGTGGCTGCTCACCAGTGCCTGCAGTCATTTCACCCCCACCAGCACTGCCAAGCCAAAGTTAAAATTAAAGCTGGCATGTCACTCTGCAGCCAGATGTGTTTCATTATGCATGGGCAGGGTATATTTTATTAATTCTGTTTTTTTGTACATCTTTGTTTGCATAAGCTTCATCCTCCCATGAAGCTGCTTGGCTCTGTGTTGTTTTTTTAATTTGTATTTTTTTCTCCCTGTGGGATGCTCTTACAGGCTACTGGGGTGATCTGAGCAGTGGGAGAGAGTCCCAAAAATCAGGCAGGGAATGTTGTTCTTGTCATTGTGTGATGTTTTTAGCACAGTCATCTCTACCAGGCAGCAGTTTACAGCATTCCCTCAACACCAACTTCAACCTGTTCTGGGATATTTTATATTTTCCTTCAACAAGACTTTTGGAAGTATCATTTGACCAGTCTGGAATTCTGTGAATTCTGTTTTTTAAGTCTTGGTGAGACAGTTGGGAAAGTACCTCAATACATCTGATTCACCACGAATTTCCACTCTGGTGTTGAATGACACAGATCTATGTGGGCAAAATGGAAAAGGAAAAAGAGCAGTGATTACAAAGAATGATAAATGAATGAACACAGCACAAGCAGAAAGTTCATACAGAAATATTTGTCTTTTTTTTTTTCTTCTGTGAAAATCTGTAGATAGAAAGAGGCTTGAAAATAGAGTTTCTGAAATGAGCTGTTTACAAAATTCAGTTTTTCCTGCTAAAACCAACTTCTCAGGCAATATTCTGGATGCCACACATTGCTGAGGAGCATGATGGCTGCAATATTGGAGATTTAACCATATTCCTACACTCTCTCAAACACAAGTGCACTTAGTCAGGAGCACCAACAACCCAATGCCAATGACAGGAATAAATAAAGCAAGCTAAACATAACATTAATTAAACTTCCAGACAAGTTCATGCAGTGAAATCAGTGTCTGCTGTGCAGATAAACTTCAGCTGGGCAAGAAATAGTGGGGTGAAGTGACAACAGGTTCCAGAAATCCATAATCCCCAGTGCCATCCTGTCCTTTCCCCAAAAAATACTCATAGTGGATGGAAAAAAATGAAAATACACCTGTACCTGCCTTCACCCCTGTGTGAGTCAGGGTGGGGATGTGTCCCTTTCTGTCACAATATCATTAATTCTGGCCCTGAGCAGTCACAGGCTGCTCTAATATTCATTTGCCAGCGTTTCTGGGATATTTTTAATGCCATATTTTAAATGCTGCTGAAATACCCAGACAGCAGCAGCAAGACAAGGCAAAGGAAAACATCATCGTTCACTGCTGTGAGCAGCACACACTCTTCAATGTGCTCATTTTCAGGGCTGAACAGACATTTTTCCTGATTTTTTTTTAATGCAAAAAGCTATTAACTATGCTGCTATTTCACATTTAATATCAAAGAGTGAGTCTCACTCAAGCCAAGACTGTTTCTGATTCCCTGTGCTGGCTGCTCTCTGTATTCCTTCACTTAATAAATTTCAGATGGAAAATACACAGGTATTTATTATCAAGAAGCCATTGTTTTCTGAGTTACAGAAAAACAAACAAACAAATAAAAAAATCCAAGATAAAATTCTTATTGTAAAGGGTAAATTAATATTCAAGATTCCTGGGGGTGGAGGGGGGGAAGTGAGGGGGGAAAAAAAATAAAAGCCTTGCTCATGCACAGGTCCATAGAAGAAAACTTGTCAAGAAAAGAGATTTGTTCAGAATTCAGCCATTTTTTGCCATCATGAACAAATAACTACTGGGTTTGAAAATCCTTGTTGTGACAAATCCTGTGCTAGAAGATCATTCCCAAGGGCTAAGTCACCCCATGCAGCCACTGGAATTTCACTTCTGGGTTTGAATGAAACCTTCCCTGGACTCTGCAGTGCCCCAGCATTCTTCACACAGAGCATTTTCAGTGCCTTGCCATTTAACCTGCTTTTTGTTGTCACCTGCTCACAAAGGTGACCTTATCCCATGGGATATGGAAACATCTCCTTTCCCAGCCAGCCTCAGCTGCCCTGCCAGCCAAGGGCACACACAGAACCAGCCAGGGCTCCTTGGGAAGGGGGAACAGCAATTAGCCACTTCCACAGGGCTGTTTATGTGTGATAAATGAGAAATATTGATCCCTGTGGTGTTCCCTCACCAGCTCTCCCAGTGTTTTTCCTGAACCCCCCTGGCTGTGGCCATCTCTGGGGGAGCCCCAGGGGAGCACAGGTACTGGTGGGGCTTCCAAGAGGAAAATGAACACAGAATGACAGAATAATCCAAGCTGGGAGTGACCCTGAGGGATGGGACAAAACCCCTGAGCTTGGCATTTGGACAATCTCAGGGTCAGCTCCTCTTTCTCCCTCTGCTCTGCTCTCTCTGTTTCCTGCAGAGCTCAGCCTTGTCCCCCTGCCACTGCTGCTCACTGGGCACAACACCAGTAGGATCACTGGGGTTTGGAGACAGGGAATGGGTGTGGAGGAGACACAGGAATCCACTTACACCCGTCTGCAATCAAATCCCAGAATCCCAGCAGGGTTTGGGTGGGCAGGGACACCTTGCACTCTCCCAAGGCTGCTCCAAGCCCTGTCCAGCCTGGCTCCAGTCCATTCCCCAGCCCCTCCTGCCTGGCTCAGCCAAGTTAAACAATGTGCACTCAGCCCTCAGTGGGTATTGACTGAAGGAAATTTTAGCACCACACAAACAGCAGCATCTCCTTGCCCTCACTTTGAGCGAGTTTTCCTCGCTGGGCAACTGCTGGGAGGGAGGACAACCTTCCCCAGCCCACTCACTCTTCTTTTCTGATGACAGCAATTGAATCCAGTCAGCTTCATGCCCAATTTGGCATTATTTAAATGACTGCAAGAGGAATAAAACGCTTGGAAATACAAATTTTCATGCACTCATGTGCTAACACACCGTGCAGATCTGAGTGCTGCAAACAAAAGGCACATCTAAGTGGCAAGTGTTTATTACAGTAGTTCAACCTTCAGGATCATCTCTGCTTATTTCCAGTCCCTTTAATTTAATTGCTTTATTTCAGTTTATCCATCAGCAAAGCTGCTGAAAAGCATTTCCTAAAGAGAGTTTTATCTTTAATCTACAACTCATGTATTTCTTGATTGTCTCTTTAAATCTGCCCCCCTTCCTAATAATCTCCAGGGTCTTTCTTGCCTGGAAAAGTGAAGGAAGTGATGTGAACTCACCTAATAACTTCAAGAGCAAGTTACACACCCACGTGGGAATTTGTGCAGAGCAGTTAGGGCACTTTCCTGCTCAATTACACTAATTACCTGCACTGAATTAAAGAGCATCTTCCTGTATAACTGGTTTAGGATGGGGGCCCTCTGCACGTCTCCTTCAGTTTCTATCTATAGATATTTCCCTGGAAAGCCTCCACAGGTTTGTTGTGCAGGTTTGGGGGAACTAAAGCTTCCTGCAGAGCTGGAAGTGCCAGAAGCAGAGGTGGGACCTGTCCCAGCTTTCAGCACCTCCACAGAACTATTTTGGCTGTGAGATGGCAGCGAGGCAAAGCAGTTTTTTTGGTTTTGTTTTTTTTTTTTTTTTTTGCCACAGGATTCTTAAAAAAAAAAAAAAAAAAAAAAAAAAAGAGAAAAAGCAATTTCCATGACAACACGATGGGATGAGAGAGGAAATCCTCATTTTCATGGAGAATGTGCACACAAAAAAATGAGGATAATATAATAAGAAAGGCCCTATTCAAACCCAAATCCCCCTTTCAGAAGGAGCACAGAGGGGTGAACTCAGCAATTCTGTCTCCAGTCATTCACATGATGAGCCCCAGCTCCTCCTCTGCAAAAACATGATTAGCTCATATATCCACAGGCACAAAGCCCTGCAATGAATGAGGGTCTCATGGCAAGCACATGGAACAATTCATTCCTCCCACAAAAGTGACAAATAAGGATAATTCCACCTCATTTCCGAGATGGCTTTTTGGCCTGGCTGCAATAAAGCTGTAACAGTCATAATGGCACAGGCACACAAATTATCCTTTGTGGAATTACAAACTTTTGAAGAATGGGGTATTTCACTGCATAAATCTGCCTGGCTTTTATTTCAGGGACATGGGCTGTGACCCAGGACAGGCAGCACACACAGCCCAAGGGAGAGCAGCAGCATTTTCCAGAGGAACTGACTCAGTGGGAAAAGGGACCCTGGACACAATTCAGGGTTTATCAGTGGCAACATCAACCTTTCCACACAGGGAAAGATTTGTGATAAGGTTAAAGATACCTCAGACTGTTCTTCCCTTCCCTTCACACAAATTTACAAGCCCAAGGACACCTGTTGGGATGAGTGGAGATAAGAAAGGACAATCATATTTCCTTATCTGTAGCTCTCTGCTTTATAGCCCTTCAGCCTTATGGAGCAGGAGTGGTTTAATTCCCAGAGAGAGTCCCTGGGAACATCATGAACAGCTTTCTGAACACTCAGAGCCTCCTGAGGAGGCAGCAGCTGGGATCCACACCTGGAATAAAGGCCTCCTACCCACACAGACACAGACAGAAATCCGTGGGAGTTCATCCATCCAGCTCCCCCTCCAGACAAGGGGTCCCCATCCCATAAATACTCCAGGCTTGTTTTGACCTGGGATACCATCCAAACCCAGATTGCCCACCCTGGCTGTGCTGGAGGCACTGGGACACTGAACAGCAAGATTTTGGTTGTGAGGTTCAACAATCAGAGCCAGTCCCTACATTAAATTATTAAGATAATCCTAGAAACATCCCCAGAGCACACAAAGCCACAGGAGTTCTGCCACCTCCTTATCTGGATTTTGAAACAGCTCCTGTTTGACACTGTGCTTAATCTATTGTTAATACATTCTTTCATTGTAACAGTGCTTTATGAATAAATTCTTCTATAAAACCTTACAATGATGCAATCTAGCCCAAAGCTCCTCTGATTTTGCTAAATTTGGGCTTGGGATGCAACCTAGAATTGGTACTTAGGTTTGAGAAACACTGGAACTTTAAAATTAGATGGCAGAAAAGCTGCATTTGTGAGGACAATATCAAAGTCAAAACATGGGAAATGCTGAGACTGTGTTCAAACCTTCGTGAGGATTATTATTCTATGCAAGGAATTTCTTTTTCCTTGCAACAATAGGCCTGTAATTAGAGCTGCCTCCTGTGCTGAGCTCAGTGCCCAATAGCACACCCTGCTCTCACAGCAGGACGTGCCAGGCATGGGGGGAAAGGGATTTGTCCTTATCCACAGGAAAAATCAAGCCCCTTCAGGAGGCAGTGAAGATTCTGGGGGCACTCTCCATGGCCCACTGGAGAAAATTTCCTGTACAGGTGCTGGAGATGGCTGCACTGATGTCTCAGAGAATAACTTCCTAGAGGAGCTGAGCAGTCCCATTTAGGTGATGGAATCTTGAGACCACTCAAGGCTGTGTTGGGCAGGATTCATCTGCTGGAACATCCCCCTGACCTCAGCCAGCAGCTCTGCTGGGAGTGCCAGGCCTCAGGAGACGTGGACATCCAATTCCAGGTGCTCAGGAATTCTCACAGTGCTGTGTGTGCAGGCAAATGTTCTTACATTGCCTTTGAGAGTCATGGAGTCATTCAGGTGGGGAAAGAATTCTGAGACCATCGAGTGCAGCTGTTAACCCAGCACTGCCAAGGCCACACTAAGCCATGTCCCCAAGTGCCACATCCACACAGCTCCTGCTTCCTGCTGGGATGGAGACTCCACCACCTCCCTGGGATGGACACCCCCTTCCATGAAGAGATTTTCCAAATATCTGTTGTTGGATGCTGCTGGGGGCCAGGAAAAAGCAGCCTTGAAGCCTTGGGTTTCTCAGGCTGCTCAAGGACAAGGAGTTATAACAATGATTAACACCTGCTGGAGATGTGATGTTTTGCAGAAAGCATGATTTCAAAGAGGTGTTGCCTTCTTAGGCCAATGAGCCTTTTCTATTCTGTATTGCACGAACTTCCCTATATAAGTGTAGTGTTTCTTTAAATAAAAGCTTTCTTTTTGCTTCTCCATTACACGAAAAACTTTGTTGCATTATCCTTTCCACTGCTTCTACAGCCAAAACCAACAAATATCCACCCTGAACCTCCCCTGGCCCAGCCTGAGGCCATTCCCTCTCCTCCTGTCCCTGTTCCCTGGGAAAAAATCCCAAATCCCCCGGCTGTCCCCTCCTGTCAGGGAGATGTGCAGAGCCACAAGGTCCCTCCTGATCCTCCTTTTCTCCAGGCTGAGCCCCTTTCCCAGCTCCCTCAGCCACTCCTGGTGCTCCAGATCCTTCCCTGGTCATATTCCAGCCCCTCAAGTTCTTTATTCATTTCCTGAGGAGCCCAAACCCACCTGCAGGAGGTGCCTCAGCCCTGGCAGACACACCAGGGCAGATCCAGGGCAGCAGGAGCTCCTGTCCAGGGGCTGCTGCAGACATCCAGACATGGATCCTCCCCATGTGCAGCCTTGGCAGCTGTGCTGGCTGACCCTGCCCCTGCACAGGCTCAGCCCATGCAGCCAAAGCCCTTCCAGCTCACCCCTGCTCCGGGCTGGGTTTGGAACAGGAGCAGGAGAGGGGACAAGGAAGGCAAGAGATAAAGGGGAAATCTCTGCTATTTGATCTGCTGATATGAAAATGTCTAAGAGCCCTTCCTTGAAGCACACAAGGATGAAAGGAGCAGGAGCACAGTGCCTGCATTTGTGAATAAAAAAATAGCCAAAATAGAAAACTCCTTTCTCCTCATTTTATCTGAGGACAGAATGCAGACAGCAGGGTTTGTATTTACCTCTCATTTGGATGCAACAAATGTGTCCTGTGAATACATTTTTAGAAACTATTTTTCTTCTGGAATGCATTTTTTATTAGCTGTTATTGCTCAATTTGTGCTGGTTTCTGAAGAAGTCGTGTGCCTTGTAGGGACGGAGGAAGACGAGTGATTCATGACTCACTGCCAGGATCACAGGTTTCATGGAGCCTCATCAGCCAGGTCTCATTGCACAGGTTTTCAAGCCCAGGTGATCACACTGGAGCAGTTGTGGCCTGTCTGGAAATGCACCAGGAGTAGGCACAGGGATGCAGATCCAGGTTTTTGCCAAAGGAGAGCCACGCTGGAGGCTGTCAGAGATCTCAGCACACATCCACAGCTTTTCAAATCCTTATCTGCCTTCAAGCCCTGAACCAATGGGGCTTTCCTCCCCTACTCCTCCACTCCCCCTCCTCTCCCACCACTGTGGCTTACAGGACAAATTTAATCAGGTTGGGATTTTACTTCTTCATTCACAGGGTCATTTGAGTGACAACACCATTTTTTTCAACAGCAGAACAAGTTTTCCCATTAACATCAAAAGGACAAGGCCAAACTGGGAACACAAGAGAAAAAAATAAAGCCCAAAAAATGTGTTAAGGTCCCTGGTGCAGCAGGGCCAGGACATTTCAGGCTGCACAGGCTCCCTGAATTCCTCCTGCAGTGATAACACCACCCTCACATTGATGCATGAGTAGATGCTCTGCAATGCATATTCCCCATACAAAGATGTTTTCTGGGTGGGGATATATGTGGAAAATATTCCATATGTGGAAAATACATCTCTCTCCATCTGAAGACACCATTTGGGCTCTCAGACCCATTTCCTTGGTTGTGTTGGATGACTTAGCACTGAAATCAATCCTTAACAAAAATCCCATTAGGAGGAGAGAAAACCAAGTGAACAGAACAGCTGGAAGGGAACAGAAAAGCAAACAACTCCTGCTCTACCTACTCCACCTCACCACTGGAGGCTGGAGGACCTTCCCAGGTATTTTGTGGGCACACTCCCAGAGCAGGGAGTGCTCCAGCAGCCCCAGGGCTGGGGCCCTGAGTTAAGTGTGAGGTTCCATCAAGAGGGGATGACAGGCTGTGAATGGAGTGAGGACACAGCACAGATTGCAGCCAGCTCCCCTTCCCACACAGGAGCAGGGAAAAGCCAGGAAGGGGAAGCCAGAGGATCACTGCTATTTCTCCCAGCCTCTGAATTACGAGAAAAACACCTTTTATTTCCTTTTTTTCTTCCTTCTGAAATAATCACCCAAGCCTAGAGATGCTCTAACAATAATTCATGCCCTAAATTGCTTCCCTTTCGTGGTCAGCTTAGTTGGAAAGTGTCACACCAATTGCAAACATCCCAGGAATCTTTTGTTCTCCTTTAAATGAGCTGGTACAGGGGTGTAAAACAGAGGTTTATAGTGAATATTAGGAAAAATTCCTCCCTCTTAGGGTGCTGAGGCCCTGGCACAGGGTGCCCAGAGCAGCTGTGGCTGCCCCTGGATCCCTGGAAGTGTCCAAGGCCAGGTTGGAGCAATCTGGGACAGTGGAAGGTGTCCCTGCCCATGGCAGGGGTTGGAATGAAATGAGCTTTAAGGTCCCTTCCAACCCAGACCATTCAGGTTCTTTTATGAGATGCCTTCTCATCCTTTTCTGGAGGAAAACCTGAAAAAAAAAAAAAAAAGAGCATTTAGGAAACTATAAACTCGTGCAGCACAAAACGTTCTGCATGAGGAAAACTGCAAAAGTGTAATTAAAAAATAATAACAAGGAGGATGTGGCCTTTTGCAGAATTCAGTAATCAAGAAGTTCATCTGCTCAGCACAAAGCAAATTAATATCTTGGTAGAAATTTCTAAAGTGTTATCAGATTTAAGGAGCTTGCAGAAGTAGGTACACATTTTAATTGCTAGGAAAATAAATTAAAGGCAACCACAGTGCACTGAGCTGACTGATGAAATTGGGGTGGAAGGGTGTAATTACATTATTTTATAATAGTTATATTATTTCAGAGAAGGTGTGATATAAAAAACAGTGGGTGAATGTGACAAGGGCTGATTTTTCTGAGCAGACATTTAATCCTGTAAGGAATAAAGAGTGGGTAAGGAATGAGCAGTGTGTAAGGAATGAGCAGTGTGTAAGGATGAGCAGTGTGTAAGGAATGAGCAGTGTGTAAGGAAGGAGCAGTGTGTAAGGAAGGAGCAGTGTGTAAGGATGAGCAGTGTGTAATGAATGAGCAGTGTGTAAGGAATGAGCAGTGTGTAAGGATGAGCAGTGTGTAAGGAAGGAGCAGTGTGTAAGGATGAGCAGTGTGTAAGGAATGATGAGCAGTGTGTAAGGAAGAGCAGTGTGTAAGGAATGAGCAGTGTGTAAGGATGAGCAGTGTGTAAGGATGAGCAGTGTGTAAGGATGAGCAGTGGGTAAGGATGAGCAGTGTGTAATGAATGAGCAGTGTGTAAGGAATGAGCAGTGTGTAATGATGAGCAGTGTGTAAGGATGAGCAGTGTGTAAGGATGAGCAGTGTGTAAGGAAGGAGCAGTGTGTAAGGATGAGCAGTGTGTAAGGAATGATGAGCAGTGTGTAAGGAAGAGCAGTGTGTAAGGAATGAGCAGTGTGTAAGGATGAGCAGTGTGTAATGAATGAGCAGTGTGTAAGGAATGAGCAGTGTGTAAGGATGAGCAGTGGGTAAGGATGAGCAGTGTGTAATGAATGAGCAGTGTGTAAGGAATGAGCAGTGTGTAATGATGAGCAGTGTGTAAGGATGAGCAGTGTGTAAGGATGAGCAGTGTGTAAGGAAGGAGCAGTGTGTAAGGATGAGCAGTGTGTAAGGAATGATGAGCAGTGTGTAAGGAAGAGCAGTGTGTAGGAATGAGCACTGTGTAAGGAATGAGCAGTGTGTAAGGATGAGCAGTGTGTAAGGATGAGCAGTGTGTAAGGAAGGAGCAGTGTGTATGGATGAGCAGTGTGTAAGGAATGAGCAGTGGCTGTGCAGGGGATGAAGCTCAGCAGGAGCAGTGTGTAAGGATGAGCAGTGTGTAAGGATGAGCAGTGTGTAAGGATGAGCAGTGTGTAATGAATGAGCAGTGTGTAATGATGAGCAGTGTGTAAGGATGAGCACTGTGTAATGATGAGCAGTGTGTAAGGCATGAGCAGTGTGTAAGGATGAGCAGTGTGTAAGGCATGAGCAGTGTGTAAGGAATGAACAGTGTGTAAGGATGAGCAGTGTGTAAGGCATGAGCAGTGTGTAATGATGAGCAGTGTGTAAGGAATGAGCAGTGTGTAATGATGAGCAGTGTGTAAGGCATGAGCAGTGTGTAATGATGAGTAGTGTGTAAGGATGAGCAGTGTGTAAGGAATGAGCAGTGTGTAATGATGAGCAGTGTGTAAGGATGAGCACTGTGTAAGGATGAGCAGTGTGTAAGGATGAGCACTGTGTAAGGAATGAGCAGTGTGTAAGGATGAGCAGTGTGTAAGGATGAGCACTGTGTAAGGAATGAGCAGTGTGTAAGGATGAGCAGTGTGTAAGGAATGAGCAGTGTGTAGGAATGAAGAGTGTGTATGGATGAGCAGTGTGTAGGAATGAAGAGTGTGTATGGATGAGCAGTGTGTAAGGAATGAGCAGTGTGTAAGGAATGAGCAGTGTGTAAGGATGAGCAGTGTGTAAGGCATGAGCAGTGGCTGTGCAGGGGATGGAGCTCAGCAGCAGCAGAAGGATGGGCCAGTTCCCAAACCCCATCCCCCAGTAACACCTCTGCAGCCTCCCCTCCTGTTTGGGGCAGCTGCTGAAGCAGAACTCTCCCATTCCTTCCACAACCCACAAATGTGGGAGTTGGGGGTGCCTGGCCCAGCTGGGTTTTATTTTATCAGCTCAGCCATCCTTCAGTCAGTTCCTGTGGGGATCCATGGGAATTTCTCCCTGCAGTCGCTGCAAACACACTGAGAATTCCTCAGGAGTGACAAGAGCACTCTTCAGCAGCAATGTCACCAGCAAAACAAGCTGAGAAACAGATAAATATTGTGACAATGTCACTGCATCCACCAGGAAGACAAGAAACCTGCTCTGGGAGCCCAGAGAATTTCTGAGCATACTGGTGTGTTTTACAAAGCATTTTGGTTTTAACAAAGAGCCCATCATGGGAGAAAATTGCTAATTCAAGCTTTGAAGCAACTATGCCCTGGGGGCATTAAAAGCCCTGTGGGTGGTTTTGTGACCTGGGGGAATGGTTGGGCTCCATGGTTTTGAAGGTCTTGTCCAACCTAAACAATTTTCAAGATTCTGAAGACAGAAGGGCCCTGGATCTCCCTCTTGGATTCCCAGAAATCTGGGAGGGAACCATAAATCCATAAATTCATAAATCATCAGGGCTCCATTGAAGCCAAGGGAAATAGGAGACTCTGCAGCACGCACAGACCTGCCCTCCCATTGTCAGCTCTCGGTAAGAGCAAGCAAAAAATCTGAAATCTGAAATTCCTTTGCCCTGAAATCTGGAAAGAGCAAGAGAACCAGAGGGAATTTCACTCTGAACACTGTCCCTATGACAAGGGGCACCAGCAAAGCTCCCAGAAGAGGGTAAGAGAGATAGAAGAGTAACTTCTGCAATGCTGAGGGGGCTGTCACCTGGGAACAAAGGACATCAAAGTCTGCAGGGAAAAGCTGCTTTGCTTCTGTTTCCCTCAAACATGTTGGGTTTGATGCCAATCTTGGCAGTGCCACCTATTTATAGCTGTTGGCCAACAACAAGATTTGAAAATCAAAACAGAGCATCCCAGCCCTTTGGGAACAGCTTTTCCTGCACCTTGGGCTCCTTAAACAAAGCTGACTGAGAGGATAAACTGAGCTGTGTGAAGCAGGGAGGGCAATGAGGGTCTCTCATAGTCTGTCATTCAGTTTTCTCCAAAAATACATGAGGAGTCACAGCAAATCAGGAGAACAGCCCACTGGGGGTGAGGGGGATGCAAAGCCATCCTGGCTGCCCAAATGTCACACTCCAGCTCCACACCCAGGCACTGCTCATCTCCTGCCCAGGGAGATCAGGGCCTGTAGGATTTGTTAGACATGAAATGACCCCAGCAAGGATTCCTTTCACACCCACAGTGTGGGCTAGGAAGGGCTCCCAGGGCTGACTGCTCCTCTCCATGGTGGCACAGGAATTGCTCATGCCCCTGCTGAGGCTCTGATTTTCCCCATGGATGCTTTCCTCCACCCATGCACAGCTCTGCCTGTCCTCAGGCTCTGTCAAAGGCCAAGCCTGCCCACACCTTGCATTTGTGTTCTCTTTGTGTCTTTTCCTCTTAGGATCTTCTTTTTGTGACTCTCTGGGGCCTGGCAGGGCTCTGTTGGGGCCTGAGAGTGACCTATTCCCTGACATTCTGCTGGAAATGCCCTGAACAAGGCAACCTCTGATCATTTCTCTTTCTGCCCCATTTCATTTGCAGCATCTCCTGCTCTGGGATGGTGGATGCTTCCAGGAGTGCCTGTCACCAGTGGTGCTGCCCATGGCAGGGGGCTGGAAACTGAGGATTTGGAAGGGCCCTTCCAGCTCAAACCATCCTGGATTCCCTGACTCCCTGATCCCCTGATTCCCTGATCCCCTGACTCCCTGATTTCCTTATTCTCTGACTCCTTGATCACCTGATCCCCTGACTCCCTGATTTCCTTATTCCCTGACTCTCTGAATCCCTGATTCCCTGATTCCCTGACTCCCTGATCCCCTGATTCCCTGACTCCCTTATTCCCTGACTCCCTGATTCTCTGATTCCCTGACTCCCTGATTCTCTGATTCCCTGACTCCCTGATTCCCTGATCCCCTGATTCCCTGATTCTCTGATTCCCTAATTCCTCAGCTCCCTGATTCCCTGATTCCCTAATCCCCTGACTCCCTGATTTCCTTATTCCCTAATTCCTTGACTCCCTGATTCCCTGATTCCTGACTCCTAATTCCCTGATTCCCTGACTCCCTAATTCCTTGACTCCCTGATTCCCTGATTCCCTGACTCCTTGATTTCCTTATTCCCTGATTCCCTGACTCCCTGATCCCCTGAGACACCTGGGTCTCATTCAGGGTCTTTGGGGACCCCACCAGGGGAGTTTTAAGCCTCCCAGGGAAGCCAGAGGAGCACTCTGTGCTCCCACAGCAGTGGAGCAGAGCAGGGGGAGCAGCAGGAGAGCCCCTGTCCATCCCTGAGTGTCCCAGCACAGGGCAGGAGGGGTGCAGGGCTCTGGCACAAAGCCCAGCCCAGCCCTGCCTGGCTCTCAGGGGAGGGGGCTCATGGCATGCCATGGTCCCAGAAGCTCCTGGCTCATTGTCTGATGTTTCCCCACCCTTGTGCCCTTCAGGCCACATCCTCACATAGATGAGGCTGAGATGCTTCCCTTACTTTAATTTACCTGTGAGACCAGGAAAACCAAGAAGCCAAGGCAAGCCCTGCTGTTCCAAATAAATGACAGAGCGAGGCTGTTCTGAAGCACAGAAGTTACATGAGGGTTTTTTTCTTGCCAGAGCTGAGTTTAATTTTCCATAACAAAGCTGCTGAGAAATGTTTCTGGGTAGATGTAGGGGATGAAGGATTTATACAGTCACTTTTTTTCTGCTTCAGCTGCTGGATGCCTCCCCATCAACCTTTCCCTCACTCTCCCCTGGGCCCAGCTCTCCAGCTTTGCCAGGTTAGCACTGAGTTAACAACTCTGATGTGGAGCTGCAGAGAAAAGCAGGAGTTTAACAAGACAGAGTGGGAAAATAAATACATTTACTACTGGTAGTGGCAGAGTGAGGACCTTTAAAAACACCCTGCTCTGTGCTGAATGCATTTCAGGAGTCACCAAACAACACAGAGAGTTCAGTGTCCAGCCAGCCAAAATGCCTCACGTGGAGTAAGAGAATTCCTGCCCTTTTATCCCTGTACAACTGCAATAGTTCCCAAGGATAACCCATAACCATGCTCCTGTCCTTCAGGGACACAGTGCCAGGGTCCCTTTTTGGTTTCTTTTAGGGAATTTTCTTCCATAGGTGCAGGTACTGAACAAAAAGATTGGTAAAAGGGTCTTCCTGGCAGGAACCTGAGCTGGTGTGGATCCACTGGCATCATCACCAGGGAGATGCTCCAGCCAGGGGAGGAGCCAAGCCTTTCCTACCCAGATAAAAACTGACATTTGGGACACCAAGGAACCTTCTTTCCACTGGATTCCAGAGGAAAGCCAGACCTTTGCACATCATCCCTGGAGCTTCAGAGGAAACTGCACCTTCTCCAGGAGCACTGCTCCAGCTGAACCACATCTGCCCCTGCAGGAGGATGCAGCCACCATTGAATGGGACTGTGCCAACACCCTGACTGACTGACTGACGGGTGTCAGCTTGGATTCTGACTCTGGCAGGGTTTGGGATTGTTCTGTGTAATACTGCATTTCTATTTTAATGTTCCTAGTAAAGAACTGTTATTCCTATTCCCATATCTTTACCTGAGACCCCCTTAATTTCAAAATTATAATAATTTGGAGGGAGTGGGTTTACATTCTCCATTTCAAGAGAGGCTCCTGCCTTTATTGGCAGACACCTGTCCTCCAAACCAGGACAGAGGGACACAGCAGGGCAGGGCCAGCTCAGTGACAGCACTCCATCACTTCAGTAGGTCACAGCCTTGCCTAAAAGCACTTTTTGGCCCACATCCCACCTCCCCTGGGCAGGAGCTGATGCAGCACAGGTAGCTCTGGAACTGGGGCAGCCACGCTGCTCTTCCCACAGCAGGAGCAGGTAAAGCCCAGTGGGGATCCAGTGCTGGCAGAAGGAACTCCATCTGACTGCTGGGCAGCTTTGCTCTTCCCTGCCTCACTTTCCTTATCCTTAAATGCCTCCCTCTGTCCTCTGCCACACAGAGAGCATTTCCAGGAGAACTGAGCTCCTGTGGTGTGTCCTTGCAGTCAGCTTCCAGAGCAGCTTGGAATTTCAACACACCCCTCAGAGAGCCAGAAGGAAAAGCTACCAGGAGTGGACTTCCCTTGCTTTTTAAACTAATAATTTCTTGTTTTTTAGTTTTCAAAGCCAAGCCCTTATCACTAAAAAAAAAAAAAAAAAAAAAAAAAAGGCAGAGAAGGCATCAAAGTTTCCATCAGATTAGTCCTGAAACCTCAGAATTTTATTATAAATAAAAAGAAATAATTTCTCCTTTCTCGAGTGTGCAGATTTAAGAGACTGAATAAACATCTTGGTTTTTAATAAAACATCCCTTTTCTAGTCTTATGGTAGCACAGAGAATTTGGAATCATAGACAAATTCAAAGCAGGCAACTTCAAGGTTGGATCAGGTCACTGAGAGCCTTGTCTGACTCTGTTCTGAAACCCTCCCAGAATGTTCATCCCTCATATTCATGGGCAGCCTGTCCTGGTGCCTCACAACTCCAGGAGCTCAACAGCCTCACCCAAGGCTTTATAAAAGGTTCAGAAACCTGCAGGGAACTAAAGGAAAATGGCAGAATAAATTGCTTTACACAACCTGTGTGATTAAGGGAGCCTTCATCAGAATGCAGGTGTAAAGAGAGGAGGCAAACCAGGTCAGGCCTGCTCCAATTCCCTCTGTTTGTAGTCTGTCAGGAAGAACTCCAAGGGGATAAATATCTGGTTGTCTCACCAGTTAAAGTGTTTTAGCAGTTGGTTCTCCTTTGGTGGTTTTTTTCTCAGCCCATCTCACCACAGCTGGTTTAGGTGGACACATCTCCCAGGGAGCTGCTGGAATCTCTCCAATTTGGAAGAAGCACAGGGAGTGTGATGAGGGCTCAGCTTCACTCTGAGAGGTCCCTGCCTGCCCAGCCATCCCCACAGGGCTTCTGCAGAGGCTCTGCTGCCCTGGGAATCCCTGGAAAATCCCATGCTGCATCCCTCCCCTGGTGCAGCTCCACACTCCAGAGCCTGTTTAGATGCTCTTATTAACAGCTTTGTTCTCTCACTTCTCACACTGACAGTTTATTTTCCCTCCTCCAGGCTGCTGCCATCACACCAGGGAATATTTACAGGCGTCTATACCCCTTGGCCATGCATTTTCCAGGCAACTGGCTCATGGGATATGCACTGTCCCTGAAAGGAGAGGTGGGGAACTCTAAACAGAGCTGAGGATGAGCCTCTCAGAGTGCACAGGCTCCTTGTGGCTCCCCTAATTTCCTCCCAAGCTCCCCAGCACATGGAAAATTAAGACCCAGCATTAAGAGTTCAAAAGTTGTCTCTAAAGCACCCCACAATGTGGGCAGGAATTCAGGGGGGATTTCTGCATGGAAAGGGTTGTTAATCACTGGAAGGGGCTGCCCAGGGAGGTTTGGAGTCCCCATCCCTGGAGGTGTCCAAGGAATGACTGGACATGGCACTCAGTGCTCTGGGCTGGTGACAAGGGGAGGATCAGGCAGGTGACAAGGTGGAGATCAGGCAGGTGACAAGGTGGGGATCAGGCAGGTGACACGGGGAGGAACAGGATCGGGCAGGTGACAAGGAGGGGATCAGGCAGGTGACAAAGGGAGGATCAGGCAGGTGACAAGGAGGGGATCAGGCAGGTGACAAGGGGAGGATCAGACAGGTGACAAGGTGAGGATCAGGCTGTTGACAAGGTGGGGAACAGACAGGTGACAAGGTGGGGATCAGGCAGGTGACAAAGGGAGGATCAGGCAGGTGACAAGGTGGGGATCAGGCAGGTGACAGATCAGGCAGGTGACAAAGGGAGGATCAGGCAGGTGACAAGGGGAGGATCAGGCAGTGACAAGGGGAGGATCAGGCAGGTGACAAGGTGGGGATCAGGCTGGTGACAAAGGGAGGATCAGACAGGTGACAAGGGGAGGATCAGGCTGTTGACAAGGTGAGGATCAGGCAGGTGACAAGGGGAGGAACAGGCAGGTGACAAGGGGAGGATCAGGCTGTTGACAAGGTGGGGATCAGGCAGGTGACAAGGAGGGGATCAGGCTGGTGACAAAGGGAGGATCAGGCAGGTGACAAGGAGGGGATCAGGCAGGTGACAAGGGGAGGATCAGGCTGTTGACAAGGTGAGGATCAGACAGGTGACAAGGTGAGGAACAGGCAGGTGAAAAGGTGGGGATCAGGCTGGTGACAAAGGGAGGATCAGGCAGGTGACAAGGTGGGGATCAGGCAGGTGACAAAGGGAGGATCAGGCAGGTGACAAGGTGGGGATCAGGCAGGTGACTCAGGCAGGTGACAAGGAGGGGATCAGGCAGGTGACACGGGGAGGAACAGGCAGGTGACAAGGGGAGGATCAGGCTGTTGACAAGGTGAGGATCAGACACAGGCTGGACTCGATGCTCTGGCAGGTCTGTTCCAACCAGAATGATTCTGGGATTCTGTCAGCCAGCTCTGCTGCAGCTGTCCCAGTGTTGGGCTGTTGGGAAAGAGCTGGGAGAGCCCTTGCTGGAGCCACCCTTTGGTCCCAGCCTGGCCTGACCACAGCTAAGCCAGGGCTTGGCCTTGCTGATCCCAGGATCTGTCCCCATGAGCCTGTCTGGGCAGGCTGGAGGCCCTGGGGGCTGCAGCAGGACATTATTCCTGCCTCCCTGCTCCCCTTGGAACAGCTCCTCCTGCTGCTCCTGCCAATTTATACCCAACTGTACTTGTTGGAAAACACAGTGCAGAAAGGCAGGGAGACGTGGGAGAGCATCTTCCTTCCTCTTGTTAGAAAACAAAATATCAGCTTGTTGCTGGTATTTTCCTCCCTGTGCTTTTCCTTTAAGCTCCTCTGCTCCTACCACCAAAAAAAAAAAAAAAAGAAAAAGAAAACAAAAATCCCACCATTTCATTGGAAAGGAGCCAGTTGCTGGGTGAGTCATCCCTGTGGATTCACACTTAGGGCTGTCTGTCACTCTGTTGTTGGGCTCCTCAGTCTCTAATTGGGATGTGCTGCTTCCAGTGCCAGGCAATCCTGGGAAAGGCCAGTTCTGCTGGGAGCTGGGGGACCACACAGCTCTCCATCCTCAGCACACCTCAGCCCACATCCCAACCTCTCTGCTGCTGCAGATAGGGAGTCTGAATGAATGCTCTGTGCAAATAGAACATTAATTTTCCTGACAGGGTAATAATAAAGCCACTAAATCAGTAGTGGGATTTTTTTGCGTTACACACACTATTTAAATGACTTGTCATCCCTACAAATTGTACACTGGATAAATGACTGCTCCAGTGTTTACACATGTGACTCACAATTGAGACTTTCTAGCCATGAAGTGGCATTAGTGAAGAAAAATGTGCTGGGCAGTGATAGTCCTCGAATAATTCACTCTTCCTGAGCAGGAACTGTCTCTCCTGAAGTGCTTTAATGCTGAGATCAAAATATGCCCTCCTGAGTCACTGTTTCATCCACATCAAAAGGTGAAAATTAGGGAATATGCTCCAGGATCCTGTTTCTTGCAGGTGAAGGTGCTCACAAAGCTCAGAGCCTGCAGCCATAAGATGTGAGCTCCTTCCCTCCTCACCACCAAGGGTTAACCACAGCCAGGGATTGCTCCAAGCAAAGTTCAGCCTCTGCTTCAGCGTGGATGGCTTGGACAGGATTGTCCTGGTGTGAAGGACAGGTGTCTGCCAATAAAGGCAGGAGCTTCTCTTTGAAATAGAGAATGTAAACCCCCTCCCTCCAAATTATTATTATAATTTTGAAATTAAGGGGCTCCCAAGCAAAGATATGGGAATAGGAATAACAGTTCTTTACTAGGAAAATTAAAATAGAAATGCAATATTACAAAGAACAATCCCAAACCCTGCCAGAGTCAGAATCCAAGCTGACACCCGTCAGTCAGTCAGGGTGTTGGCACAGTCCCATTCAATGGTGGCTGCATCCTCCTGCAGGGGCAGATGTGGTTCAGCTGGAGCAGTGCTCCTGGAGAAGGTGCAGTTTCCTCTGAAGCTCCAGGGATGATGTGCAAAGGTCTGGCTTTCCTCTGGAATCCAGTGGAAAGAAGGTTGTCTTGGTGTCCCAAATGTCAGTTTTTATCTGGGTAGGAAAGGCTTGGCTGCTCCCCTGGCTGGAGCATCTCCCAGTGGGATGATGGAATTTTATCAGTCATGCACTGGGACTCAATGGCCCATTAACAGGAGATATCTCCTGGAGGGAGGATGGGCCATGGAAAAGATAAACATGATTGCCCCAGCTGGATTTAGCAGATGGTGATAGAATACAGACTTTGGGTCATGTCCTGCATTGCAACCTAAGACATTTGCCAAAAGTAACATGTTCCAGGGAGAGGAATTATGGTTTTAGGAGCTGCTCTCCAAGATCCTGAAGCTGCTCTGACCTGTGGCTGGTGTCTGCTTTGCTCTAGAGTGTGTTCTTTGGGCACATCCCAGTGTGCAAGGCAAGGACTCCTGCCTTTGGAGGAACTGCAGAATCACAGAGTCCATGAAGCTGGAAAAGACCTCTGAAACCATTAAGTCCAACCTATGACCCAACACTGCCTTGTCAATCATGTCCAGTCTTCCCTTAAACACCTCCAGCCACAGTGAAATACACCAAACCAGCCATTTGTGGGGGCTGATCCCATCAAATCATCCATTTGTGGGGGCTGATCCCACCCCATCCATGAGGGAACAGTGGGTTTTCCATAGGAACAGGTCCTTGTGGAGGACTGAAAAGAAAAATTCCCACTCCTCCCTGCCTGCTGGAGCAGCAGCTCAGCCAAGTGACAGGGAGCTGTGGATAGACTGACATTTATGCCTCTTAATCTCTGCAATGCTCTCACAAAAGATCATGCCCTGAGATCTCTCCTGGTGCATGTGGAGGGCATTGGACGGAAGATTTACAGGAACAACACAAAGCCCTTTTCCTTTGAGTGGCTTTTCTGTCTATTTAGTGTTGGAGTCAAGTATTCCAGGAGGAGGTTTGCCTGAAAAAGAGCTCTTTCTTTCAAGCCTCCCTTCTTAAGCCATAAGAGAGCAGCAAATGCAGTGAAAAGAGTTCCCTGTCCCAGGAGCACGTGTTTGGTGACAAGGGCTGGAGTTCAAGTGGTTTTGGCAGGAAAGGACCCTGACCTGCAGCTGGCAGGTCCCTGTCACATCCTGCACAATCACTGTGATTTCAAGATCCTTGTGTGGATAACACCAATTGCTCAGTTTGAAGCACTTAGAGCTGTCAGTGGGACTGGCAGGAATCACTTCTGGGATCAGAAGCTGCTTGCAAACCCTCTGCTGGCTCTGCTGAAAGGAGATTTGGAGTGTGGGGCTGGGCAGGCTGGGGGGAGCAAGTCTGCACTAGGAATTCCTGAGAATTCAAGGCTTTTCTCCAGGGACAGCACTGGGGTGTCAGGATTGGGATTAAGGTGGGCAGATCTGTGTGCAGGGCAGATGAGGCAGGAGAACCTCCCCTTCCCCATCCTCACTGCTGGATACAACCTGCTGGGGGGACAGCCCCACGATGTGAAGCCCCTGGAGTTTGCTCTGCTCTGTGTGTGGCCATGGAACAGTCACTGTCCTTCCCTGCACACTCAGATGCCCTTTCCCATCCCAGCCTGTGGAATATTCACTCCCTGGACAAGGACAGCCTCAGATATACAGCCCCATGGGGAGCACTCTGACCAGCCACAGTCCTTGAGTGAAGCCAGGCAGATCAGCCCTGTGGGAATCACTTCAGGACTCTTCTCCTTGCCACTTGAGAAATGCCTCTGCCAAATGAAGAAATCCTCACTCAGCTGCCCCTTTGGAGGGAGAGGCAGCCACAAAAGTGAGTAATGCTCTGACCTCACCTGGGCCCTGCCCCTCAGGCCCTGCTGTTTTGCTGCCTGCTCAAACTTTGTCTCCATATTAAGCTGCACATCTTTGATTCCCCAGCCTTTCCTGGGAAGCTTCCAAGGCTTCTTGCTCCGAGGCTCGTGCTGTGGCAGCGTTCCTATTACCAGCCAGAAAAGTTTGGGAGTTCAGCACAAGGTAAAGTTACACAACCTCTGTTAAAATAACACCACAGCAATGAGCTCTGCTTTCCCCATCTCAGTAACAGCCACTCTGATCCCTTCCAGGAGAAAGTCTTGCTGAAGTTTGCTGGCTGTGCAAGCCCGAGCACCTGGTGTTAATCCCCAGCCCTCTCCAGCCCTGAATTTCAGCTCCTTGCCATGCCAGGCAGCAATGAGTTTTCAGGACCATTCAATCACTGTGCTGGAGTTCCCTGGAAGGGTTTGAGTGGGAGATGAGCCTTTACTCCTTTACATGACTGTGTCCCTCCCAAAGTGGGCTGTGGGGTGGTGGCAGTGACAAACCCTGCTCTGCAGCACTACAGGGACAGGCTGGTCCAGGGGGAGCACTTTCCTCCCAGTAAACCACAAGGAAGCTACTTCAGTACCAAAACACCACAATTAAAAGAAGCAGATTTATCTTGCTGCTGTGCCACAAAACCGATGCTGCCTCTGCACTCGACAGCAGGAGTACCCTCTGTGCTGGACAAGAAATCACAAAATATCCTGAGCAGGATGACCCAGGGCAGCTCCTGTCCCTGCACAGACACCCCAAAATCCCACCCTGAGCATCCTTAAGTGCTGTCCATACACTCCTGGAGCTCTGGCAGCCTCGGGGCTGTTCCCTGGGGAGCCTGGGCACTGCCAGCACCTCTGGGGAGAACCTTTCCTGATATCCACCCTGACCCTCCCTGGCACAGCTGCAGCTATTTCTGCCCCTTTGACTGCCTCATTTTCCTTTTTTTTTTTTTTTTCCCTTTCTCTTTGTTTTTTCTCCTCTTGCGTGCAGCTGTTTCCCTTGAACAAACCCTGCACATCTCGTGCCTTCCAAAGCCCCAGCTCAGCGCTGGGATGGGATTTCTGAGCCCTCCCTGCCGTGCCAGCTGCTCCCCGAGCACTCACCAACACATTCCTGGGCAGCAGGATGAACTGGGCTCTTACTGGTGTGAGCATCGTGTTACAGGCATTTGCAAAGGGCCTCTGGCACCTCAGCTGTCGCTGGTTTAAAATAAGCAGAGTTGCTGGGTCTGGTGGCCCTGCCCCTCGTTGTGACAGTGGTGTGTTAAAGACAAGGTCCCAACAAGGTTTTGATTCTGCTCTCAGCGAGATGCTGCAGAAGAGCTAAGCTTAGACATCATTTAATCACAGCTTTATAGACCTCTTAAAGCAGCATGAAAGAAATATGTTCCTCAGCCCAGGCAGTGCGTTTTATTATGCTCATCCAACAGCATAACCTTAGTTTAACTCCAGGTTAATGAAACTTAGGTTAGCACTGAAAGAATAAAAAGTGCCAGGGAGCAACGTGAATCCTAAATCTGCATTTTTTTTCAGTGGTACAACCTTAGATTTGACCTCAGGAACAAACTTGCAAAAGCCATCTGAACTAAAAGTTTTGCTGGAGATTCCAAAATCAGGCAGAATGCCGTGGGCGTTGTTGGGCATGGACTTGTCTTTCAGTCTGTGATGAAGGTTCCCAAGGCTTGTGTTTCCTCTCTTTACATCACAGTGGTGGGCAACAACTGCCTGCCAGGCTTGGAGCAGCTTTCTGGTGCGCCACATCAAATAAATACACTCACTCCTTCCACATCAAATAAATACACTCACTCCTTCCCCATTAAAATATGCTGGAAAGCCTTTCCATGAGAAATGCTTCCATGGGCACTTTTTAAACGAGCAAAGCTCATGGGAGCCATAAATTGCTGCAGCAGTGCAGTAAGGGCTGGGAGAAACCTGCCTGTTCTTGCCTAGGCCAGGGGTGATCCGAAGGCTTTTGTAGCTAAAGGTGTGAAACCCACCTCAGATCCCCCCTGAGGCTCTGTCAGCACTGCCCCTGCTCAGGTACAACACCTGGAGCCCTGTGCCAGAATTCCCAGAGCTGCTGAGCTCCCAGCAGGAGAACAGAGGCACACAGCACAGGGAAAGCAGTCCTGAGTGCTGAGACACAGTGTCCCCAGAGTGTCCTTCCCCTGGCAGCTTTGGGTCAGCTCATTCAAGGACAGGGATGTCACCCACCAGGTCAGGTGGCTCCAGTGCCCATCCAACCTGGCCTTCCTAATTTCTGCCCACCCCCTGTAAATCCTCACACCTCTCCATCCCAGCCCTTCCCTCTTCCTCCTCTCAGAGATTCAAACCCCCAGAGCCCTGAGCTGCCCCTTGCTCTGGTCCCACATAATCCTCTCTTTGACTCCACATTAATTACCCAAACCTCCTCAGATCTGATCCCAAATCTGTGCCTGAGCCAGTGGAACCCCACTCCCAGGCTGGGGCACTGGGACAGGGCTCAGGGTTTGCCCAGGCCACGAGCACAGCTCGTGGGAGGGACTGGGGCTGTGACCCACTTGGCTGGTGAGAGCTGTGCCAGCCCTGTGGCTGGCTGGGAACGAGGGCACTTGGCTGACACTGCCATGCAGGAATGCACAGCACAGCCCTGGGCTCAGCTGCACTCCCCAGGCTGGGCAGGAGCTGAGGATTGTGGATTCCTGCAGGAGAAGGGAAGGGGCAGAGACAGGAGCTGCTGCAGGCAGAGGGGCAAACAGCCCAGCTGTGCCTTGGCAAAGCTACCATGGAGCAGAGCAACCAGCTCTGACATGAGAGATGCTGTGCTGGGCTCTGCCTGAGGAGGCAAAAGCTTTTTGCAGACCAGGAAATGCCTGCAGGAATCCTTCTTTCTGCTGGAGTCATACTGATGTGTCTGGATAGGAAAATGCTCTGGGGGACTCCACTGAGGCCTTCCAGTTCTTACAGGGGATTTATAAAAGAGGGAGAGCCACTTTTTGCATGGGCAGGTAGTGATGGGACAAGGGGGAACTAAAAGAGGAGAGATTCAGCGTAGAAATTAGGAAGAAATTCTTCACTGTGATGGGTGTGGCAGCTGTGGCTGCTCCTGGATCCCTGGAAGTGTCCAAGACCAGGCTGGACAGGGCTTGGAGCAGCCTGGGACAGTGGAAGGTGTCCCTGCCATGGCAGGGGTGGAACAAGATGAGTTTGAAGGTTCATCCAACCCAAACCACGCTGGAACTCTGTGATTCCACAACAATATCCCTGCTATTTCAGCACCTGCATTCAGGCTAACCCTGACTATCTCTGGGTGGTTTTATTTTTGCAGTGGATAAATATGAGCCATCCAAGCCCTTCTGTTCTCTATTCCCACCCATCAGCAGCACAGAATTTGGAAGGATGGTGCTTCCCACAGCTGAGTTCCTGTGTCTGCAGGGTGCTCACAGGTTCTGTTTGCCTTGAACCTCCAGGATGCCAACCCAAATCAGAGATCTGCTGTGCTCCCAGCCAGCAACAAACCCTGTCATGCAGAGTTTGCAGCCAATGTAGGAGAGGCAGTGCATTTCCCACATTATAGACCACAAACAGAGGCCTAAGGGGCCTATTTAAAGTATATTTAAGCTCCAGGAAATACCCTCCTTGACTTCCCCAGGTTTTGGATCCTGCTCAGGGAAATTAAACAAGTTGCCAAAATTCACACAGTGAGTTTGTAGAAAAGCCAGAACCCTAAAAAAGCTGGATTTGCCAAGCCCCAGCACTCGTGCTCCAGCCAGCCCGGTGCTGGAGGTGCTGGAATGGCAACAACAATCTGCTGGAGTGTGAAATCCTCACTGCCAGCCTGGAAGTGCTCTCAGTTCCCTGACCTGCTCCATTGCTCACATCCAGGATTTTCCTTGAGCAGGCAGGGATTACAGAGCAGAGCCAGCACTGCCAGGTCCATGCAGTTCATTGGCCTCAGGGAAAAGGCAAAGGGGGTTTTTTTCCAGGGATTGAGATTCCTTGGCATCCCCAGGGTGCTTCAGGGTGCCCCAAGGAGGCAGCCTGGGGAGCTCAGGCACCAGATTTGCAGGCTGTGAGCTCTCTGATGGATCTGCCTCCCTGCAGGATGCACCCCAGGGATGTTTGCTTTGCTGCAAGCCAGGCATGAGTCCTGAGGGTCTGCAGACTCTGCCTGCCCCAGGGACCCTCTCCCTCTGTGAGAGGATGAGGTGGTGAACACTGCCCGGACAGTGTATGCCTTTCACTCCCCCAATTAAATCCTGAGGTTTAATTGGATTTGGAGAGCCTGAGGGGGGGCCCCTCTTTCATCCACAAGTGAGTTTGGCATTGTTTTATTTGTTTATTAGGCTGCACATTCCAGCTAAAGGGCTTTCCCTGAAGAAAAACAGTTGCTGCCTTGGACAATGGATTATTTGGAATCACTTCATCTATCAATAAAGTGCAGCCTTCTCTGCAGGGAAATGCAGCAGCAATTTAACAGCAGGGGCCAGAAATGGAGACAACTGCAAAGAATGAACAACTGCACCAAGGAAAAGTGAAAAAAAACTGGATGCACCTAGGCACAAACAGACATTTGATTTTGGCTAAAGTCTAACAGGCAATTGTCAGAAAAGCCTCACTAAAGCTCTTCTGACTAAGTGCCCTTTAGTTTTGGATCTGATAAAAGCATCTTCTGGAGAGAAGGTGAGATGGTGAATCTATTTGAAGCAACCAATTTGGAAATCGAGTATTCTGAGGGGATTTATTTAAAGATCTTTCCACTGTTCTGGGTTCTGAAGCTCTATTTTTATGCCTTTGTTTTCATCTGAAAGAGAACACATTATTCCAACTGCCCTATGACTAGCAAAGATGATTATGAAGAAGAAAAGAAATGTGCATTTCCTTCTTCTCCTAGCCAAGGAATTTGCATGTTAAAATAAAGGATGTGAGTTTAACAAAGCAGAAAGCCCAGACATCTGTGGTGGCACCATCCCCCAGCACTTTGCTTTGTGTGGGGGATGCAGGAGATCAACAGGAACCCTCGAGAAAGGGACAGATTTGGGGAGAGTGTGTTGAGATTGGAAGCAAGCAAAGGTCCAGGATCCCAGCCCTGCTGATCATGGCAATGCCTCAGTCCTGGTTTTATAAAATCCTGGGACATGCAGTGGATTTGCTCCACTGCTCAGAGGGCTGACAATGCTTTGGTTTGATTGGGGCTGCCCAGGGGAAAGTCCTCTTTAAGAGACAGCTTTAAAATTAGTCATTTGCTGGTATAGAGGTGTTATTTCTACAGACCAATGCTATATCACAAGTCTGTCCTGGTTTGAAAGACAGCTGTCTGCTAAAAAAGGCAGTAGCCTCTCTTGAAATGGAAAATGTAAATCCCCTCCCTCCAAATTATTATAATTTTGAAATTAAGGGACTCTCAGGCAAAGATAGGAGAATTAGGAATAACAATTGTTTACTAGGAAAATTAAAATAGAAATGCAGTATTACACAGAACAATCCCAACCCCTGCCAGAGTCAGAATCCAAGCTGACACCCGTCAGTCAGTCAGGGTGTTGGCACAGTCCCATTCAATGGTGGCTGCATCCTCCTGCAGGGGCAGATGTGGTTCAGCTGGAGCAGTGCTCCTGGAGAAGGTGCAGTTTCCTCTGAAGCTCCAGGGATGATGTGCAAAGGTCTGGCTTTCCTCTGGGATCCAGTGGAAAGAAGGTTCCTTGGTGTCCCAAATCTCAGTTTTTATCTGGGTAGGAAAGGCTTGGCTCCTCCCCTGGCTGGAGCATCTCCCAGTGGGATGATGGAATTTTATCAGTCATGCCCTGGGACTCAATGGGCCAGCAGCAGATGATATCTTCCTGGAGGGAGGATGGGCTGTGGGAAAGATAAAGATGATTGCCCAGCTGGTTTAAAGATGGCCCATTAGCAGATAATATGTGCCAGGAGATCAGGGTCACTGCCCCACCTGGTTTAACAGATGATGATAGAATTCAGACTTTTCTTTACATCCTGTGCTGCAACCCTTGACAAAGTCATATTGAACATCTCATTTCCTGTCTGTGTGGCCCACAGGAATGGGGTGGATGTGATGAGCAGCAGGTGTCACTGAGCAGTGCAAGGTTCCAAAGCAAAGCAGCCCCTCAGCCCTGCCAGGACCTGCCTGGTGCCCAGCCATGCCCAGGAACAGCTCACACTGCCTGGCAGAGATTCACACAGCACTGATGGCAAAATTGGGGTTTTTCTCCTCCTACACAGAGATAGAACAAACCCATGAATTTACCTCAGGAAGGGAATGAGCAGGAGGTTAATCAGAGTCCTGAGGGACCAATGAAATGGAGGGCAAATACTTGTCTTTGCTGTTTTTCCAACACTAGAACAAGTTACAAAAACCCCAGTGAAATATTGTGCTGAACTCAGGAGGAGAATATCCTGTCCCAAATTACAGCAGCTCCATGGGAGTCTCAAACTCAGGATGTCCAAGGGTTTGAACTTAAAACAAGACTTGATACTTTAATGAAATATGAATTCAGCTCTACAGAGATTTTTTTAAAGAATGTTATAACTTGGTTACATCTGCAAACAGACCTCAGCCAGTACAATGGAAGGTTGAGGACTCCATGAATTTGGTCAGACTTTCTTCTCTTGTATAAGAAAAACAACAAAATTGAGGGACCATCTGGAGGTTTTTTGTAATTTCTGACAAAAACAGGGAAAAGGCAAATGAGGTGATAACACATGAAACTGCTGAGCAGACTCAATTTTGAACCAGTTTTGTGGCTGCTAGATGTCATCACAAGATCTCTCTAGAAGTTGTTAGGTTTGTTTCATAGGGAGTAAATAGTTCTAATAAAGCATCTCACTGAAGAACTGAGAATATCTCCATGAGGAATCAATAGCCAGTAATGTGTGTCAGTGTGACCTTGTCACCAACAGATGCAAGCAAAGAAGGAAGGTTAATATTTGGGAAAAAATAATATTCTCACCAAACATGCAGTTTTAGAATATTCAAACCTACATGCACCTCCACTGCATCAGCAACTGGTCCTGTAAGAAAAAGCAAAGGGGGATGGATGGGTTGATGATGAATTTCAGGTTTTTCTGGATTAAACATTTTGCTTTTCTCTAAAGTGGATCAAAAAACATTCTTACATTTGACAGACTGTCAGGATAAAAGCTCTGTATCTGCTCCAATTTGAGATGTGTGCTGTCAGTGAGGGAAGGGAAGGACACATCCTGTTTGTCTCCTGCCAAAATACTCCAGGTTTGGGCCACAGAGTGAAAACAGCAGGATCTCCACAGAAATAGGGATAAAGGAGTGTTTGGGGAGTGTCTTCAGAAGAGTTGAACACTTAGAATCACTGGATCATGGGGTGGAAAGGATTTTAAAGCTCATCCCATTCCAGCCCCTGCCATGGCAGGGACACCTCCCACTACCCCAGGTTGCTCCAAGCCCCATCTGACCTGGCCTGGCTCTTATTCCCAAAGCTTCCTTGGAGAGAGGATCATGTCTGGACAGGGCAGTGCTTGTAGGCACCCAGAGAGCAGCTGGGTAGTTTTATATTTACTGAAATACTTTGAAAAAAGTGGAATTCCCAAGCCTACCTCACACTTTCCTCCAGCCTTGCTTGTGCCTCCCACAGGAGCTCTGCCACCAGGGAATGTCTGTCCCTCTGCTGTCCCTACCAAGCCACCCTCCCACATCCCACCAGTGCCCAGCCCAGCAGGGCAGGTGAGGGAGCTCAGTCCTCCTGCTCCCCTGTTCTCTGTGCAGGACAGGCAGAACCACGCAGGTTGTAGCAGAGCACAGCAACTGCAGGGCACTGACAGCTCAGGGAAAACCACTTTAGGAAGCAGAAACAGGCTTTTCCAGCACCCTGAGGGTGTGACACGTCCCTTCTGAGCTCAGCCATCCTGGGGCACCTGGATCCTGCTCTGCAGGTCAGTCCTGAAGATTTCCAGGGCAAGGAGCTTGATGGGGAATCTCAGGAGCCACCAGCTCATCCTGCAAAGGGCTGGGACCTCTCCTGACTTTCAAAGGGGCTTCTTTGAAAGCAGCAAACTCCAGAAATGCTGGTGAAGCCCAGCTTAGGAGGATTCCTATCTTCCTGCACATTCATTTCTTCCTGAGGTTGGATCCAGGCTCAAAATGAACCTGCTGCTGGTCTGCTCCCACCCTTTCCAGCTGAATAACCAGCAGAAACCAGAGCTCAAGGTAGAAATGGCACTGGGATGGTGAAAGAAATCCATCTGCATGAAATCCAGGAAGGAAAATGTATTTCCAGAGGAGCAAGGAAGCCTCTCAGGAAGAAGCAGAAACAAGGACAGATTTACTAATTTGCATAAATCAGGTGCACAGCAGGAAGGAGCCAGAGCAGAAACTCACAGCAAGAGGCAGCTCTGGGGACTCAGATCCCCTTTCCCTGCTGGAATGAGGGAATGAGCCCCTGAGCCCCCAGCACAATCCATGGGCTCCAGGAATCTGACACACAGGGTCTCATTTAATGCATGCAAGTGTCACCCTGGCTCAAAACAGGGGCAGGATTCAGGGACAATAAAACACCCAGAAAATGCTCATGAAGGTGAACCAGTAAGAACAGGACTGCTGCTCAAAAAGAGACACAAGTGACTTAACTGGAAATATTTTTTGTCTAAAGCAGTGAATGTGACAGTACATTAAGAAAATTGAGGGGTTCTGCTGATTAATACCCAGAAAAGAGAACAGTCCAGGAGGACAGAGGTGGGGATTCTAAAGGATGAAAAAGGAACCCCGAGTCTCTGTCTGCACATTTTGTCCTAGGTGAGCTCAAGCACAATCTCCACACAGCACAATGGGAGAAATGTGAAGATTTGGAAGCATTTCCATTAACAGAGAGCACTTAGAGGTATCAATTACACCAACAGCACTGAGCAAGGGGGTTCTTCTTTGTTCATCAGGCCTGAAACTAAATGTTAATTGTTAAAGAGAGGGAAGATACAAGGTGTGGGCGAGCCCTTCCATTAAGTTCTCCCACTTTGCTCTGAAGAAGCAGCTATTTTAGTTTTAAATCACAGCATAAACCTAAGCATGACAGGCCTGATCCAGCCTGACAAATCTTCTGTTCTTCCATTGCTTCTATTCATTTGAAGGCCACCTTTTAAAGCTGCATCCTTATCTCAGCATTGATCCTTTAGGTACAACCATTAGGGAAATTATTTATGGACAGCCCTCTGTGAGAAGGTCAGCCCTTCAGATGTGCTTGATGACACTGTGCTCTGTGCCCTTCTGTCAGAAAACATCTGATTTCAGAATTGCATTGTTTGATTTGAAGGAAAAGGAAATCCTGTCCTGGTTTGAAGGACAGGTGTCTGCTAATAAAGGCAGAAGCTTTTCTTTGAAATGGAGAAGGTAAATCCCCTCCCTCCAAATTATTATTATAATTTTGAAATTAAGGGACTCTCAGGCAAAGATAGGAGAATTAGGAATAACAATTGTTTACTAGGAAAATTAAAATAGAAATGCAGTATTACACAGAACAATCCCAACCCTGCCAGAGTCAGAATCCAAGCTGACACCCGTCAGTCAGTCAGGGTGTTGGCACAGTCCCATTCAATGGTGGCTGCATCCTCCTGCAGGGGCAGATGTGGTTCAGCTGGAGCAGTGCTCCTGGAGAAGGTGCAGTTTCCTCTGAAGCTCCAGGGATGATGTGCAAAGGTCTGGCTTTCCTCTGGAATCCAGTGGAAAGAAGGTTCCTTGGTGTCCCAAATGTCAGTTTTTATCTGGGTAGGAAAGGCTTGGCTCCTCCCCTGGCTGGAGCATCTCCCAGTGGGATGATGGAATTTTATCAGTCATGCCCTGGGACTCAATGGGCCAGCAGCAGATGATATCTTCCTGGAGGGAGGATGGGCTGTGGGAAAGATAAAGATGATTGCCCAGCTGGTTTAAAGATGGCCCATTAGCAGATAATATGTGCCAGGAGATCAGGGTCACTGCCCCAGCTGGTTTAACAGATGGGGACAGAATTCACATTTCTGGTCACATCCTGTGCTGCAACCCAAGAGAAATCGAAAATGGGATGTACCCAGAGCTTGGTGAGTGCTGCTCTGCTTGCCTTTATTTATTTTTTTTTTTTCCCTTTCCAAGCTTTTATCACTCTTTGGTGTCTGGACTGCAATGCCTGCACAGAGGTGGGGTCTGGCTGACCAGAGGGGTGACAGCTCAGCCCTGCAGGGCCTCCCAGAGCACTGCTGCCGTGCTGTGACACTGAGTCAGCTCCTGCTCCAGCACCACAGCAGAGTATCGACATCCAGGCATCCCCACAGACCCTCAGAGCCACCTCCCAGGAGTGCAGATGAGGAGAGCAGACATGCCAGAAGATGTCCTGAGTGAGGAACTGTGCACAAAGGAGCCAGGGCAAAGTGGGAGCACATCCAAGGGGGAGCTGGAATTAGCACCTACAGCAAACCAGACAAGCCCAGGACATGCCACAAGCTCCCTCAAATGCCAGGGAATCACAGCACTGCATAAATGGCATTCAGAGCACGCAGAACTTCTCCAGAGATCAGTGCAAGGGCTTGTCACGACGTGACATCTGTCCCATCACATCCCCAGCATGGCACCACCGGAGCAGCACGCAGAGGGGTGGCTGGGCAGGGATTCCAGCACCTCCAACCTTCCCTCTGCACATCCTCTGCCACAGATGAGGGAGACAGTGCCCAGCAGAGCCATGAAAACAGAACCAAGAAAGATCTGTCTCACATTTGCCTCTTTTCAACAGCCAGAGACAGCTGCAGGCTTTTCCATTTCTAAAAGCACAAAAACTACAAGCTAGAGAAAGATTTTTTTTTTTTTTTTTGTGGTGGTACAACAGAAACCTATCCAGCAGCAAATTTGGATACCTGTTTTTTATTTAGATTTTGATGGCACCCCAGCCATCCCCCCTCCCTAGGTGGGTCTCTGCTGTCTGAATGCCCCCACACATCACCTTGCACCATCTCCCTGGGTCCCAGTCCACAGGAAGGCAACCTCTCCATCCATCCCCTACTGTTGGGGAAGATAAAACAGGGAAATTTTACAAATATGAATGCTCAGATTTTGGGAATATAGAAACCATGAACGAAATTGAAATGAAAGCCACGTTTGGGATGCCAAGCTTTAGTTAGTGAATTACCATGAAACAATAGGATGGCCCCTGAAGCTAATCCTCTCTTGATTAAACAATGCCTTTGGCCAGAGAGCAAGACCAAAGGTCACAAAAAGACTTGCCAGAGTCCAAAGATTAGATTTTAGAGTTTAAAATGTAACACATTATGTTAATATAAGGATTCCTATAGGCTGTATGTAAATGCTATAGGATTTGTATGTTGTATTACATTGGTTAGTGGAAATTAGAATATTCATCATGGAAGAAGATTCACTGTATTGTAAACAGGAACCTGGTCTTTTTTACTCTCTCTCTTTACTCTCTTTTACTTCCTTTTTTCTTTACTCTCTCTCTTTTACCCTCTTACTTCTCTTCCTCCCTTTTTTACTCTCTCTCTTTACCCTCCCTCTTCTCTCTCTCTCTCCCCCCTTTTATCTCTTTAATCCTGCTCTGTGGCTGTGCTGGGCAGCCCCTAGCAGCGTTTTTTATAATAAACTACAATAAACAGAGAGTTTGAGTTTTGTTCCACACCATCTGCCCCAGTACAAAGAACCCCACTGTTTCCTCCCTCAAACACATTTTATCTTCTTCTCCAGTCCTTCCCATCCACTCTGAGGTTCTCACGAAGCACAATGAGCTCCCACACCTCAGGGATCCACCCCTGCATCCTCTCACTCCTCCCTGTCCAGCTGTACCATTTTTGGGGAGCTCCCCATCATCCCTGAGCAGCAGAAATCCCAGGGGACAGTTCAGGGGAGCTGCTCCTGCTGATCTCTCACTCCCCAGATTCCAGTTTTGCAGCTTTTTAGTGTAGTTACCGAGATAACATTTGGTGCTGTTTTTCTGAATTTCTGGGAGGAAGAAAGAGAAGAAAAAGGCCCAAATGTCAGCCATGGTCTCCTGGTTCCATGCTGAAACCAGAGCAGTGTGGATGTAAAACTCAAGCCACACTGAGGTTCAGTTTTCCATCTTACCCTGCTGCTTCTTCCTCCCCAGAATGACCCAGGTCTGAATTTAGACACCCTGAGTTCCCTTTGCTGGGCAAACACAAGCACTGAATCCCACTGACACCTCTTGTCCCACTATTATTTCTGTATTCATTAACATCACAATTAGGGGAACAAAACCCTTTTCAAACTCAGCTGGTGGCAGGAGCTGTGAAGAGACAAAACCTCCCTGAGCCTTTCCAAGGCAGAGTCTGCTCCTCAGACACCACAACTCTAAAAAAAACCCTTTTTTGTAAAGCTAAAGCTTCTGGGGTCAGTGACATGTTGAAAACGGGGTCAGCTGCCACAGATGCAAAGTCCTGCCACTGTCTCCAGACATTTTCCACCCTTACCCCAAAGAAAACATTTCAGGCAAGGTTTCAACAGCCTGTTTGAGTAAAACACCATGATCCTCCTGGCTTTCAGCACTGCTCACTTTGTTCCTGGCTGTGTGGCACAGCTTCACCTTGATGCTCACAGATGAAGAGGCATCATCTGAGCCCAGCAGGGGCTAATTAAGAAGACATTTTTATATAGATATATATAGATATATATGTCTATATGAGCACCCAGGATCCCACACAGCATCTGCCTACCCACAGCGTCCAGAAATCGTAAAAAAATTGGACAAAAAAAAAAAGAGCAATGTAGAACTTGCAAATAACAAATCAAATGCAACCAAGACTACTAAAAAGTCCCTTGCAGGGGAGAGAAAATGAAGAGGAAAAGCTGGGATTCATACTTAATCCCATTTCTGTAGGATGGGACATTAAAAGAGAAGGTCAGGTTCTTTGCAGAGATGAACAGGGCCAAGCACATTCCTAGAAAGATCCTGTACCTGTAGCCCAGGTATGTTTTGGTCTCTCCTGCAGCAGTGGCACAGCTGGGCAGTGTGTGCCAGCACAGAGTCAGTGAAAACCTTCACAGAACTGTAACTGCACTGTTCTTGCTCCAGCCCAGAAGGGAAGGCAGGATGCTGATCTGGGTTTCAGGAGCTGAGAAACCCATGGGGAGCCAGCAGTGCCTGGGACAGGTCATGGAGCCCATTCCCAGTGGGGCTCAGCCTGGCAGCTCCCCCATCCCCATCCCATCCCATCCCATCCCATCCCCATCCCCATCCCATCCCATCCCTGTATCCCATCCCATCCCATCCCATCCCATCCCATCCCATCCCATCCCATCCCATCCCATCCCATCCCATCCCATCCCATCCCATCCCATCCCATCCCTGTATCCATCCCATCCCATCCCATCCTCCCAGACAGCCACAAACAGCCCAGAACAGAGGGAACAGGGTCAGCAGAGGCAGCCCTGCAAGGGGAGCACGGGGGGCAGCTCTCTGCTTGGAAAATCCCAGTGCCACCCATCCCCTGCCCTGCATGGAGGGCAGCACAGAAACTTTTAAGAAAACCCAATCCAAGGATGGTTTGGGCTGGAAGGGACATTAAATCTCATTTCATCCCATCCCTGCCATGGCAGGGACACCTTCCACTGTCCCAGGTTGCTCCAAGCCCCATCCAACCCAGCCTTGGGCACTGCCAGGGTTGGAGCAGCTTCAGCTTCTCTGGGCACCCTGTGCCAGGGTCTCAGCAATCTCACAGGGAAGAATTCCTTCCCAGTATCCCATCCATCCCTGTCCTCTGGCAGTGGGAAGCCATTCCCTGTGTCCTGTCCTTCCATCCCTTGTCCAAATTCCCCTTCCAGCTCTCCTGGAGCCCCTTTAGGCACTGGAAGGGGCTCTGAGCTCTCCCTGGACCTTTTATTCTCCTGTCTGGACACTCCCAGCTCTCCCAGCCTTTCCTCAGTGGTTCCTGCTCTGGGCACTTGGGGACAGAAGTAAACTGCTCCAGGCTGGGAAGGGACCCCAGAGCAGGACTTGGGGTCAGCATTTCCTGATTTTGGCACACAGGAGCAAGCTGTGAGTCCATCCATCAGAGACAAGTATTCCACAGCCTTTATGGCCCAGAGGAGCACCAAAAAATGCAGTATCTCTTATCAGGAAAGGTTCTCCCAGAGGTGCTGGCAGTGCCCAGGCTCCCCAGGGAACAGCCCCGAGGCTGCCAGAGCTCCAGGAGCTCCAGGACAGCACTCAGGGATGCTCAGGGTGGGATTTTGGGGTGTCTGTGCAGGGACAGGAGCTCCCTGGGTCATCCTGGGGGTCCCTCCCAGCCCAGGCTATTCCAGGATTCTCTACCCCTTGCCAAAGCTGTCCCACCCATCAGCCAAGCACAGAGCTGGCACATGGGTGATCCCTGGGCCCTCCTGTGGGGGTTGTATTGTTGGACAGACTCAGGAGCTCACTGTTTTCTGTTCTTCAGGTTTGTAGTTTATTATAAAGGTGTGGGTGCAAGAGAGAGTGTAGAGCATGGAGAGTGAGATAAGAGCAAGGGGGTAAGAGAGAGCAAGAGCTAAAGCAAGAGAGGTAAGAGACTGATTTCCCATTTACAATACAATAAGTATTCTATGATGAATATTCTAATTTCAATATACTAATTTCCTAATATTTGCATGCAACCTATAGGAATCACTAAATTCCCATGTTTTATGGCTTTCTTACCTGTAACCCTTATCTTCAGACCTTTCCTGCCAGCCTTGGGACAGGATGTCTGTTGGTTCTTTGGTATTTGTGGCATTTGGTATCATCTAAACAAAGGGAGAGGCTTCAAACCTTAACATAATTATTTTCAGGGTCTATGTCAAAGATTGCTAACATCTCTATTTTATCTATTGTTTCAGAACTACTTGCCAGGCACTCATAAGATTTTTCTATTCCCTCCCCAACACTCTCCCTTCATTCCTGAACCCCTGCACCCACAGAAGACACCTGCAAACCCTTCCCAGCACATGTGGAACTGTTTTGTTCCTTACAGACCCAGCAGGAGGCTGGTGCTGAACCAGCAGCTCCCCTTCTATTTAAATCTTTAGATGAGGAAGGTGCTCCCCTGCAGCTGCCAGTCAGAACATCAGGCTCCTCATTGTGGTTTAAAATATGGGATAAAGGAATCCACTGAAATGTCAGGCAGCAGCCTCTCAGCCTGCCTGTTGTAAAAGAGTAACTTTAAAATAATAACAAGCAATAATAAAGCCCTGTTATCTCTGGAGTTCTCTCCCTTATGTGAGGCTGGATGTGATAAGAACTTACAGAAAGGAAATCCCAGGCAGAGACAACACGGCCTTACCAGCAACCTTTGGTGTTTTTATCTCAAAGGGACCTTCCAGCAGCCCTTTATCAGAGGGGCAGAGTGCAGAGAGACCCCCCTGCATCCCTGGCCCCTTGGGGATGCCACTCAGCCCCACAGGCTGCTCTGGCTCAGAGCATCCTCCCAAAACCCATGTCAGGTAATTGCAGAGTGTGAGGAACTCCAATGTCTGGGTGAGACAAAACTGCTGAAACTCCCAGGAGTGGAGATCAGGCTGCACAGGGTTTACAAATAGCCATGCTCATCTCCAGCCACTGGGACAGTAAATCAAGTTCAGCAGCTCCATATTTCAGCATTTGTACCAATACAGGCCTGGCAGAAACCCCTTTTCTTTACTTTTATTCCTGTTTAATGAGATGGAAGTCCAGCAGCAAAGCCTCAGGGCCTGATCCTGAGCTGCTCAAAAGAGCACTGGGTGTTCTGCAGGGTTACTGAACCACCTGTGCTTTGGACATTTATTCCTTCAGACCAAAGCTCTCCTTGCTTAGCCTTGAAAGCAATCAAGGTGTTGGAGGTCTGGCAGCAGATCTGAGCTATCACAAGCACTTCAAGGGCTGTGAATTCAGCACATTAGTCAGGAATTCAAACCCCTAAATATGCTCAAATCGTCCAAATTATCAGAATGTTTAGATCAAACATCAAAACAGGCAGTGGAGACAATTTAACTTCTTTTACGCTTCGTTTCAAAGCGCTGGTTTTTCAAACTGATAAAATTTGACCATTAGAAATTTCAGCTTTGTGTAGTGCAGCAGCAAAGCATGCCAATTAAAAGATTAAAAACAAAAAGCGGGGGGGCTGTCATTTTTCTGAAGATATCAGAGTGGCAGCTTTCTAAGGAGAAGATGATTTGAAGCAAAAACATTGTCAGAACAGCAACGTGGCCAAGCTTGAGCAGAACAGCCTTTGGCTATGGAAGCAGCAGAGCTCCTGGGCAGCCCTGCTTTGGTAAGTTTGGGGTTGTGGAGAAGTTCAAAGCTCTGCAAGGCCACGGATCAGCTTCTCTTTTGAAGTGGATGTCAGCATTTCCTGACTCAAGGTGGATGTTAACAAGCACGAACTTCAAATTCTCCCTCAGCCCAAGGAGAAAAGATGCAAACAGGGCATGGAGCTACAGCTGTTAATCAGTGTGTTGTGTGAGTGGCATCTTTCACAGGAATCCCCCAGCTCTCCTGCCTTCAGTGGCAGATTCAGTTCAATACTTCATGAGGAAGAAAACCCAGAAAATCAGCAGAACAGGACAGTACTGCCAGCAGTGACAAGGAAAACTGGGGAGATTTGGCCACATATGAGGAAGGCAGTGGCTGAAAACAGAGGGAAAATACCAGCTTGAAAATTGCTGAGATTTGCAGCACCACACCTGAAGCTGAAATAGAAAGAAGCACTGCTTGCAACTGGAGTAATTTGAAAGTAGGAATCTGTCAGTGCAAGGAAACATCTCTTTCACTGGCCTTGTCTAGCACTGATTGGGCTTTAGCAAAAGGGGAAACATTTTCTTCCCAGTTGTACACATGTCCCATGATTTATATTCTTTACAGTGTTTTTATGAGCTTCTTTAGCACATCATCCAGTGTAATAACAGCATGGTAATTGTGTTGGCTGCATGTCCTGGCACTTAATTATAATCCTGTCATTGTCATTTCCCAGCTTGTCTAACAGAATAACCTTGCCACGTGGCTTACATCCAATTAAGGGAGAGGGGGGAGAAGGAGAGGGAAAATACACAAATATGATATCAATATAAAAGACAGCTGCTTGATATCTTTGTGATAATGTCCTTGAGTTAGAACTCTGCCCTCAGTGCCCACCCTCACCTGCAGGCTTCTCACACAGGATTCTCCTGCACATCAATGCTTTCTTCAGGATGCCTCTTCTTCCTTTCCCTCTGGACCAGCACAAGTCAAGCTCCATCCTAACTCTGGCAAATATCTGCTGTCCTTACATGAATGGAGAATTCTCCCTTCCCTGGGTACAGCCCCAGCCCCAACCTTGCTTGAAAACACCCAGTGGGAGATGCAGAAGGAAAAGTTGGGTGGAGAATGAAGTGACACCTCAGAGAAGTTTAAAACTTTGGATTTGGAAGGCAGCAATGAGTTAATCCTTAATCCTCTGCATTTCCCAGCCAAGGTTTGTGTTCCTTGTCTCTATTCCTGCTCCTGTTGGCTAGCACTGCTGATGGGGCTGGCACCCTCCTCCAGCACATCCTTACTCACCAGCTCCCACCCAAAATCCAATTGAGAAAATCTGGCAAATCTGCAATAGCTCAGCTACCACCTCCAGGATGCTCAGTGTGTTCCAAAACCCAAATCACTCCTTAAGGCAGTCTGTTAATCAAAGCACCCAACATGCAGGACTAAATTCACCTTGTTCATCCAGCCTGTCCCCTCCTGCGTGGGGGTTTTAAGGGAATTTGCTCTGGGATCACTCACACAGGAAAAGTTCCAATTAATGGTGTATGGACCATGCTGCTACAGCCAGTCATGGGTACTAACAGCTCAAAACACTGGTGGTAAACAACTCATTGTGTAAATAACTCATCTGTGCTTCCTATGCAGCTCCACAGAGCCAGGGTGTGCTCCCTGGCACAGATGGATGCAAATTTTTTATCATCATAGCCAGGTATTAGAAATTCATCATTAAATTATCATTATCTGGTCCCACAGCTCAGCATCACAACAACTAAGGAGACACTGCAGCTGCTTCCCAGCTGTAGGAATTCCAGCCCTGGAAACTCCAGTGAATGCAAGATTGTTGTGTACTCACTGTGCTGTTCTGCAGTGATTATTTATGCAACCAGGATTAACAGAGAAAAGAGCTATTGACAAATAACACACCTGGAAAACAACAACCTGCAGTGCTGTAGGTATTGGAACTCCTCAGTGCTCAGAGGTCCCTATGCAGAAGTTTGCCCTGAGAAATTTCTGTAGCTTTCCAGGAGAAAATTTCCTCTCCCACACTTGTGTCCTGTATTAACAGGAGGTGTGAGTGAGGTTTTCATGGGCTCCTCTTGCTCCTGCCAGCTGCCAGCAGGGCTGTGCCCTGGTAAAACCAGAGCAGTGTGATTCTGCACTCGTGGCTTGAACAGCCCCCAAGTTGTGGCTGTGTTTATTCTTCCTTGACTGATTAAGAACAAAAAAAACCCTGGAGACCAAAGGAAAGCAGGAGCTGGAGTGAGAACTGTGGGGTTTGGGGAGTGCCCATGACAGCTGGCACCTGGGGTCTCTGCAGGTGGAGGCAGGAGCAGAGAAATGTCCTTTTTCCTTCTCCCCAGGGATGGTCATGGCGTGGCTGGGAGTCTTGGAGCTTCTCTCCCCAAGGAGCCAGGAGAAGTGCCCCAGCCTGCAGAGCAGGTGGGCTGAAGGGGAAACCCATGCTGGGAGCTGTAAGTTAATGGAGAGTGGCAGAGAAGAAAGGCTGTTTCTCTTTTCCATCCAGAAAATCTCACGAGGATAAAATCTCTGAATCAAAGCTGGACTTGGAAGAGACTTGAGGTGACAACAGCAGGATTTGGGGAAGAAAGGCAGCCTGCAGCTGGCTCTGACATGGTCAGGGATTTACACCTGGTGTTCTGGTGGGTGTTAGCTGGGGGTGCTTTGGGGCACAGCCCTTGGCTGGCCCAGTCCCTCCCCTAAAGGCAGGCTGTGCTCCTGGCTCCACATCCAGCAGCTCCACAGAGAACTCATGCTGGAGCACAGTCCTGCAGCCCAGGCAGCCTGCAAAGGGTCACCAGCAATTGTTTCCTCTCCCTTCTTGTTTTTGTTTAACAGGCAGTCTGGTGAAGTGCTGCTTTAATGTAAATTTTCCTACAACTTGCATTTAAATTGATTTATGAGCGCGCTCACCGAGGGCTGCACCAGCTTAACCAAGGCAATTAAAAACCTGATGTTAGCTTAATTGGGTTGAGGTTTGCTACCAGCAGAGCTGGGCTGCCTGTCCAGGGGCACAGCACACTCACATTTCCTGGGATTCCAAAGGCACACCTCCCTGCTGATGTCCTGGGTTGCACATTGCAGCAAATCGACCCCAACCAGACACTTGTGTGGGAGCTGAGGCTCCCCAGGGGCTGGGACTCTGAATTCAAGTTTTTCAAGTGAGACCCACGTGTCCCAGTTGGAATCAGCTCACCTATAAAGTGCCTATAAAGAGGGGCTTCCTCAAACACAAACCACAACATGGTTAAGATCCAAGCTCAGGAATATCCCCAAACCCAATGCACAGAGGCTCCAAGAAAAGCTTTTGATTCAGCCCAAATTTCTTGGGAACTCGATAACCTGATTGCTTGCTCATAATCAATCCTTTCTGTCCTGCAAACAGCTTTCCCTGCCCCCAGTGTAGCCTGAGCACCTCAATTAAATGGCTCTGAACCTGCTGGGAGGGGTGGGCACAGCAAGTGGGAGAAATCCCATCCCCTGCTCCGCTGAGCTCGGGCTCATTTGCAGATCTGAACGGGAGCCAAGGCTTTCCCCAGCTCGCCTTGGCTGCTGCTGCTCAGAAATTGCTGTTTAGCAGGGCACTAAGTGAAATCAAGCAGGCATTTCCCAACTAAACCACAACGTTCTCAGCCTGGAAATGTTTTTCTCTGTGTAGCTGATGCACAGTCTGCACATCTCCCACCATGAAATACCATTTTTTGCTAATTAGAAGCACTTTCCTGAAGGGAAAAAAGAAGGTTATTCAAAGATAAGGTGGGTAGAAAGAAGCTCTTAGTGGAAAGGAAAGGAAAGGAAAGGAAAGGAAAGGAAAGGAAAGGAAAGGAAAGGAAAGGAAAGGAAAGGAAAGGAAAGGAAAGGAAAGGAAAGGAAAGGAAAGGAAAGGAAAGGAAAGGAAAGGAAAGGAAAGGAAAGGATTCATTAAAGCCAAATTCAGTCTCATTTCTTTAAGAATTCCTCCCTGATCACTACTTCCTGGGTATACATCTCCATTTGATAGAAGGATCTCATCTGATTTAATTCTGCCTGAGAGCTGGTGGTTATGTGCTAGTGAGAGCAGGGCTTTGCCTCTATCCAGGCAGCTGAAAAATGAAACAGCTCTGAAGAGGCCACTTCTTGTAGCACTCCTAGGAGTCCTTAAAAACCACCAGCTCCTGCAAGATTGCCCATCCAAAATGTGAAGCAGCTCAGAAAAAGAATTTGCCTTTGCCATGTTGTGTTTCATGTCTGGATCCACAGCACCATCTCTTCAGGGATCTCACGTTCACATCTCTGTCCCCACACTCTCCTTGCACCAAGCTGCCTGCTTGGCAAGAGCCAACACATCTGCCTCAGTCCCATTTATCTTTTAGCAATCAGGAGAATTAATTAAAACACCCATGACATCAACACAACTCCTTGCTGGACCAATTTATGGGCACTGAGACAAGAAGGAGGGAAAAGGACTAAAGCAAGCAAGGAAGGGATAAAGCAGCAGGTGATGATACAAACATCAAATCACCTCATGGGCAAAGCCAGGAAAGCACAATCCACCTGTTCCTGATAAAGAAATTTTACCATTGTTTTGCATTGTCTCATAGTAAAAGCAGAAATTCAGCTTGTAGCAAAGGGATTACCAATAGTTATTGTTTTTACATTTATCATTTCAGCTTTTGCACTGAGGTCTGGTCTCACTCCAGCCCCATCACCTCCATGTTTGGGAAGCTCTCCTCACCCTGGCCTTGCATTGAGGATTTGTTGTGTTTTGACCTCTTTGAAGTCAGAAGTTTTACTACCCCCTACCAGCCTTGTTTTCCTCTTCATCCCAGTTATTTAAGGGAACTTTCCCCACCCGATCCAGGCAAAACCCTTTCATTTAGCAGCTGGAGATCAAAGTTAATTCACCCATCTCAAAGGGCTCCACAAAACACAATTAAAAACACATCCTCCCAATTAGAGCTGCATCCTCAGACCCACAAACAGGTGGGACAGGAGCAGCACAAGAATCCCCCACACCAGGATCCTGCTGGAAAGGAACAAACAGGAAAGGACAGAGGAAACAGCAGAGGAGACCTCCATGGAAGAAAAATGATGGAGATCCCTCTCCACAGCTTGGTAACTTGATAACCTGAATTTTTGTTCTTAATCAATTCTTAATCAACCTTCCATCAGCTCCCCTTACCTCAGATTTGTATCCTCACTTGTCAGACACAATTTTCAGACAATCCTCATTTCATGCACAATTTTCCAAGGATAAAGTCTTTATTTCAGCAGCCCAGAGCTGACAGGAGCACAGAGGGTTTTGCCCATCCTTGGACACAGCCCAGGGGTGTAACCCAAGGCCAGCCCAGGTCAGGGTTGGCTTTTGGGGGCTGCTGTGGTCACAGAAATCTGACATGAGATTCTCAGGAAATGCTCATGAAAAGGGCTCTGTCCAGCCTGTTCTTGTAGCATGGCATTTTAAAAATTAACCATGTGCTTTTAATTTTTTTATTAAATTTTGTCCTTTATGTTGATTTAAAAATAATTTAAATTTAATTTTTAAATTTTTACTGTAAATAATTTCCATGTTATTTCTTTTAGCTTCATCTGAGAGCAATTTTGGTAGGAAACTTTTGCACTGGAGAGCAGAAAAAAAAATCTTATCAGCTTGCTTATCTTTCTCTGCCACACACCCATGAAGATCTCCCCAGTGTGCCCCTAATGATGTGGAGACTCCCAGGAAAATCAGGCTGGATCAGCTGCAGGTTTCCTCCCACCCAAATAACCCAAAGTTTTATGGAGTCCCATGGAAATATCAGGTAGCACAGGGCTCACCAAGGACTAAAGGCTAAAAAAAATTTCTGTAAGCTGTGGGGTGGACTGTACTGCACTGAAGATTCCTATAAATCATGGAAAAGACATGGGGGGGTTGAAGTGTTTGAGAAAATAATCCTTTGCCCCAAGGGAAAGGGGGATCTCTGTTCTTGAGAATGAGGTGTGAACAGAGGAATTGGAGGAGAAAAGGATGAAGAGAACTTTTGCTTTTGAATAGTTTACCCTCAAAAGTAACACCCCATGGGTTTGACATGGCCCACAAACACAGCTCTGGGAAGCTGTGAAGGTGGGAGGAGTTCCACAATTTGCAGATTTTTTTTTCCTGGGCATATGAGAATTGTGAAAGTGAAGACACAAGAGAACTTTATTTTTCTCTTGGAAAAGTCCCTATGGCCAAACAAGAAGAAACTCCTCTCCCTGAAGTGAACTGAAATGATGATTTAAGTGAAGGACTGACTGAAGTGTCTCTCTATGTTGTTGTTAAGAAATGTGGGAAGTGGGGGGAGGAGGGAGAGATCTGAAAATCTTATTCCAAGTTTCTTATTTTCTCTGTGTTGTTAATAAATTTATTCTTTACACTCTTTTAAGTTACAAGCCTGCCTTCTTTTTGCTCCTAATCCTATCTCACAACAGGAATTGAATATATTAAAACTGAGAAACCTAAACTGAAGCAAGACACCCCCATAAAAAGGTGCTTTATGAACACTTTGTATAATCAATACAATTTTCTGTTTCTCTCCAAGGCCTTGACCAGTGTCACAGTGAGGAATCGAGGTCAGGGCACGAGTTCAGAGCCTGCAGCATCTTCAATAAACACCAGTGAGCAGGAGAGCTCTGGCAGCCTCTGCTGAGCTGCCCCAGCCTCCAGCTCGTGGCAATTTGCAGGTTTGTCCCTTTTCCCGTAAGGCTTTTTGAACAGGGGTCTGATATTTATATCTGCATACACTGAGCTTTGCTGGAAGTGATTAAGCATTTCTAATGAGACAACAATAAAATGCATTTACTTTATTTGGTGCACTAACCATTTCATTCAGGATGATTTAGTGCGTGGTGTAATTCCTGGTTCCAAACGCTGCTGCCTGCTTAGGGGTTCCCACAAGAGCTTTGTTCATTAGTGAGAAGAGGTATAAAAAGGGAATTCTGAAAATGCTCCCTGTGTGGGGCCAGGAGAAGGAACAAGGTCAAGATGCTGTTGCAGAGGCTCCTTGTGGGAAAATGAGGTTATTTTATTAAAGTCATAATCCATGCTGTGAGCTGAGATCAGCACAGCTCAGCAGAGGCACCAGCTCTGGGGGAAAATTCAAATGCCCCTTGCCAGGACCTCAGCACTGTCTGCACAAACATCTCTGTGCTTCAGCATGAGAGTGGTGTGGTCACTTTGGGGTGGCAGACATCACCCTGCAGGTGTTCCTGGTGAGAAACTTCTGCAAGCAGGAGAGCAGAGGGAAGGAGTGGCACTCACAGGGCCCTGCAGGGAACCATGGCACAGACTCTGTCCTCTGGGATCAATCCCCTGAGTGAAAGCTGAGGAGGGAATAAAACAGAAGTAGGAAAGGAATGGAGGCAGGATGCTCTGGCTCTGGTCATGTCATGGCTGAGAAAAAGATAAGAAAATAACAAACAACAATAATAATGCTCTATATAAACGATGTAAAAATCCTACATGGCTTAACAGAAGACAGCAACAGAAATTTTGGGGGTGATTCAGAAATACTGAAGATTGGTTTGGTGGTGGGTGAAGTCAACCTCCATCTGGGTTTCTTGAGCAAGACATGAGCCCCTAAAAATTGTCACTTTGCCAGGAGGTCCTCATAAAAAATGACATTCTGGGCAGAGATTTCCATGGATTTCCAAACAACCCTGTGCTCCCAGAGAACCTGTGATGATCAGGGCCTGAGCTTTACAGGAGCACAGACACAACAGCTGAGGCTTGGAAATAGATTTCCCACCCTGGTTTTGTATTCAGACAGCATCATATCACAATTAGTCATTGTTTCTTTCAGAAAACTCAGGTCAAGAGCCCAGAATACAGATCCTCATTATCACAGGGACCTTGCAAGTCAAGGCCCTGGGGTTTTTCTGCCTGCTTTGACCTCCAAGCCTTTCCTTCCACCACTTTTCCTCTGGATTCTGGCTTGCCAGCTGGGATTTTGCAATACTTTCCTCCTCCCAGCTGTTCCTCTCTCCTTCCTGCTCTGGGACATGCAGCCAAAGTTCTTGGAATAGCAGCCCTGGTGAGCACTCCTTGGAAAGGCAAGGACTTGTAGCCAGCTGAGTTTTGGAAAGTGCAGGGAAGGATGCACCCTCCTCTCTGGGAGGAGAAGGGATTTAGGACAGTGGGTTTCATGGATCTGGAGGAAGGAAAGGGCCCAGAAGGAAGAGGTGACCCCACAATGTGAGGGTGAGCCAGAAGGAAATGCCTTCTGCTGGTGACAGAAATGGGATAGGAGCACCCAGCAGGAAGAACTTTGGCACACAGACAGCTGAAGGGAGGGGGGCATTGCTCATGCAAAGGGAACTTACAGGGCTGGAAGCAAACCTGGAGAGGCCAGGGCAGAGCTGGGGAGTTTCCCAGCTATTCCTGTGACAGGACAACCTCAGGGAGGAGTCTCAGGCCAACCCAGGCTGGAACCACCCCCAGTCACCCTCCAGCAAACCCACCATGTGCATCCAGATGCCATCCAAACCCTGCCTGGGGCTGTCATTGGAAACTGCTGGGAAAAGCAGCCTTGAAGCCTTGGGTTTCTCGGGCTGCTCAAGGACAAGAAATTACAACAATGGTTAAACACCTGCAGGGTGTGTGAGAGCTGTGAGAGTGTCTCGTGATGTTTTGCACAAAGCATGATTTCAAAGAGGTGTTGCCCTCTTGGACCAATGAGTCTTTTCTATTCTGCTTTGCACAAACTACTCTATATAAGTGTAGTGTTTCTTTAAATAAAGCTCTTTTCTGCTTCTCCATTACACAAAGAACTATGTTTATCATCCTTTCTGCCACTCCTATAGCCAAAATGCAGCAGGGGCCAGCTCTGCCCTTCCCATCCCTGACTCTGCTGCTGTGGCTGCATCACCCACAGTGCAAACATCAGCACAGCCACTGCAGCTCTGCTGCCAGCAGGAACCTCCCTGGGCATTCTGGTGAGCTGGCTCTGCTACAGAAGGGGCCCTGGACATGCACTCAGTGCAGGGTTTAGGGGATGAGCAGGTGCTGGGTCATGGGTTGGACTTGATGATCTTAAAAATCTTTCCCACCCTGGTTCATTCTGTGATTTTTGGGGGCCAGGCTGCAGGAGCTCAGGGTCAGAGTGAGGTGTGAGCAGCTTTTTCTGCAGGGTGTGTTCCCTGATCCCCTCCCTCCTGCTGCCCAGGGAGAAATATTCCTCTGCAAAGGGATGGCAAGGGAGAAAGTTTTTACTTTCTGCACTTTGGGACTGGGATCCCACCATATTCCAGCCTTATGATGCCTCTGGATAGTCCCTGAATTTGCCCTTATGTGATTTTTAAAACATTCTTTTTTCTCAACACCATTTGGCTTTGTTACTTTTTTAAAGTAGCATGGAAAAGGGAACAAACCCATTGTTTACTGCAATCTTTAGCTACCAATTTTTAAACACACCTTTTTTTTTCAGATTCCAGAGGCGTATTAAGACATTTTGTAGGTGAATATTTTTCAATGTCACAGGGAGAAACCCAAAACCCAGCAAGTTGGCATTTGAGTAAATAATCCCAAATATGACAAATAACAGGAGTAAACTTTGTTTTCTACCAAAACCCCCAGAGAAAACTAAAAATAGGCAGAATAAGGAAACATGAAAATGATACCATGGACACTGCAGGCACAGCAGAGATAAAAATGCTCAAAGAAGATCCACCACAGGATATACAAAGACAGAAATAAGAAAAACTAAGAAGTTAGGATGTTCCCTTTATTCCTTGACTCTTGCAGAAAAGCTGGGAGTTGTTAGGAAAGGGAACATCCCCCATGTAGACACTTTTTGGGAGGTACTGCAGGATTCAGCTCCTGGAGTTCTGGGATTTCACCTGCTACTGCTGCCAACTCTCATTTTCCAGTGCTTGAAACTGCAAAGAAACCTTCCAAAAGTATTTCATTTCCCCCAGAATTCTGTGTCTGCCTCACTGCCAGTCCAGAAAGAATTCGAAAAACTCAGGTTTCTTTTTGTGTGGTCAGACTTGTCCAGAGCAGCCCATCCTGCCCTGGCACCCTTCCAGATGAAGAAGATGAAAAAACCAAGGTAGAGTAGCATTATTATTATTATTATTATTATTATTATTATTATTATTATTATTATTATTATTATTATTATTACTATTACTATTACTATTATTATTATTATTTTCACTTTATTTCTTTAATTTAATTTCACGCTTCCCTTTTGTTTTGTTGGTGTTTTGTGCACTGGAACATCTATAATCAGTCATTATTCTGGTTGATAGAGAATACACAATGTTTTAGGAGTGATATGACATTTACATGCACTTATGAGTTATTAGACGTCTCCTTAGGAGCAATGAAGAATGTCAGATCTTGACATCTTGTATTTTGCAAATCACTAAGGTTCCTTTGGAGCTACTTCCCAGTTATTCACTGCAGAATCACAGAGTGACAGAATCACAGAATGGTTTGGGTTGGAAGGAACCTCAGGGCTCATTTCATTCCAACCCCCTGCCATAGGCAGGGAATCTTCCTCTGGAACATTTTGTTCTTACCCTGGGACAGAGGCAATCACATCTTCCTAACATGATAATTCCAGCATCCATCCCATAATTTCAATGCAGATGTAAAACACAGTTCTGCATCTTTGTTCATGGGACCAATGTCAAGGATTCTGCTCCTGTGGGAAAGAACTACTCAAGGCTGTAAAACCAGATCCTGGATGCATTGTAAAGGAGAATTATAGTGGTATTTAACTCTCAGTTATAAGCTGGAGCCTACAGAGTGAAGAAACAGGTTCTGTTCTCCCTTAATAAAAAATTCCTGTCATTCCCAGCCTTGGGAATTAAAATCCTTTAGGCACCTGCTGGTTCCCTGCACCCTGCTGCCAGCACTGCCCATCCAGGGAATGCTGCTCACCCAGCCCCTCCTGGCAGCTCCCAGGGAATTCTTCCATGGGATCAATCCCTGCCTGGTGCTGCCCAGGGGCTGTGGGGGGACATCAGCCTGGATAAAGCAATGCCTCCATCCCTACAGGAGCCAGAAATGAGGGATTATGGACAGGGAGCCTGGGAGATAAAGCTCTCTCTTTGCTCCTCCATTACCACAAACTATCCTTGTTGAATTATCCTTTTTGCTGCTCTCCTACAACCCAAATGCAACGAGGATAGTTCCTGGTGTAATGGAGAAGCAAAGAGAGCTTTATTTAAAGAAATACTACATTTATATAGGGTAGTTGGTGCAAAACAGAATAGAAAATACTTATTGGTCTGAGAAGGCAACACCTCTTTGAAAACATACTTTGTGCAAAACATCATGTATGGCTCTGTGATCAACAACAGGTGTTAATAATTGTTATAATTTCTTGTCCTTGAGCAGGCTGAGAAACCCAAGGCCTCAAGGCTGCTTTTTCCCTGGTTCCCAGCAGTATCCAACGACACCTGCCCATGGCAGGGGTGGGACTGGATGATCTTTAAGGTCCTTTCAACCGAAACCAGTCTGGGATTCTGTGATCCCTGCAGGTGTTGGGATATCCAGCTCTCATCCCAATGTCTGGGAAGTTGAAAGAGTGTTTCTAGATGGCATCTCCTCAAAAAGCTTCCTTCTGGGAGAAACTGAGGTCTCCATTTAGGCCCTGTGTCCTTTCAGAGCTGCAGAAAGCCTCAGTGAAAACAATCTCCTGTGGTCTGCTGAGGGTCTGCCCTCTGCTCTGGGTTCAACTGTACAAAGCCTTCAAGAGAGGCACTGAAACACCAAGGGGTTGGAGGGAAATACACCCAGAGACATCCCCTGTCACTTCACCTGCTGTGCAGCAATTCCCAGCCCAACTGTGTGGAAGCCCTGCCTGCCAGGCAGGCTGGACCAGCTCAGCCCCAGCCCTGCTGCACGTGCCAGCACACTGGAGCACTCTGACAAAAGGCATTTTTCTCCATCAGGCAGCTGTCCCCAGCCTGCTCTGCTGCTCCATGGCTTTGATTGAAGCCACTGCTCCTCCTCAAAGGAGCACCAGGGCATCCCTGCTGCAGGCTGGGAGTGCTGGATGCAGTTTGGGGCTGAATCCATCATGGGACAGGCACCACAAACACCTGGGGGAGAACAGCAGGCAAGCAGGGAGCTGAGAGTGGGGAAGAGCACAGAGGAGCAGGAGAAGCAGCTCCAGGGATAACACTCTTGTCAAGCAGGTTGTGTCCAGGTGACCCCTTCCCACTGCTGTTTAGGTTTGGAAAAGGATTTTCTCCCCCAAATCAGGCTGCCAACAGCTCTCCCTGGTTCTGTACCAAAAGGTGGCAGCAGTCTAAGCAGTCAAAAATTTAAATGAGGCAAAATTTAATTTAGTTGTCCCTCATCCTTCAATTTCCCAAGGCCATGCAGAGAAAAGGACACACAAACCAGAGATTTAGAGCCAAGAAAATACTTCCAAATGTTCCCACAAACTTCCCATTAAATAAACTTTGGTCTTTTGGGGGACCCTTTTCGGTTGTGAGTATATATTTTTTTTAAATCATTATTATTTAGAAGCACTTTACAGGCAACCTTATCCAACCAGCCAGTACATCAATATCCAGACAGTAGATTTGGAGCCTGCATGTTCAGATAATACAAAGAGGGTGAGCCATGCAATAGAGGAGCAGAAATTATATAGGACCAGCTCCTTCAAAATAAAATTAAACCGTTTGAAAGAGTTCATTCAAAATAAGGAAAAGAGGTCAAGGACAAGCCTTGGTTTAAAAGGAAACAAACTCTGCCAGAGAAGCTGTGGCTGCTCTATCCCTGGAAGTGTCCAAGGCCAGGCTGGATGGGGCTTGGAGCAACCTGGGATAGTGGAAGGAAGAACAAGATGGTCTTTGAAGTTCCTCCTAATCCAAGCCATTCTGGGCTTCTCTGATAAGCAAAAAGGAAAAATGGCACTTAGGAAAAATCTTGGAAGAGTTGACTCCAATGGGAACACACACAGATCCAGAACTAGAGAGCCCAGGCTGGCTGAGCAGAGATTTCACTAAAAATTCATCCCTGATTCAGATCTAGGTAGAAGCTCAGGAGCAGACTGGGGCAAGATTGGAACTGAGGGAGGAGGATGAAGAGCACACAGATTAACAGCACAAAGAGCCCTCAGGCAGCACTGGGATGATCACCCCCTGACTGGAGGAGGAGGAGGAGGAGAGGGGATGGACAGAAACCACACCTTGGCACCAGCCCAGCTGAGGATCTGCGTTTGTGCAGACCAGGAAACAATCCCGAATTCCAAACAGCTGGTTTTTACCTTGCATTGATACACAGATCTCTATTCAGAGAGTCATTGCTGTGCCCTGTTTGTTGGTGGGTAATTTTCCCCTTGGAAGCAGCAGAGGCAGCAGTCCTGGCCCCAGTACAAAACTCTGCACAGTTGCTTGGTCATAGGACTGAGCAATAAATTCAGCTGTAGTTTCTTCACAAACTGAGCTCACAAGTTGTGCTTGAAGAGTTTAAGGCAAAAACCTGACACTGCTGGAGTCAGTAAGTGGGGGTTTTTCACTGCCTACCCTAATAACCCAGTAATTATTTATTTATTTATGTATTTGTTTGTTTGTTTGTTATGAGCTAAATGTTGCAGGCAGAAGAAGTTTCCCCAGAGTTCATTTAGCTTGAGTATCAGCTGTTTATTGCCCACAGAGCTTGATCAGTCACTGATCCTAGTTTTGCACCCATTTTGGTGCCAGAGATGTTGCAAAACTGTGCAAAATCCCCCAAGATCACATGCTGGGCAGCTGAGAGCTTCTCCTCCAGCTTTTCCACACACAGCTGCATGTCAGTTCTTGTAATTCCCATTAATATTCAAACACTCCTTTTCTCACAGAACTTTCCACAAACACAATTTACTTCTATGAATGCTGATGAGGAATGGACAGAACAGACCAGAAAATGCTGGAAAATTTGTTATTTTGATTGGAGTGAGTGTTCCCACACACGACTCCCTCCATTCAGGCACACACTTGCAGAAGTCATGGCTTTTATTATCAGTTGGCTTTGGTTTCTGTGTTTGCTGAGCCCACCTTTGTGCTGAGCACCAGCAGCAGCAAAGCCAACATGACACCATTAGCAATAATTACAGCTCAGGTTTGGCACCAAAATCGCTTCTGACTCTGGCAGCTGCTGCAAAATACATCAGTCAGAGAGTTTCACCCCCAAGGCACTGCAACTTCCCTCTCCTAAAGTTCAGCAGGCAGCACCTGATCCCTGCAAAATCCCTTCCCTGTTCTACATCCCCCTGGATCATCATCTGGCCCCTTCCAAGGCAGGGGCTCCTCCCAGGTCGCTGAGACACTCAGAGATCACCCAGGAGGAAAAGAAGCTGTGCAGCAGGATTGTCACCTTGGAAGGAAGAAATTAGAGGCTGATTAAGAAAGATCAGCAGCACTTCTGGGCTGGGACTGAGCCCTGTGCAGGGCAGGCTGGGGCACCACAGATTATTCTCAATCATCTGTATAAGAACTATATTTCAACTATTTTACTCATCCTGGAGAATGTTGAATTACATCCCCTGAGGCTCTGTCTTGGGACACAATTCCCAAACACATTTCAGCACGTGCTGAAATAGCTACCAGTCAAAAGAAAGAACCTGGGATCCCAGTTAATCAGCCAGGCCTGAAAACAGCTGATAGAAAATAGCTGATAGAACAGAGCTGATAACCAAGCACCTGCAGGGACTGTGCTGGCAGGGGCAGGGCACATCCTGCATGCACAGCTCATTAAAAGGAATTGCATCCCACATAACCAGAGGTGGATTTAGAATGTACAGACAGTGCCCAGCTTCTGAGACCCTGACTTTGCCAGCTCACAAATGCCCCCAGCTCATGGATTCTCATAAAAACTAAAAGCTGAGAAGAAAAAAATATCCTGGGGTGCAGCAGCAGTGATTTCTCACACAGTTAATCAGCAGGATTCCATGTTCTGACCCACGGCAAGGCCTCCAGCTAAGCTCTAATGAGGAGCAGCAGGGAGCTGCTGCAGCTCTCCAGGACCTCCAGGACTGGGGCTGGAGATGGTGATTACCAGTTCTTCACTAGACAGCAGAGATAAATGCCTGATTAATGCCTCAGGATACTCCTTGCCATCCCCAGCCTCTCCTAAAGCCCTCTGCATCCTTGCCCATGTCCTCCCTGTCATCCTCAGCAAACCACCTCCCTCACCTGCCCCCAGCCCTCACCTGGCCTCCCTCTCCTGCTCCTCAATCAAGCCTCAAAATGCTGATTTTGTTGGCAGCTTCCTGCCCTGTCTGGAACAAAAGTTGCCTCCAGCCACCCAGAAGCTCCCAAGCCTGAAAGGAATCTCCTAAATACACATTTAATCTATTCCTTGTGCTTCCTCTGATGCCAGTGCACCCCTTTGGAGAGGTGTCAGTGCTGGAGCCAAGCCCTCACTCAGCTCAGGCTGCATTTTAAAGCTGTATTTGCACTTTTCCCAGCCTGTATCCTCCTCCTGTACCACCCAGGTCTGGTTCCAGCTCCCACCAGGCACTGGGAATTGTGCTGCACATTCCCCAGTCCTGGATTAGCCTCAGCCAAAGGCTAATGGTCATTTAATGGGAGAGAACTTCTCTTTGCTTTTAGTTAGTTTTTCTGGCTAGCTAAGGCAAAAAAAGCTCTCCTGGATTGTGGGGTTTTTTCCTCTTTTTCTTAAAATTGTTCTAACCTGCTCTAGACTGAAAACTCAAAAAAAGCACCAGGAGCTCACACTTGTGGCCCATCAGGTCTGGCCTGGGCTGTGACATTTCCCAGCTCCAAAAAAACTGAAAACAAAATGAGTGAGCTGGGCTCTGACCCACAAAAGGGATTCTTCTAAATTTGTCATCTCCTTCAGAGCAGCAAGAAGTTTTACTCTTCAGTATTGTTCAATTTTGTGCTAGGAAGTATTTTGTCTGTTAAATAAACAGGCTTTTTTTCCACTTTTCTCTGAAAAAAAATATTTTTCCCTGAACCAGTTGTAGGAAAGACTGCTTAAATCTATTCCCTAAAAAAACCTCATTCCAAAATTTCCTCCCAAATTTCCCTAAACCAGAACAATGGGCCAGGGAAAAGCTCTTCTAAACCCTGGAGTCTGCTCTGAGCTCTGATCTCCATCCATGTTCTGCCTCAGCTGAGCAGCCTCTGAGCCTGTCTGGTCACTTGGACTGTTCATGAGATGCTGGAGTCAATCTGCTCCTGTCTGGTTTGACAGGAAAATCCAACAGGATGCAGCACAGAGATGCAGAAGGACCCCAGGTACTCAGGAGATTTTTGCTTGGGCCAATGTTTGTTTCTAATGAAAACCACAAATTCCACAAATGACTGGAAACCAGGTGGAAAATCTCCAAAGTCTAAGTCTAGGAATAGGCAGAGCTGCTTCAGATTAATGTTCATGAGGAGTACTTTATATCCTTCAAACCCCAGGTGCAAAACTTCCAAGGGAAATCTGGGGAAGTATCTCCTGTGTGGTGAGGAGACTCAGCCAGTGCTGTTGGGCTCATGAGCTCAGGTGAGCTGGGGAGGTCACAAATTCTAAACCACCGAAAATTAAATTCTAAAACCTGTCAGGCTAAAATAAAAATCCTTGCAGAGGTGCTGGGGAGCTTGTCACAAGCCAAGATCACAGAAGTGGAGTTTAGCATTTCCCCTTCAACTGCATTAACAATAGGTCAGAAAGGGAGGAAATCACTTCCAGCTCCTATTTTGCAATATTTTCATTTGTCACTCTGAATCTTCTCTGGGCTTTCAACCCTGGGCATGGTTTGTGAGCTGCTCTGGGCTCCTGGCACCTGCAGAGAGCTCAGACCTGCCTTTAAACCTCCCTACAACATCCCAGAGATGCTGAGGACAACAAAGGAGTGGGAAAAGATCTGCACATGGACCCAAAACCAAACTGGAACAATTAAAGTTCTTAGGTCTAATGCCCACTGAGCAAATTATATTTCTATACATACTAGGAAATTCACAGATTACTCTGAGGTTTCTCAAAAATCATGGAATCACAGAATATCCTGAGCAGGAAGGGACCCACAGGGATCATCCAGTCCAACTCCTGGCTTGCAACAATCCCTCCCTGTGCAGCTACAACATTGCCCAAAATACAGAGAGAAACTGGGTTTGTTGAGCTGGGGTTCTGCTGCAGGCAGTGATGTAAGAACATAACAAAAGAGTCAGAGATAATTTTAGTGAAAAATCCCCGTGCTCCTGAGTCCATCCCTGGTTGCTCTGAGGGATGTCAGCACATGGAGGGCTCAGAGGGATGAGAAGATGCTTGTGGAGCAAAACTGTGCCAGGAAAGCCCTCCTGCCTCAGGGAGAGGGTTTTGTACCAGAAACCTCCCAGAGACTGAGGACAGAGGACAGAGCAGGGCCGTGCTCAGCCCCAGAGGGGCGTGTGCAGGGCAGTGACAAATTCCTTCCTCTGCTCCTGGAAAATGGAGTCAGCTCCAGGCAGGTGGAAGGAGATAGATTGATGGTCAAAGTTCAGACGAGGCTGTCACAGGAGCTTGATAAATCCAGCCCATCAGAGCATCAGTGGTGTGTGAATGAAGGATGAAGAACAACTGAGTAAAACTCAGCCCCCTCGAATGCAGCTGGGAGCTTTATGTAGCTCCTGCACTCTGTTTTCCACCAGCTGGGTTTCCCTCCCAGTGTGTCCAGCAGAGGAAGGAGAGCAGCTTTCTCATCAGATATTTCACTTATCCCCTTTTCAAGCATCACCTGCCCTCCTGCTCTGCCTAAGGAGCAACATGGGCAAATTCTTTTGCTCTTTGTTTCTGTTTCCCCCCCAACAAGCCTCACTAGGAAAGGTTCCCTGTGCCCAAAATGGTCCTGGACAGTGCCCAGTCATTGTATGGATCCCAGCTGAGCCCAGTAATTAGCAGTGTCCCATATGGGAATGCTTTCCATCCTCTGCACACCCTGAGAGCTGCCAGCAAGAGGAGTGGCAGAAATCATGGAATGGCTTGAGCTGGAAGGACCTCAAACCCTTCTCATTCCCCCCCTGCCATGGCAGGGACACCTCCCACTGTCCCAGGCTGCTCCAAACCCCAATGCCCAGCCTGGCCTTGGGCACTGCCAGGGATCCAGGGGCAGCCACAGCTGCTCTGGGCACCCAGGGCCTGCCCACCCTCACTGCTCAAGGGATTCCTTCCCAGCAGCCAATCTAAATCTCTCCTCTTGTAGTTTAAACCTTTCCTCCTTGTCCTGCTGCCATCTGCCCATGTAAAAGTGTTCAGGCAGTTTTGTTCTGAGGGAGGACTCTGTGTGGACACTGCTGAAGGCTCGTGGGGAACCTAATTGGGTTTTTTTCCCAGGTTGTTGACTTTTCTCAGCTCCAGCCAGGATCTTTCCCAGGCTGGGGATCTTTCTCAGAGACAAAACAAGGGAAGGTAGAAAGAAAACACAGACAGACACCTGGTGTTGAGCACTGAGCCGTGTGAGTGTCTGGTGATGTTTTGCACAAAGCATGTTTTCAGAGAGGTGTTGCCTTCTCGGACCAATGAGTCTTTTCCACTTTGTTTTTCACAATCTATCCTATATAAATGCCATGGCTTTTCAATAAATCACTCCTTGCTGCTTGGAAGGAGTCGTGTTGCTGTGTTATTTCGCTGCTTCCCAGCCCCACAGTGACAACTCAGGACCATCCAGCCTAAATAAACGTTTCTCCTCACTGGGGACAAAGGTGACTCTGTCCCAGGGGTCCATTACCCACAACACTCCTGACTTTGCTGTCCCTGGAGCTTACACTCACCTGAGCAGGCGCTTCCTGCACCTTTTTTGTCACTTCTCAGGTGAGGCCCAGTGGATCCCTGACCCTGGGGGCAAAGAAAGCTCCCCCCACCCAAATTCTGGGGATCACAGCATGGGCAGCAGCCACGTAGCCAGACTGGCCCAGAGGAGCCCTGGCCAGGAAAATCCCAAGGACACTTCCCAGTCCACCCAGTGGGAGAAGAATCCTTCCTCCCCCAGGGAGGGCACGAGGCAGCTCTGTGGGGTGTGAGCAGGCAGCAGCCTGGCCAGAAGGGACCACAGAGCTGCCAGGTGGGAATGCTCCGTGCTGCAGGGGAAGTCCAAAGCCCCAGTGCCAATCTGTGCCAGGGGAAAATCCCTTCCTGACCCCACAGCTGGGACCTGCTGAGCACTGAGCAGGACCTGCCTCCCCCACCCACCACCTCCCAAGAGATGCCCAAGCCCTGCTCCCCCTCAGCCTGGAGCCATCTCAGGACCTTCCAAGCGGCAAAATCCCCCCCAGTCTGATGGACCTTGGGAGCAAGAATTCCCACTGTGCCTGGGGGGACACCAGTGGCTGCTCTGAAGCATCCCTTGTACATCCCATTTCTCCCGTGGCCCCAGGGAGGCGATGGTGAGTCCAGGGTGCTCCTCACAAGCATTCCCTTGTCTCAGCACTGGGATCCAGCTGGAAAGGCCTGCCCAGCTCCAGGGTTGGAAGTGTCCTGCTCACCCTGTCAGCTCTGCTCATCTCCCATGGAGTCCACGGTGTCCCCTGGAGGTGACAGGACCACAGCCCATGGAGGGCTTAAAGCTGGCTCTGCCAGGAGCTGGCCTTTCATCCAGCACAGCATCTCACCCAGCCCAGCACCTCATCCAGCACAGCATCTCACCCAGCCCAGCATCTCACCCAGCATCTCACCCAGCACCTCATCCAGCACCGCATCTCACCCAGCATCTCATCCAGCACAGCATCTCATCCAGCATCTCACCCAGCACAGCATCTCATCCAGCACAGCATCTCACCCAACACAGCATCTCACCCAGCACAGCATCTCACCCAGCACAGCATCCAGCACAGCATCTCATCCAGCATCTCATCCAGCACAGCATCTCACCCAGCACAGCATCTCACCCAGCACAGCACCTCATCCAGCCTCCAGCTCCCTCCAGGTCACTCCACAGGCTCCTCACAGAATTCCTTGGGCTGCCCTGGGCTGGCTCTGCCCAAGGGTGAAGTTCTCAGCCTGGCAGTGGCACAGGGGAGCCCACGTGGGATCTCCTGCCAGACAGCTCCTCTGGCTGTCCCTGCAGGAACCAGCTCCTGCAGGGAGGAAGTGAACCCCCCTTTTGTCCTGGGGCTGGGCATGGCACTGCTGTGAGCAGCACAAGAGGAACTCAGCTGCTGCAGGGACATTTCCAGCCCCCACACCTGCAGGGCTGGGGGGCTGAGGCTGCTCCCAGCACTGGGCAGCTGAACCTGCTCAGAGCCATTGATTTCATGGGAGATCAATGAGCTGAAAATGGAACTATCAGTTTCTGCAAAGGGTGACACACGGTGGCATTTAAGGCAGAGCTAAGTGGAATTGCTCCTGTTGCATGGCACAGAATACTAACAGGAATTGATTTCACTCTCTGGAGGCCTGGCTTTGTTTATTCAGTGGCCAAGGGGGTTTTTGGTGGTTGTCCTCAATTTTGAATGCTTTGCCTAATCCCATGTTTGAAGCAGATGAGAGGGAGAATCAGGATGCCCTGTGTAAATCAAGCCAAGTTTGCAGATGAGGAGAATCCAGCTCCAAAAACAGAGTTGGAAGCTGGAGTCCAAAGCAACTTCTACCTTTTCTCTCTCCCTCTGGCAGCTTAGTGCTGCTGCAGTGGGGTGCACACAGCAGAGGACAGCCTTGGTTTACTCAGTCCCAGGGGAACACATGTTCTGGACAGGCTGATCACAAAGCCACATGCCTGGCCCTGTGTCCTGAGGAGTGCTGGCCTCTCCAGGCTCCTTGTTTGAGGTGGCACTTTCATCCTTGCTGAGAATTTTCCTCCCAGAATGCTGCAGGCAGGGTCTGACAGGCAAAGCTCAGATAAAACCTGTCTGAAAGGGACCCTTTGACTCCCCACCAGGGATTAGGATGAACATGTTCACAAAATGAGCAAACCATGGGCAGTGCTGGCTCAGAGCATGATAACTGAGCCAGGAACTCCTCAGCTTTCCTGTCTCTGTCTCACCGAGGGTTGGAGCCCCCAGAGCTCCTCCTGAGCCCTGCTCACAGCCCACAGGGCATCCCAAAGGGTATTCAGGATTCACCTGAGTTAAAACCCCACAAATCCAGTCCCATTCCCACTGGGGTTGGTGAAGCTCCTGGTGAGTATCCAGTGTTTGCTGACTGCAGATCAATTCCAGGGTGCTCAGTCACCATTCACAGAATCCTGGATGGGTTGCAAGGGACCCTAAAGACCATCCAGTGCCACCCCTGCCATGGCAGGGACACCTTCCACTGTCCCAGGCTGCTCCAAGCCCTGTCCAGCCTGGCCTGGGACACTTCCAGGGATCCAGGGGCAGCCACAGCTGCTCTGGGCACCTGTGCCAGGGCCCCACTCCCCTCACAATAAAAAATACTTCCCAATATCCACCTAAATGTCCCCATTTTCAGCTGCCAGAGTCCCATTTTTATGTGGAAATGGTACATTTAGGTCACAGCTGAGGTACACAGAGTCCAGCTGGAAATTCATACAGCTGCTGTTATCCTGGTAAACAAAAATTGCAACTCCAGCCTCACAGGCAGGGGGTAGATGAGTCTTGAGATCTTTTTCTTTTTGCCTCATCTGATAATGATTTGCTCATCCTTTTGTTCAGAGAGCATCTGTTAAACAGGGAATGGGGCAGGCAGCAGCACTCCAGCCACGATCCAGGAGGGACTCAAGTCAGGGCAGTTTGTCTTTCCCACATCACATCCTGCACTCTCTGTTTTACTGCAGGAGCTTTGGGGCCCAGCACTATCTGAGCTCAGCTGAAAGGAGATTGTTGGGATTAGACCTAATAAAAGTGCAGATGACCATGGCTTAAGGTCATGGGAAACCCTTTCAGTAGTGGTGAGTAAAGAATCACCTCCAGAATCCTCCAGTTCCAGTATGTTGATCATTGCCAGAAAGTTTCTGCTTCCCTTGTTATCATTGGTTTCTTTTTGCTGCAATAATTTTAATATTCCTGATTGCCTTTCTTTATTGGATCCCCTCCCTAAACCCTGCCCTAATTCCTCCCCTCCTCCAAGTTTATAAATACCCCTGATATGCCCTAACACCTACTTTTGGCCATTTGCCCTCATGCATGGAACTAGTCTCCCTGCACCATCTTTCCCAGTTCATTCAGTACAAACTGTTGGGCTTGATGTTTGTTATTTTCTAGTATTAAAGTTTTTTAGTTCCTGAACAATCGGCTCAGATTTATTTTCTGCATAAAATTGCCAGTTCAGTGCAGCCACTGCCCCTGAAGCTGAGTGTCATGGGTTGCAATACAGGATGTGGCCAGAAATGTGAATTCTGTCCCCATCTGTTGAACCAGGTGGGGCAGTGACCCTGATCTCCTGGCACATATTATCTGCTAATGGGCCATCTTTAAACCAGCTGGGCAATCATCTTTATCTTTCCCACAGCCCATCCTCCCTCCAGGAAGATATCATCTGCTGCTGGCCCATTGAGTCCCAGGGCATGACTGATAAAATTCCATCATCCCACTGGGAGATGCTCCAGCCAGGGGAGGAGCCAAGCCTTTCCTACCCAGATAAAAACTGACATTTGGGACACCAAGGAACCTTCTTTCCACTGGATTCCAGAGGAAAGCCAGACCTTTCCACATCATCCCTGGAGCTTCAGAGGAAACTGCACCTTCTCCAGGAGCACTGCTCCAGCTGAACCACATCTGCCCCTGCAGGAGGATGCAGCCACCATTGAATGGGACTGTGCCAACACCCTGACTGACTGACGGGTGTCAGCTTGGATTCTGACTCTGGCAGGGCTGGGATTGTTCTGTGTAATACTGCATTTCTATTTTAATTTTCCTAGTAAAGAACTGTTATTCCTAATTCCCATATCTTTGCCTGAGAGCCCCTTAATTTCAAAATTATAATAATTTGGAGGGAGGGGGTTTACATTCTCCATTTCAAAGAGAAGCTCCTGCCTTTATTGTCAGACACCTGTCCTTCAAACCAGGACACTGGGCTAGGATCAGAGACTACAGGAGGTTCAGTCACAGCTTTACCTGTGGAGCTGGGCAGTGCTGGGGCTCACTGGATCCCTCCTTTCCTGTGACCATGCACACCTCACCTGTGACCATGCACGCCTCACCTGTGACCATGCACAGCTCTTTCTGCTGTGCTGCAAGAGCAGAGCAAACCACAGCCCAGGCTCACAGTGAGCATTCCCCAGGCTGCAGGGTCAGGAAAGCTGCAGGCACACATCAGCTCCTCTCATCCCAGCTGATCCAGAGGGAGCCAGGCAGCAGGAGGGGTGGGGGCACAGCTCTGCTGTCACCCGTGGGTCACAATCACCCACTCCACGGTCACATCCCCACGGGCTTCCCAATATTTCCCAATGATCTCACTGAGTGTTTTCCACAGACTCTGCTGTGCTGACTCTGCTGCTGTCGAGTGTTTCCACAGCTCAGCCCTGCAGAAGAGGGGAGACATCAGTGTCAGGGCTGAAAAATTCATCCTCACACTCTGTGCTTCAGCTCTCCGGGGATTTCAGGGCCAGAATGGCCCGTTCTGATCATCGAGCCTGATCTCCCTGATAAGCCAAAGTTCACCCCAGGATTGCTACATCAAAGCCAGGGACTGGCAGCAGAACTGAGTGTTTGAAAGGGCACTGGACCTCAGTTCAAAAGGCTTCACATCCATCTCTCAGCAACCTGGCTCAGTGATTTAAGCACTGCCACTGCCCAAAAGTTCACTTTTCTCCTATTTGAATACATCTAACTTTCACTTTACAGCCCAATCCCTCCTATTTACAGATTTTGCAGTGTAACTTCTATTCAGTTGCATCATTTCCTTCAATAACAAATGAACCTATTGTTTGAGCAGTGATGGATCATCCCTGCTTGTCAAAAATAGGAAATTAGAAGGTATTTTGGCTGACAAAAGATGAGTTAGGGACTGCAGGATGCCCGTGCCAAGTGCAAGGACACTGGTACTTGGAGCAGTGGGAAGTGAGGAGCTGTGGTGGCTGCACAGATGGTGATTGATACAGGTGTGATCCAGGGAAGGGACAATGATTGATATGTTTATTGTTTGAAGTTCAGTTTCAATCATTTTGACTCATCCTTAAATGCACCAGGGTTTGTTTGCACTTAAGGGAGACGAGCTCAGCTAATTGCTTCAGGCTCTGACTGAGTTTTCAGAAGGTCCAGCTCTGAGAAGCACAGAGTAATTCCCAGTCAGGAATTAGTCAGGCTCTACAGCATCACAGTCTGTTTCTGGAATGAATAATGCTCAAGAATATGCAGCAGCAGTTTCCCTCTAAATGGGATATTGTTTTACAGCACAAAAAAAAAAAAAAAAAAAAAAAAAAAAAAAAAAAAGGAAAAAAAATAGGAAAAAGAAATCTCTTTTTCTACATTTTGTAAAGCTTTTTAGCCAAACAATCCACCACAACCACTGTGAAAGGTTTTCTCAGACTAAATCAGATTTTCATAGCAGAAGAATAAATATACTTGGCTTAAAAGAGAAGAAATGCCCTTGCAAGGGTTAAACACCCATTTAATTTCTCAGGGTCACTAAAAACACAGAGTTAAGGCTGATCTTCCCGATTTTTAGGACAATTCTTTAGGAACTCATGATTGATGGGTGATCACCCTCAGGAAGCAGCTCCTGGCATGGCAGGAGGAGGGAGCTCCTCCAGGCTGCAATTCCTCAATTTATCTCCTTCTCCAGCAAAAACTGCTTGGTCTCCTTTAAGGATGACACCTCTATGACAGGTTTCCTTTTTAAATGCTATTTTGTTTAATAAATCATGTAAATTCCAGCATGTAAACTAGAACATTACAGGCAGGCTGGTAAATAATTAACTGCTCGTTTGCAGGGAGGGGGAGAAAATCCCCAATTAGCAAACCAGGCAGGAAGCTGAGTGTCCACCCTCCCCAGGAATAAAGGGTTGGCTCCTAAAAATTCTTGTGAGTGTGCTGGGGCGAGGGGAGAGATGGTTTTGTGCTTGGGATATTGGTTGGAGATTGGGAACTGTGTGATTTAAATGAGTGTCTCTCTATGTGTAAGCTTTGTAAGAAAGCTTTTCTTGCACTTGGGGTTTTTTGTGGGGCTGGTTTGGAGGATTTTTTTTTGTTTATTTTTTTCCTGCCACTCTGAAATTTTAGGAGTGATGGGGTAGGAGACACAAACAGTGAGGTGGTTGTTCTAGCAAGTGGATGCTTCTGTAGCAAGAACAAAATTGAATATATGTAGGAATTATTGATAAATATCTGAACCCACACAGACATCCTAAAACCTTGTTGGGGCATCCTTTACTGATATTAGTAAAGGAAATAGCTCCAATTCTTACAGTGATGTTGCCTTCAACAATTAAAGCCTCCAGGGCTTCAGGGAATCTGTGCAAGTAAAGCTCCTCAACATATTTGTCACTCTCTCAAGAAGCACCAAGGCCTTTATGAGGCTTGAATTTCAGGCCTGGTGTTGCTGGGTGAAGTGTTTAATCAATTAATACTAAAGCTACTCAGGATTTCTGTGCTGCTGGATGTTCTGTGCCCTTGGGGCTTCCAGCCTTTGAAGCTGTTATTACAGTAGCCTCTTATTTGGGCAATAAAAACAACTAGAGAGGGAGCTGGGTAGGCAGGGAGGAAAAATCTGCCTTGGCTTTGCAGGGCTCTGTGCATCAAGGGCTCTGGACACCCCAAAGTGAGATGTGCCAGCCCCAGGTACCACCTCTGTGCTTCAGCTGCTGTGATGTGATTTATTGGGTGGAATCTCCAGGGGCTACCAGGCACTTACTGTAATGTCTCAAGGAAAATAACAAAATTTTCCAGAAGCAGAGCACATTAACCAGAAAAACTTGCTGCTGCCTATAAAAAGCCCTTGGCTGCCCCAACCCTCTGGGAGCAGGCTCTGCTCCTGCCCCAGGGCAGCAGTTGGTGGCTCTGTGATGCTTGTGCATATTATTGGTGCTGATTGGAAACTGGATGTGGGAATGAACTGTAGAGTCATGCCTGAAAAATGGAGAAACAGGCTCTGCAGTGATCTGTGGTCTACCAGAGCTGCCATCAGACAAAGCTCTGCTTCCCTGCAGGTGACAGGCTGGAGAGGCAGTGTCTGGACATGGCTGGTCTGTGCTGATCCTGGCTCAGGCTGCAGGGCAGGGCTGCTGCCCTCAGGGGACACAGACAGGGAGGTGACATGGGGCCAGAGCCACCAGCTGCAGGGCTGTGGGGATGGCTGCCACCCCTGCCCTGGCTGGGATCCATCCCTGCCCTGCACACCTCTGCCCCGGGGTCAGAGTGATCCTCTGTGTCCTGTAACGTGTCCCCAAGCACAGGGAGGTGTCTGTAAGGTATCCCCTGGCACAGGGAGGTGTCTGTAAGGTGTCACCATAGGACAGGGAGGTGTCTGTAAGGTGTCCCAGGCACAGGGAGGTGTCTGTAAGGTGTCCCCATAGCACAGAGAGGTGTCTGTAAGGTGTCCCCAGGCACAGGGAGGTGTCTGTAAGGTGTCCCAGGCACAGGGAGGTGTCTGTAAGGTGTCCCCAGGCACAGGGAGGTGTCTGTAAGGTGTCCCCAGGCACAGGGAGGTGTCTGTAAGGTGTCCCCAGTGCACAGGGAGGTGTCTGTAAGGTGTCCCCATAGGACAGGGAGGTGTCTGTAAGGTGTCCCAGGCACAGGGAGGTGTCTGTAAGGTGTCCCCATAGCACAGAGAGGTGTCTGTAAGGTGTCCCATAGGACAGGGAGGTGTCTGTAAGGTGTCCCAGGACAGGGAGGTGTCTGTAAGGTGTCCCCAAGCACAGGGAGGTGTCTGTAAGGTGTCCCCATGGCACAGGGAAGTGTCTGTAAGGTGTCCCCAGGCACAGGGAGGTGTCTGTAAGGTGTCACAGGGCACAGGGAGGTGTCTGTAAGGTGTCCCCATGCACAGAGAGGTGTCTGTAAGGTGCCCCATGGCACAGGGAAGTGTCCTGTAGGGTGTCCCAGGCACAGGGAGGGTGTCCCAGCAGGGAGAGCAGCCCCAGGCTGTGCAGGGCATCTCAGGGTGGGGAGAAGGGCTTTGGGCAGGGTCTGTGTGTGCTTCCCCCAGCCTGACCCCATCACTGCATTCCAGGAGAATTCCCTTTCCTCGGGAGCTCTGCCCTGCTGGAGCCTGGCTCTGTGCTGACACCACAAACACTGGGAGCTGCTTCTCCACAGCATTTCTCTGCTCCCTCTTCCACCTGCTCTTCCATGGGGACCCCAGTCCTGCCAGCTCAGTCTGTTGCTATGGAAATTGTTGTCACAAATGAAGCCTTGGTATTAAACCCAGACATTTACATATGCCTCTGGCTCCAGGGGGATTTGGGGCTCCTGGCCAGGATGAGGCTGCTTTCCTGTCTGCTGCTGGCCAGGGGCACTCAGGGTGGTGGAGGGATGCTGTTTGGGCAGCCAGGGAGCCCTTCCCAGTGTCTGGCTGCTGGAATGTGGGTCAGCAGCCAGTCCTGCAGCATCAGTGCCTCCTCCTCCTCCTCCAAACACTCCAGCTTTCCCTCTGAAGTGCTGAGCACAGAGCAGCAGTGTCAGCAGCCAGGAGAGAGAAGTCAGGGAATAGATGTGCAGCTGTAGGAGCCAGACCTGCTGCTGGGGCTTGCAGCCTCCTGGGCTCCCCAAGGGGATTAAACTTCCCCTGGAAGGGGTTTGGGGGCATCTTCGCCTTCCTTCCCCCTAAGCATTGCTAAGTTTAGCTGTGTTGCTTCCAAGAAGAAGTGCTCAGCTAAATCCCAGGGCCTGGCTTTGAAAATTTCAGCACGTCCCCTGTACTGCAAAATCAAAGCCTCTTCCCTGCTGAATACACCTTTGATCAGAACTGTGAGAAATATTTGCAACCATGTGAAACTTGAATGATTTGGGGTTTCATTACACACTTGAAACTCAGACCATTTTCATCAAAGGCATTGCTAAAGTTCACCAACCCTCCAACAGAACCTTTGATGCTTTATGGCTCACATTTTGTGTAAAACTCGCAGGTTTGCTGGACTTTTTATAAGTGAAACTAGCTGAAAGTGGCTTTGACTGCATTTTGAGAACAGACACTCATAGAAGAGGCAGCCAGATGAATTTTGTTGCCTTTAGAGCTGCTGCATGCTGACATCTGGCAATAAAGGGTAATTCTGCTGAACCCAGCAGTCAGGGCTGTGGCTGTGGCTGGGGGAGAAGGAGGCAGAGAACACTGGTGTGATTGTCCTCTGCTCTTCCCTCTGGGCTGGCCATGCATGGCAGCAGCAGGGCTGGAGTCAGCAAATGAGGCACTTCTCTGTGGCTTTCCCGAGGTGAATCTTCCACTGGAATATTTAGGGAGGTCCCAACTTCCAGAATGTGGGGATCCATGGAGAATGGCCTGCCCTTGTCCAGGTTCTGTCCTCTACAGGGGGTTTTATCAGACTGGCAGCCAAGGCTCTTCTGGACTTTGCTCATGCCAGGAACAGCCTGGTCCAGGCAGAGAGGGTGTCCTGGTTTGGAGGACAGGTGTTTGCCAATAAAGGCAGGAGCTTCTCTTTGAAATGGAGAATGTAAACCCCCTCCCTCCAAATTATTATAATTTTGAAATTAAGGGGCTCTCAGGCAAAGACAGGAGAATTAGGAATAACAATTGTTTACTAGGAAAATTAAAATAGCAATGCAGTATTACACAGAACAATCCCAAACCCTGCCAGAGTCAGAATCCAAGCTGACACCCGTCAGTCAGTCAGGGTGTTGGCACAGTCCCATTCAATGGTGGCTGCATCCTCCTGCAGGGGCAGATGTGGTTCAGCTGGAGCAGTGCTCCTGGAGAAGGTGCAGTTTCCTCTGAAGCTCCAGGGATGATGTGCAAAGGTCTGGCTTTCCTCTGGAATCCAGTGGAAAGAAGGTTCCTTGGTGTCCCAAATGTCAGTTTTTATCTGGGTAGGAAAGGCTTGGCTCCTCCCCTGGCTGGAGCATCTCCCAGTGGGATGATGGAATTTTATCAGTCATGCCCTGGGACTCAATGGGCCAGCAGCAGATGATATCTTCCTGGAGGGAGGATGGGCTGTGGGAAAGATAAAGATGATTGCCCAGCTGGTTTAAAGATGGCCCATTAGCAGATAATATGTGCCAGGAGATCAGGGTCACTGCCCCACCTGGTTTAACAGATGGGGACAGAATTCACATTTCTGGTCACATCCTGTATTGCAAACCAAGACAGTGGGTTTTCCCTGTTCCCCTGTTGCTGGAAGGGAAGGGTGACCTCTCACCAAGCACAAAATTCTCCAGCTCCAGCACTGTCTTGGTGCAGCTCCACTCCTGCTGTGAGGAGCAGTGAGAGGTGTGAGGGGGAAAGGAGTGATTTGCACCAAAGTGACACAGCCAAAGATACATAAGTTTGGAAAAGACCTCTAAGATTGAGTCCAGCCACATAACAGAAGGATAAATGTTACATTTGCCCTTTTCCCAGGCACTGGCTGTGTGTGTGTTGTATTTACAAGTCTGTTCCCTCCTGCAGATCACTGGGATGTTCTGAGCAGTGCTCCCCACCTGGAGGCATTTGCAAACCTTCAGAAGTTCAGCAGGCAGAGCCTCTGCTGCATGTTTCTGTCTCCCCTTTTATTTTATGGATCTCACATCCCTGTGCAAGAGCTAGAGCTTGGTTATGGTTAACCCTTGTTGCAAAGGCACAGCCCTGATGAAACTGAAATCATCTCTTCTCTTCTGGGCTGGAAAGAGCTGGGAGAATTACACCTGTGTCTACCTGAGAAGATTTGGCTTGTTTAGCTACAAATTTTTGATCCAGATGAAATACAATCCTTGGACAATCACCTGTGTAGCTGTGATACAGCAAATGCTCCTGGGGGAAGTGCTGCTGGGGTGAGACAGGGGATGCCAGAAGTGCCCAGTGCATTGTGCTTTCTGTTCTAGGTCACTGCTAGGCCATGAAACGTGACTTTGGGCAGGATTTCATTATATTCCATAAGCCAAGTAGCAGGACTTCAATTTAATGATGGGTGTGCTTAGCTTGAGTCTGAGTATCACACCTTGAAATGCAGCATTGGGTTTCAAATGTCACCTGAAATGGTCCCTCTGCTACTGGTGGTGCTGGGAGGGCCCTGTTTGCTGCTTTTCCTGCCTTTCCCTCCAGTTTCCAACACAAAGCAGCCTTTTCCTGTTTGGTGGAAGCAAACCCACTCTGGTACTGCCCCTAATCCCCTCAGCCTGAGCCCTCAGACCTGTGCTGTGGTGACCATAGCTTTGTAGTAAATAAATAGCAAGAGAGTGGTAAGAGATACACCAGGTCTTGCAAAAAGCAAATTCAAGGCTGAACTTGTTGAATCATTGCTGGGGCAGGAAGGGAATCTCATTTTGTCCACAAATATTATCATGGAGGTGTTTTTTAGTGTGTGGAAGCAGGAAAACCAGACTGGGACAAATTGTTGTACAAATCTGAGAGCCTGGGGGAAAGCAGCAGCAGCTGTGGAAGGAGAGGGAGGGTCAGTGATTGCTGGTCAGTGTGAAAAATGAGGTTCACTTTCCTGGTAAAATTTCAAAAGTTTAATAAAAGACAGTAAGAGACAAACAAACAAGCAAAAGGTAATATGGCCAGGTGCTTGGCCTTCAGCCAAGAGCACACACTAACTGAGAAAACACTTTGTTAAGTGCATGAACATGTTGCATATTCATACATCTTCATGCATTATTCAAAATCATCCCCCCAACCTGTAGATCAACATTGTTTTCAATAAATTCCTGCCCTGGGGTTCTGGTGTCACCAATAATTCAGGAAATATTAAGGATTTCTTGATTATCTTTTTTACCATTCTCCAAGTTACTTTTATGAACAGAAGCTTTTTACATCACCATGTTATAGTCCAAGAAAAATATATTTATCAGACTACTATTTCTAAGTTTTGTTCATAGCAGAATTAAAAGAAACTATACTCATTCAGCAAAGTTTTCCAAAATTATACATAAAGCATTCATTTTAATATTTGCAAAAATCCAATAATACAACAAGCACTTACAGCAATCCCAAGGCAGTGGGTTCCAAGAAGGGCACGAAGAGCCTGTGGAATCCAGCTCTGAAAACAGAGCCCAGGAGTGAATTAGTGAGGGAGGCTCCAGCCCAGAAGGTGTCAGTGGCATTTCCAGGCAGGGCAGGACCCCACACTGGTGTGCAGGCTGGAAGGTGGCACAGGGCAGGGAAACACCTTTTACCCACTGCTCACACAGTGCTGTGAGATCCCACGTGTGTGAGGCCACCCCAGGCAAGCACAGCTTGAGGCTGGGCCAGGTTTTGTGTGGGTGTGCACAGAGAGTGGGGTGTGGGTGCTAAGCAGTGTGTGCAAACCATCCTGCATGTGAGAGAAAGCACAGAAATTGCTGGGATTGTCTGTGCCCTGCCTTAGGCAGAGGGAAGAAATTCAGCAGGAAAAGCAGCAGGTCCATAGGGAGCAGAGTGCCTGTCAGGCTTGGAAATTAAATGGAAGCACGACAAATCTGGATTGTTCCTGCCAAAACCAACTTTCATTACTTTATAATTCAACATGTGTTACCAGCTCCTATTATTAGAAAGGCAAACTTCCTTTGCTGTGGGAAGAGCTGAGATGGAGCTTTCTGGCCCTCTGTAAGTTAATTACAGTACACATGTTAAAAGCAGCATCTGTCTTAGTCAATCTAGTTGATTATTGCAGCGCTTTATTTTTAGTTGTTATCAAGGTGGAGGATGACACTGATATAAGTGGGGAGCTTTGCACAGATCTTGCTCAACTGTGTGTTCTCCAAAACCAGATCTGGTGGCTCTTCTTTCCTGGATCTGGGCCAGCAAAGCCCTTGATGGACTTGTAGGAAAAGGATCTGTGCAAAGTGCTTTGGCTGTGGGGTTACAACAGAGATACCAAGGCCTGGCTGTGAAAATCAGCTGTGGAAATACCAAGGTTGGTGGCCCTTTCAAAATCTTTGTTGCCTTGCTTCTATTCTGAGCTCCCTCTGATGTAAATATTTCTGGCCTCATGACTGCTTTGATTTAACCCACAACAGCTCCCTGTCCCTGCCCTTATGTCCAATTCTGCTGCTTGTGCAATTTCAGCTTCTGGCAATGTGTGAGTGTCAGGGTGATACTGGCAGGACCAACACAAGCATGCCAGGTGAGTTTTCCTGAGCATGGGAAGCTGCTCCTGAACAAATGAGAGGTCTTGAGATTGTGGCTAAAAGTGACAAGTCCTCCCTCCTGCTTTAGGGCCAGTGACTCTTGTGATGCTGGTGTCGTGTAGGAGGTGTGGAATTCACATTTGGGGTGCATGTGAGTGCCCTTGGCTGAGGCTGGCACTGTGGATTGGAGACCAGGCAAATCTTGGTTTGCTTTCTATTCACAGCACAAATGAGAAGAATCTGCCTCCTTCCCAAGCTAAAATGGACAGTTAACAAGAAAGGAGAAATCCTGAAGGAGCTCCCCTCCCTCCCTTTGGGTTTGGGAGCAGCAGCACTTGGGAAGCCCAGAGAATGAGCAGGGAGGGGGCTGAAGGCAGTGACTGCCCCAGGGATGCTCCTCCTGCAGCTCCCCTGTGAGCTCATGGTCAGCACACTGGAAGGAGTTTAACACACCCTCACCAGAGTCAAACCAGTGTCACCCCTGTGTTTATTCCCAGGGAACACTTCCCAGAGCTGTGTCTGTAGGAGCCTGAAGCTGCTCACATGTTCCAGAGGTGCTGCAGGTGCCAGCTGAGGACTCTGTGACAGACACCTCGTGCAGCAGACCTGCTGCCTGTTTAAGATCAAAAGGAAAGTTAAGTGGGCTGACATCTCCGTGTCCTGCAGCAGCACAGGTGATGCTGTCTGATAAGGGAGCAAACTTCCCTGGCTTTTGTGCAAGGGCCATTACCAGGGTGGGTTTGTCACTCTCCTAATTCTTTTATGTTTTATTTTTTGTTTTTGCCTTTGTTCTGCTCTTTATCTTGCCAGAATGACAGAATGTAGCTGGGAGAGTGATGCCTGACTCGTTACTGAAGGGCTAGATGTTAAATTACAAGGGTTATCAGATTCCTGGTGCTTCCTCCCCACCATCCCCACTTTTCCAGAGTGTCCTGGGCAGAGTGGGAGCTTCAGAGTTTTTCAGAGAGACCCCTCCCCTGAGTCAGGACCCTCCTTGCTTTCTAAACTCCTCTCAGGGGAGTTTAAAGGATTATACAGATGTAAATGAAACTTTGTCCTGCAGGAATAAGGATGGCAAACCAGATATGTTTACATAAAAATAAATTATTAATGATGATAATGATTAGACTAAACGATCTCAATCAGAATTACTTACTACACAGGACAGGAGTTGTAACTATCAGTATAAGAGTGCACTGGCTTTGAAGCAATATTGAAGAAATTATATTAAAGATAGCAAGGCAAATTATGAAGTAGATGAATGTCCCTCACCCAGACCAACACCCACGGGCAAATCTAACTCTGTTCTCCTCTCTGACCTGGGAACCCAGCAAGGATTTATGGTCCATGTGTGATGGAGGGTGTGCTTTGATGTGGTAACAGGGGACCTTCTGCTGCTCCCACAACTGAACATCATCCCAGGTTACTGTGCAGACAGAGAGGGGAGAACAAACAGCTCAGGAGTGAAAAGAAGCCTTTGGGTGCTTCTGACTCAGCTCTTGAGATACTTAGAGGAGTGATCATGAAACACTTTGATGAGCCGTGGGCTGGCTTCCAGACACAATGAAAGGAAATTAAGCTGGTTGGGAGGGGAATTAATGTCCCTTGGGACACCAGAAATGTACGACTAAGCAGCCCTGTCTCCTTTGGTCCTTCTGCTAAAATTGGGCTGGCCTGCACACAAAGGGCATCTCTGGGATCAGGAGCACAGCAACAGCTGGAGCAAAGCTGGAGCCACCGTGTCCAGCTCCCACTGAGCACTGGGGACACCAGTAATGCACCAGTAAAGGCTGTGTGATTAGAGAGAGCTATTTCTCAGTGGAAGATCACTTCCAAAGGTCACAGCTGCTGTGTGCTTGCTCCCAGGAGCCTGTGAAGCCCCTCTGGCTGGAGGGATGGAGAGCAAACCCCTGACTGGCTGTCAGGGGTGCTCCCACAGCCCTGCCAGTGCTCCCTCACCCCTGTGCCTCCAGCCTTGTGCTGGGGGAGCTGAGCCCAGGGGAAGCTGCTTTTCCCTTGTCTCAGGTGGTGTGTGCTGGCCAGGGCTCCCAGTGGTGCCAGGCAGCAGCTGCTGGGGGCTCTGTCTGTTTGGGGGCTCTGTTTGGGGGCTCTGTCTGTTTGGGGGCTGTGTCTGTTTGGGACTGTGTCTGTTTGGGAACTGTGTTTGGGAGGCTGTGTTTGTGGATGGACCTGTGTTTATTTGGGGGGCTGTGTTTGGGGATGTATATTTGGGGATCTGTGTTTGTTTGGGAATCTGTGTTTATTTGTGAGTTGTGTTTGGGGATCTGTGTTTATTTAGGGGGCTGTGTTTGGGGATCTGTGTTTAGGATCGATGTGTGTTTGGGGATCTGTGTTTATTATCTATGTATATTTGGGGATCTGTGTTTATTTGGGGATCTGTATTTGGGGATGTGTGTTTGGAGTATCTGTTTTTGGGGATCTGTGTTTATTTGGGGGCTGTGTTTGGGGATCTTTGTTTAGGATCTGTGCTTATTTGAGGGGTGTGTTTGGGATCTGTGTTTGGGGATGTGTTTTTGGGATCTGTGTTTATTTGAGGAGTTGTGTTTAGGGATGTGTGTTTGGAGTATCAGTGTTTGGGGATGTGTGTTTGGGGATCTGTGTTTGGGGATCTGTGTTTATTTGGGGGCTGTGTTTGTTTGGGGGCTGTGTTTGTTTGGGGATCTGGGTTTGTTTGGGGATCTGGGTTTATTTGGGGGCTGTGTTTATTTGGGGGCTGTGTTTCTTTTGGGATCTGGGTTTATTTGGGGGCTGTGTTTGTTTGGGGGCTGTGTTTGTTTGGGGATCTGGGTTTGTTTGGGGATCTGTGTTTATTTGGGGGCTGTGTTTGTTTGGGGGCTGTGTTTGTTTGGGGATCTGGGTTTGTTTGGGGATCTGGGTTTATTTGGGGGCTGTGTTTATTTGGGGGCTGTGTTTCTTTTGGGATCTGGGTTTATTTGGGGGCTGTGCTTGCACCTGAGCCCAGCAGGGAATTGCCCCACTCCCCTGGAAGCTGTGGGCAGTGAGTGGCAGTGGAAAGCCCTCTCTGCCCAGCTGAGCCTCTGTGGAGCTCAGGCAGGGCTGGAGAGCTCAGCACACCCCGAGGGAGCCTTTCCCCAGCTGGGGCTGTGTGCAGACATCCTCACTCTGCATCCCTGCCCTGCTCCTCCCCAGCCTGCCAGGTGAAGGCACATGGAAGGGGCTCCTCATTCCCTGACAAAGCTCATCCCACAGACTTTCAACCTAACTGCTCTCTTTGCTCCTTTCATGTCTCCTCTTTGTTTGGTGAGTGCACTAATGCAAGCCCCAAATAAGCATCTGCACTCATAAGACATGAACAAATAGGGAAAGGATAATAACATCCAAAGGTTTTACAGGAGAGGTTAAAAAGGGAGCCAGACTGCAGAGACTGCTCAGTAGTGGTTTGCTTGACTGATGTTCCAAAGGCAAAAGACAAAAAAATCCTTAGAAAATACCTCTGAGCAGTGATTGCTTTCTCAGAAAGCCTCACAATTAGGCATGAAAGGAGTCCTTCCAGGCTTCTCAGATGCATTAAAGATGTTATTATGAAATAATTAGGCTGCATGGAATAATCTGAGATCCACTCTGTCCCTTGCCTCCCCATCTGCTGAGGTGTCTGTGCAGAGCTGATGTAAAAGGCCTTGGCAGCCCTCAGGCCATCCAGATGATCCTGGCTCTGGCTAAACTGCTCAGGGAAGGTGAAATGAGCCTTAACAACACAGGGTAAGGCACAGTGCAGCCCTGCCAGGGTCTGTCTGACCCCTCAGGGCACCAGAGCTGCCCCTTGCCCCAGGGACTCTCACTGCAGTGCCAGGTGAGTGCTGGCCAGCATCCCTGAGCTTCTGCAGGGCCATGTGGGGGTTACTGTGGGTGGATGGTTGTCAGGACAGACTCAGCAGCTTTCTATATTTTGGTTTTGAAGTTTGTAGTTTATTATTAGGGCATGGGTGTATGAGGGAGAGAGTGTAAGAGAGAGAGCAGAGCATGGAGAGTAAAGAGGAAGAGAGAATATAAGAGAGAAATTTCCTGTTTACAATACAATAAGTATTCTTCCATGATGAATATTCTAATTTCCAATAACCAGTCTAATACAATATACTAATTTCCTAATATTTGCATGCAACTTATAGGAATCACTAAATTACCATGTTTTATGGCTTTCTTATCTATAACTCTTATATTCAGACCTTTCCTGCCATACTTGGAACTGGATGTCTGTTGGTTCTTTGGTATTTGTGGCATTTGGCATAATCTAAATGAAGGAAGAGGCCCTAAACTTTCACATGGCTGTTTTCAGCCTCAAAGTTGAAAATTGCTAACATCTCTATTTCACTTACAGTTTCAGAACTTTTTGCTAGGCACTCATATTCATCAGATTTTTCTATTTCCTTCCCAACAGAGCAAGGCTGATTTCACTCTGAAATCCATCCAGCAGCTGACTGGATTCTTCTCCAATTCATCTTTGCCACATTTACTCTGCTGCTGAGAATGGGAAGCCAGTGTTTCCTCAAGCAAATGTTGGGTGTGACTGTGTGTTCCTGGGAAGCTAAAAAAGAAAGATTTAGCAGCTCAAAACCCCACAGTGGTGTCAGTGCTGGATTGGAGGAGTTTATCAGAGCAAGTCTTTGCTTTTCCTTCCTTGCTGGAAGCTCCATGGACCTCCTGCCTGTGTCTTCATGAAGAGGCACAGCCTGTGCAATCCTTCCTCCTGTCCCCATGTCTGCTCAGCTTGTAAATCCCACACAGCCCAGCCACAGCTCTGTAAATGTTCATTGGCCAAAGCTGCCCTTCACAGCTGTCAAAATTACTGAACTTACAGAAGCCCCATAAAACCATTAATTATGATTTTGGAACTAACAATTAATGTAATTTGACTGCCTGAGAAAGATCCAGGTAGGGCACAGTCCTGCTTGGTCCAGAAGGTGAGGGGCAGCTCTGTTGATCCCATGGAGTCTGAGCTCTGGAATTACAATTTTTCTTAAACCACCAGCCTGTGACAACCTCACTTTCTTCTCTCTCCTCCCAGCCCAATGTCAGTTTGCTCCCAGGATGTTTTTATTCTTATCCATATGCTGCTATCCCAAGATTTAGCCTAAATTTCCCCCTTTCAGTCAAAATCCAAGGAAGCACTGAGGGATCTGGCAGATGGAGTTCCTAATCCACTATCCATCACCTTTGAGAAATTGTGGCAGCCAGGTTCAGTTCCTGATGACTGGGGGGAAAAAAATAAATTTTAAAAAACCAGAAAGTGGAAGATCTGGAGAGCTGCAAACAAGGCAGGCTCCTCAGGTACCAGTGAGGTATCCAAGCACAACTTCTGTGTGCTTGAGGAAGAAATTCTGAGTTGCTTCCTCTGCTCTCCAATGTTCTGCAGCTCCAGCTGCAGGGGATGATCCTCCCCCAGTGCATTCCCATTAAGAGCAGTGGTGCAGAACTGGGGTCCCTGCACGGGGTTTTCACCCTCACAAGCTCAGTGGGCTGAGTTAAAAACAGGCTTTGACACGAAGGGTTTGGCTTGAGGGGAAAAGCAGAGAGGTTTCTTGCTGGGATTTGCTGCTGTCACAGACCAAAGGAGATGTGCAGGTTCCCTGATCTGATATTTTCTTTCATTCCCTGAACTCGGCTGAACTCTGTGTATTGTCAAGCATTTCTTTTGTAAATGTGTGGATTAATTAGCTGCAGGACTTAATAGATGTCCTGAGACAAACACTCCCTGCCTTCTGATGCTGCCTTTACTGTGAAGTCTGTTTGGCAGGAGGTTTCAGGAACACTTGCCTGGTGACTCTGATGCACAGCCTGAATTCCCATTTACCCCTCTGGAAAATGATCCCACCCTGGCAGGGTGTGGGCTGTGTGTGAGCTCCTTTGAAAGGAAACTTCATCCCCTGAGAAGATCTTCAGTCTTTGGGGCAGGCCTGGGGGATCTAAACGAGGTCCAGCCTCCTCAAGGCAGTGGGGATGCTCCCAAGCCTTGGGATGGGAGCTCCAGGGAGCTGCTCAGAGCTGCAGGGCTCTGGGTGGTGGTAACTCCTCTGGGGCTGATCTGGGCACCTGCTGCACCATCCTGTCTGACAAACCAGGTCCTGGAGGGACATCACCCTTTGTCTTCTCTTTAACCCTGCAGAGGTCCAAGCACAGGGCAGAGAAGCAGCTCAAAGCCCTTCCCATGCTGGAATGGGGTGGGACTGAGGACCAGGCACCCCCTGGCAGACCCTGCTGGGTTCCTTGGGACAGAGACAGTGGTGAGGGGCTCTCACTGCTCCATTTGGGTTCTCCTGCTCCCTGTGGGAAGTGTCACAAGGCCTGGGAGGGTGGCAGGATGTCACTGGAGCCCCAGCTGCAGGGACTGATGTCCAGCCTCTGCCACTCCTCATCCCAAGGTCCCAGATCACCAAGGGACCATTTCAGCATCAGTCATTCAAGAAAGCCTGCTGTTAGTTTGGATGAGGAGAATTAGTTTCATCATCAAAAAGGCAAGAAACCTTCCTCTTTTTCCTCTCTCTGCTTTTTTTCTCTTTTTTAATTTTTTTTTTTTAATGAAAGCTGCAAGTCTGAAACAAAGAATAAAATCCACAGGGGTACCCCTAAACCCTCAGAACTTGTGGATTTTATCCAGGCTTGAACATTTTGTGTTTTGAGTTAAAGGTTTCAATCCAGCTCCTGGTGGAAGTGCTCCCATCACAACTGGCACTAACTGGCTCCTTGGCAGCAGCTCCTTGGGAAGCTGAGCAGAGAGTTCCACCCCCAGGGAAGCCCCAGCAGCTCCTGGGAAGGTGGGGAAGCAGGTCCTGGTGCTTTGCCTCTGCCAGGGAGCACCAGCCAGAGCTTTCCAGGCCTGCCAGAAATTCCCTAAATCTCGTTTGTGACAGCAGCATCCCCCTGAAGGATTAACTGAGCTGTGAGAGAAGCAAAGGAAGGTGAAGGAAAGGCTGCAGCTGCATCCCCCAGGGCTCATGCAGCAGAGAGGAGCCAAAACCTGCAGGGCTGGATGTCCAGAATGCCAAGGGATCCCAGCCCTGCCCACACAAAGAATATTCATGGGGAGAAAACCACCAGGTCAGGCTCCCCTGGAGCTGGAGGAAGGGGAATTGCACCTGGGAGGTGGCTCTGTGGTGACTCCATCCATCAATATTAATAATAACACATAGAGCTGGGGCTTGCATATTATCTCCCAACAAGCAGGAGCCAGACACTGGGTTCCATGTAATTTAATTTCAATTAGTGCACTGGAGCTTTTTAAAGAATGGACTATATATTCTTCTGCACTTACTCGCAGACTATTAAGCACAACACAGAAAAATTTTTATGTAAATGAGAATTATCTTATTGGCTTTAGTATCTTTCTCCCTTTCCCTTCCCCAGGTAATTGGGTAGGAAGGTGCTGGGGGGAAGAAAAGCAGGTGATGGGAAATGAGAATAATGAAACCTCTGCAGCATTGCCTCCTGTTAGATGCAGGAGCCCAAAATATATGTGTGTGTCAGTTTAATTTAATTTGCTGCTAATTAGCTTAAATGGCAGTCTTACCTTCCTGTGCTTTCACTGCATTTCTGTCCAGGCTCTCATTAGGCAGAGGGATAAAGCAGGTGCTTGTTAAAAATACCAGAAGTGCCAATTTACATTACAAAGCTACTCCCAGCACTTGTGGGGAAGGAGCTGAAGTCTGGGGGGAGAGGGGAAGCAGCTCCTGTTTCCACAGGTAATTCCTGGTATTAATGAGATGAGAATTTAGAACACAAGGTGCAGCAGCAGCAGATTCATGGGATTGTTTGGGCTGGAAGGATCTTCAAAGCCCAGCTCATCCCAGCCCTGCCATGGCAGGGACACTTCCCACTGTCCCAGGTGCTCCCAGCCCTGTCCAGCCTGGCCTGGGCACTGCCAGGGATCCAGGGGCAGCCACAGCTGCTCTGGGCACCTCTGCCCACCCTCAGAGTGAAGAATTCCTTCCTGACATCCCATCTAGCCCTGCCCATGGCAGTGGGAAGCCATTCCCCCTCATCCTGGCCTTGCCCAAAGTCCCTCTCCAGCTCCCCTGGGGCCCCTTTAGGCACCACAATTGGATCACCCCAAAGCTTCTCTCCTCCAGGCCAAACAAGGCCAATTCTCTCAGCCTTTCCTCCAAGGAGAGGTGTCCCATCCCTATAAATCCAGTAAAAAAAAACATCAGTGTGTAGCTCTCTCCAAAGCCAGGTGGCCAGCAGGCATCAGAAGAATGCCTGGAGGATTTAGATCTTCACTTCCCACCTATTTCTAACTCATGTGGAGGATAACACCTCTGCAGGGATATGGAAAATAAAAATCATTCAGAAACAAAGATCCCAATTATTTAATTCAGGCCAACAAAGGAAATGAAAAATCAAGGTTTGATTTAAATGAGCCTGGCTGAACCTGGGAGAGAAAGCAGAGGTGGGAAGGAGGCAGCAGGAACTGAAAAGGGCACAGAGAAGGAATGCAGTGTAGGGGAGTGTGCTTTCAAATATTGATATGGAAAAGGTATAAATAGAAACAAGCACATGCTGGTGGAGCTAATAAAGGGCTTGTTTACAAGTGAGCAGAGAGTTCATTAAGAACTGAAGCGAGCACCTGCTCTGAAAATAAGGGAAACACTTAATGAAAGCACAGAGAGGGTGGAGAAAGGGAAAAGTTCAGCACCTCTCATCACTCACCTTCAGCAGCTGTGTGCAGGGTCCCATCCCTGGCAGGGGTCACAGGAGAGCCCAGCCCAGTGCAGAGCAGTGGGGCTGGCACCAGGAGCTCAGCAGCAGAGCACTGCTTCTCACTGCTTAATTCCAGAGAGTATAAAATCCAAGCAAAGAAATCAAATAGCTCAGCTCATTTCATGTTTTCAATACAGCTGCTTCCCAAGTTTTTTTGTTGTTTTGTTTTTTCTCACTTTATGTCTCCAACTGGAAAGAAATACAGGCAGGGAGCAGAGTCTGGAGTCCCTGGCAGATGTTCTGCTCCCACTGTGTCCAGCTCTGTCTTCAGCTCTGCAGGGTGGGCATTAGGCTGTGGTGCCACCAGGTTAAATCCTTCAAGGTTGTCCTGACCAGTCCCTAAGGAGAGATGTGATGAGGCTGTGGGACTCCAGCCCTGGCTGGGGAGGGAGGATGTGGCCAAATAACCTCAGAGAGTCACACAGCATCCCCAGCTGGGAGGAATCCTTGTGCTGGCCCTGCAGAGGACACCCCAGGAATTCCTCCCTGTGCCCTGATAAATGTGGAGGTGAACATGGGAGAAAGAACATCCCTCTCTCTCCTCTGAGCTCTCTCCAGAAGAGCTCTCTGGAGCCTGCCCTCCATCCTGTCTTGGTGGGTGTTTCTCTGGCCTCACATGCATTTTTCTCCTTTTTTTTTGCTTTGTAGGAGTGGGAAAAGACATGTAGGCTGTGTCCTGGTGTCCCCACAGCATCCTTGCTGTGGGAATGGTCTGCCAGGGACTTCCTGCCCCTTCCCAGGCCTGTGACAGCTCTGCAGCACCATTCCAGCACCCCATCACCTCTCCCCTGGAAAACAGGCACTTCTCTGGAGTTTGGTACCAGTGAAACACAAGCATGTTTCCCTGTTGCAGAGAGAAATCTCCTTTTCCCTCTGAACCAGACATCTCTGTCTGGGACAGACCAAGACAATAATTTGCTCCTGCCCAGCCCCTGCCCCAGCTGCAGCTCTGCAGAGGGAGGGAGCCCAGCCTTTGGCCCTGGGGCTGCACTGGCAGCTTGGCAGAGCATCAACACTCCAGCCCAGCTCTCACTGAACAGACTCAGGAGCTCTCTATTTTCTGTTCTTCAGGTTTGGAGTTTGTTATAAGGGTGTGGATGTAAAAAAAAGTGTAGAGCATGGAGAGTAAGAAAGTAAAAGTGGTAAGAGAGCAATTTCCTGTTTACAATACAATAAGTATTCTTCTATAATGAATATTCTAATTTCCATTAACCAATCTAATACAATATACTAATTTCCTAATATTTGCATGCAACCTATAGGAATCACTAAATTACCATGTTTTATGCCTTTCTTATCTGTAACCCTTATCTTCAGACCTTTCCTGCCATACTTGGAACTGGATGTCTGCTGGTTTTTTGGTATTTGTGGCATTTGGTATCATCTAAACAAAAGAAGAGGCCTCAAACCTTCACATGGCTGTTTTCAGCCTCTATGTCAAAAAATGCTAACATCTCTATTTTATCTATTGTTTCAGAGCTACTTGCTAAGCACTCGTGAAATTTTTCTATTTCCTTCCCAACACCTGGGCTTGTGCCTCCCTTCCCCAGTACACCCTGTCTGTGTCCCAGTGCTTCTCTCCTGGGACTCCCAGAGCTGCTGTGGGGAGAGGAGCAGCCCTGCTGGCCCAGCAGGGGCTCACACCAGAGCAATAACTGTGTTCAGTTATTATAAGTGTTCACACACAGGGCTCCTGGTGACATCAATCACCTGTTGTTGGGAAAGATGAAACAGGAAAATCTTACAAATATAAATGCTCAGATTCTGGGAATATAGAAACTGCTCAGCAAAGGGATTTTGCTCAGTTGTTGCCACACTGAGAACTTGGACAGGTTTAAATCTGGTTTATTTTCATGGGCAGCAGTGGAGGGGAAGGTGCTGATCTCCACTTCCAGGTGATGCCAAACGAGGAGATGGGATGAAGCTGTGTCAGGCAGGGTCACAATCTGTCACAATCTGTCACAAGCCATGAGCAGAGGAGGGTGGGCTTGGCTTTCCTGCACATTCCCACCGGGCTGGGTTTGTAGGGCAGATGGAAAGGAGCTCCCTAAGAGCCCTGCTGTGAGGATGAGGAGTAAAGAGCCCATTTGTTCAGTCTGCCAGCATGATCTGATTTCATACTCTGTGTTTAGCAGAGAAGCTGTTTCCCCTTGAGCAGAGTTATGCACTTTGCAGTTCCTTCTTTAAAATGACTTAGTTATACATTTGCTCCATGTTATTTTGAATTCTCTTGAAGATCAAGGACACTACAAAGCCAGCAAGATAAAATTAGCATCAGAGCTGTAGCCTTTGCTTGGTATAAGAAATGCAGATCAGCTTCACTTGCAGTGAATGCTGGAAGGTGAATTTCATTTCTGTCTTCCTCCAGCAGACCCAGTTCTGCCATCCCTGTTTGTTCAGAGTGCCACCACAGCCCCAAAGCTGGCCTGGTACTTCTGCACAGCTGCTGCCAGTGAGAGTATCTGAGCACAAAATCAGACCTCCAACTGATAGGAAGTCACTTGGCTCAAAATCAGTTCTTATCTCCTGCCAGTGGGAGTTTCAGCAGGGAGCAGTCAGGGTTTGTTTGTGCACAGCTCTCCCAGCAGCACAGGCCCAGCACCAATGCTGGGGGAGTCAGAGGCTTTGGAGGGGAGATTGTGCCTGGAGAAGGGCCCAGGGATGACCTAAAGGTGGGAGAAGTGCTCTGAAGTGGGGCTGTGATGGCCCATGGGTTTGGGTGGTGCCCATGCTCGTGGGTTACCTGTTTGTGGGGAAATGCTCTCAGGGGAAAGGTGGGTGTTGGAGGCCACTTCAGCACAGCAGAGAGAAGAACAGACCCTGGAGGAATCCAGACACGTGTTTAAAAGGGAGATGAACACCTCTCACTCCCTTCTCCTCAAGGCAGATTTCTTGGGCAGGTGCTTTTCAGACTTTCATAGAATCTCAGATTGTCTCAAGCTGGAAGGGACCCACAAGGATCAGCAGCTCCCTTCTGCTCTCAGGAATACCCAGAACTAACCAGAGGATCCAGAGCATTGTCCAGCTGCTCCCTGAGCTCTGGCAGGCTCTGCCATTTCCTTGGGGAGCCTGTTCAGAGACCAAACACCCTGTGGGGGAAGGACCTTTCCCCAGTGTCCCACCTGGGCCTCCCCTGACACAGCTTCATCCCATCTCCTCCTCTGGTACCACCTGGGAGAGGAGATCAGCACCTTCCCCTGGAAGCTGAACCAAGCTGAAGCCTGTCCAGGTTCTCAGTGTGGAACAGCTGAGCAAACCCACTGAAAGTACCAGACATCCAAGGAGAGGATCTGCCAGCACCACTTGGGCACAGGGTGACCCTTCCCTGCTTTCAGCTGCAGGGTTGGAGCAGGATGGACCATTAAATCCTGAGCAGAAATTCCAAGTTTAGATTTATTTTTTTTTTTCCTTTGGCCATCATTAGAGCCTTTACCCATCATCTGTAGCCTTCATCCCTCTTCCTCTTGCTGGTGACAGGCCCTGTTATCTCTTTGAAAACAGAGCCAGAACTGACAGCCTTCACAGCACTGGCCCTGTTAGGTCTCACAGATGGAGAATTATCTTCTCAGCCTGGACCAGCAGGTGACTGGAAATGCATCCCCACAATCCAGACCAGAGCTGGATCCTCTGGGCCCCTCAGAGCTGCAGCTCAGGAGCTGGAGCACTGACCCCAGGAGCAAAGGTTTCATTTGAATCTGTCACATCCTAATCTTTTATTCATGGTGGGTCATCCATGGTGACAGTCAAAGCAGGAGGAGGAGAAGGAGGAGAGATCAGAACAGCTACAAAACCACCTGAAGATGCAGATGAGATCTCAGAGGGGACAGTCAGGATTAAGAGACTCGATTTCAAAACTGGCAAATTGCTTTAAATGCTTTATGTTTACACATTCTGCACCCAGAACCTGAGGAACTCTGTATTCCCAGCAAATTAATTCCCCCCAAATAAGGGATGTATTTTCTGTCTCTGTGTTTGCAGGGTTTCAGAACAGCTCTGAGTTTTTGCACAGTATTTGAGATGATTTACTAAGATCTAAGTTGGGCTGTCAGTGAGCATAACTGGGTGTCAGTCTCTTGATCTTCATTGATTTGTATCCATTTATGCCAGCTCAGGATTATTCTTTGAAGAAGAAGGCTCTGAGTACCCAAGCTTTAAAGCCCAAGTTGGTTTAATTTGACTTTTAGGTAAAGAGTTTCATGTTTCCAAAGTAGGATGAACATAAAAACACTTTCACAGGGTGTGCTGATACAAGCTTAAAAGTAGCTGTTTTTCTGGGAATTGTTGTCATTTGTGCTCATGGATTTACAGTGAGCCAGCAGGAAACAAGGCAAACCTGATCCATGTGGAAGCACTGGCAGCATCCCCTCCAGCACAGCAAGCAGGCAGATCTGGGTTTTAAATAGGATCATGTTCACCTTGTGCATGGAACTAAAGGTGGATAAATGCCACAAACATCCCAACCCAGACTCTGTATCCAGATCCTTTTGTTTGTCCCATTGGAGGGGTGAGGCTGATGGGGAATTTAGCTCTGGAACCAACTTCTGCAAAATCTGCAGGAGGTGGGAGGCTGGATCCAGGCTGGTTCCTGTCAGAACACTGAGCCCCCATTCCCAAATCCAGGCTCAGGGAGGATGCTCTGTTGGTGGAGCAGCCCTGCCCTGCCTGGGAGGGCTCCAAGCAGGGAGGATCTGGGACAGGATGAGCTGTCACCACCAGGTCACTGTCCCACACACAGGGAGAGCTGATGGACTGCTCACATTGTAGGGATTTCAAAAATTAGGGATCCTTCAGTTCTTCTGCCAGCTCTTCCATGATTAAAACAAAAGATGAAGGATTATATTTCACCTCTCTAACACTTGTCTAACCCCCCCAAAAGGGTTTGTTGCATCCCCAAGTTACTCTCATAAGAGGCTTCACACTTTTCTGTCTGCTGTTATTTTTACATTTCATTATCTCAGTGTTTCCAGACAAAAATAGTCCCACTCTGGCAAATCACTGGATGTTTTTCCTCTGTTGCAAACAGATTGCTTCCCTGCCCCTCCTCAGCTGCAGCAATACCCCTTTCATTAGATGGATCAGGAGCATCCTGCATCCTCTGTATCAGCTTCCCCCCACATGCTGGGATTGAAGTGGTGGAAATTTCCATGAGTTCTGTTACCTGTCCTAACATAAAATGCAGGCACGTGTGGGTGCATCCCTAGGCTGATTTTCACCTCCTGCTTCCAAGCTGATGTGGAAGCTGTAGGGAAAAGACAAATGGTATTTGCCAGTTAGGTCTACTAATTACAGGACGTGTTTTTGGGAGGAAAAAAAAAATTGTTTTCACTTGCAGTCTTTCCAATCTGTTTTGAATTAGGAGACACTTAGGATTAGAAAGTGTTTTCTCATTAGAACAAATGTCACAGATTTAAAAATCTCTTCATTTAAATTCCTCCTAATGTTCTTTGGCTTGAATGAGTGAGCTCTTAATGTCCGTTTTAATTAAAGCATTTCTGTGGGATTTCTGTCTGGGCACCTAACGACAGCAGGTCTTGGGGAAGCTGATGTGCTCCAGCTAAGAATGGGAACTCCTGGATGGCAACTGCAGCAGAAACTCTCCTTTTGGGGCTTTTTAGGGAAAAGTGCTAAAGGACACACAAATTAAGATCTGCCTAAGAAATGATCCCACGCTTCCAGCAGGCACAGTTTGGGAGGCACTGGTTTGCAAAGGGATTGATCTGTGTTTCCCAAGCACACCACATTGAATTTTTCTCTTTTTGCTGCTGTTCTCCTGCCATCAGCACAGGCTCTGGCAGCCAGAGCTGGGCTTTGTCAGCTTTCCCAGGTAAGAAATCCTTTGAAACACCAGGCTTCACCTGGCAGGTGTCTGTCTGGTGGCACAGGAAGGCAGGAAGGTGCTGTGAAAGAGAAGCATCATTAAAGTACATCCACATCCCTCTCCTGGAGCGTGGCAGAGGCAGTGGGAAGCAGCCTGGTGGGGAATGGATGATCCTGCTCCTCAGTGTTCTTTTCCAGCTGGGACAGTCTCCACCTCTCCCTTTTCCCTGGAGCAGCCTGGGACAGGAGCTGGTCCCTGCCTCTGCCTCACCATGGAACTGCCATCCCAGGGGGACCCAAGAGGAGAAGAGGAGGCCAAGAGCCATCAGATGGCAGGAGCAGCACTTGGACAGCTTCCCTACAGGCAGAGTAGGCACTGAAAAAACAAACCCCAGAGCCAGACCTCACTGATGGAAATCACACAGCTGGGAACCTGCCTGGGCTCAGCCCAGTGCTGCCTGGCTCACTCCTCCCTCCTTCAGTGACAAATAAATCTGGAGACAGCTAATAATGAAAGGCTATTAAGATAAGATTTAGTCTTTATCGTTCTTGTGCTTCCTTCATTTGTCAGGCACTTGAACCAAACAGAGCAAACGTCGATCAGGGAAACGCTGCTGGTGCCCAGCCAGAGGCAATTTATTGGTGTTTGTGCCCAGGCACCATCCAGGGGACAAGGAGCCACCTGGGCAGGTGTGGCCCTGTGTGATTGGTGTCTGTCTTGGGCTGCAGTACAGGATGTGACCAGAAATGTGAATTCTGTCCCCATCTGTTAAACCAGGTGGGGCAGTGACCCTGATCTCCTGGCACATATTATCTGCTAATGGGCCATCTTTAAACCAGCTGGGCAATCATCTTTATCTTTCCCACAGCCCATCCTCCCTCCAGGAAGATATCATCTGCTGCTGGCCCAGTGAGTCCCAGGGCATGACTGATAAAATTCCATCATCCCACTGGGAGATGCTCCAGCCAGGGGAGGAGCCAAGCCTTTCCTACCCAGATAAAAACTGAGATTTTGGACACCAAGGAACCTTCTTTCCACTGGACTCCAGAGGAAAGCCAGACCTTTGCACATCATCCCTGGAGCTTCAGAGGAAACTGCACCTTCTCCAGGAGCACTGCTCCAGCTGAACCACATCTGCCCCTGCAGGAGGATGCAGCCACCATTGAATGGGACTGTGCCAACACCCTGACTGACTGACGGGTGTCAGCTTGGATTCTGACTCTGGCAGGGCTTGGGATTGTTCTGTGTAATACTGCATTGCTATTTTAATGTTCCTAGTAAAAAACTGTTATTCCTATTCCCATATCTTTGCCTGAGAGCCCCTTAATTTCAAAATTATAATAATTTGGAGGGAGTGGGTTTACATTCTCCATTTCAAAGAGAAGCTTCTGCCATTATTGGCAAACACCTGTCCTCCAAACCAGAGTGTCCTTGCTCCTTTCCCTTGGGACACTCATTCCAAGCAGTTACCTTCACTGGGTAGCTCATGAATGATGCCACTGCTGGAGCTGGGCAGCATTCCTGGGCCAAAAACTACACTGACAGACAAAGTGTTGTTTTCAGAAAAAAATCATGGAATTATGAAATGTGTTGCATTGTAAGAGACCAAAATATCAGCTCATTCCAACTCCTCCTTCCACTGTCCCAGGCTGCTCCAAGCCCTGTCCAGCCTGGCCTTGGACTCTTCCAGGGATCCAGAGGCAGCCACAGCTACTCTGGACAGCTCTGTGCCAGAGCTATTTAACCACCACACTTCAGGCAAATTGGTTTCTTTTTCATGACCTTTGGAAGTAATATTCTTTATTTACTCCCCCTTCCCCAACACATTAATTGTTTTTCTGTCTTTTCAGAGAGAATCCTCTTTGTGCTGCCTCCCATTCAGGGCCTGTGAGCTGCTGTGCATCCTGGTGAGGTGCAGGAAGTGCTTAGCAGCAAATCTGTGATTTCCTCAATGTAACAGTAAGAAAAACAAAATAAATTAAGCACAGGTTTTGTTTTCAGCTGCATGTAGTGTTCAGATCCTGTAAGAAAAAGCACCTGGATACACACAGGGCAGTGGGTAAGACCCAAAGGTGCCAGAGCTCCAGGAGAATTTGGACAACAGCTTCAGGCACAGGTGTTGGGTGTCCTGGGCAGGATGATCCTGGGAGCTCCTTCCAGCTCAGGATATTCTGACCCACGATTCTGTGACTCTTGGCAGGAGTTCCTGCAGGCAGGAGACTGAGGGGAAACGTGCAGCCCTTCCTGAGACAATGGCAGTACAGACACAGCCACCTGTGAGGCATCTGCTTTTTGAGATCATGTTCACAGGGTTTTCCCTCCTTTAACATGAAGAGGATGAGCCCCAGCTCCCCCCTTCCAACATCCTTTGATTGCTTTTAGACTGACTTTGAGATGGGGTGGAAAAAGAAATCTGAGAGAGGTGAGTTCCAAGGTCAGCGCTGCTCACCCGGCTCTGTCATCCCACTGAGCTCATAAATTGGTGTTAACACCTCCTGGAAAGAACAACAAATATAAAAGGAGAACCTGGCTCAGATGGGGAAGCAGAGCCATTACTGGGGCAGCCACTGCAGAGCAGGGTCTGGCACGACAGCAAATCCAGCCCAACTCCAATGCCTGTTCAGCCCAGATGTGATCCCAGCTCCTGCTCATCTCCCAGGAGATGGAGATGCAGAAAGCTGCTTTTTTAGGCAACTTATTTTTTTAAACATCACAAAGCACCTGTGTATTCTCCTATTAGAAATCTGCTTTGGCAGAGTGCTCTTTTTTATTTTTTTTTTTTTTTTTTTTTTGCTTGTTCTTTAAACAGCTCCTTAGAATGGGGCTTCGTGGTGTGGAAAGCACAAATTAGTTCAGAGCCTTTCATTTGTACCCCCCACCCCTTCCACTTATGATTCTCTTCAGTGGGATTCACAAAATCTATTATTGCTGCTGTAGAATGGCCACGGTGTGACTTTGGAGAAAATTCTTTCTATGTTGACACTGTTGCTTCATTGTTATTCTTTCTGTGTGAGTGAAACAAAATGAAAAATTCATTAATAACAGAGAAAAAAATAAAAAAAAAAGGAGGAAAAAACCCACTGGTATTTCTCTATCTCCCAGCACAGAAATCAAATATGGAAGATGGAAAACAGGGTGGTGGGAAGGGAAGGGTTAAATGTCTGAAGGATCCAGCCACCCACCATGTCTGGGAACAAAAATGCCAATAAAAAGAATTAAAAGGACCTGTCATCTTCTCAGGGTCCCACTATCAAATTAGGGGTCAGGAAAGGGTCTCACAGGTGGACTCACTTTCTTTGGGATGTTTCAGCAGGCAGTGACCCCTCAGAGGAGCTCTGGGAGCTGCACCATGGCCCCAGGGAGCTCCCAGGCAGGGGCTCTGCTCTCAGGGAATCACAGGACAGATTGTCCTGGGCTGGGAGGGACCCCCAGGATGACCCAGGGCAGCTCCTGTCCCTGCACAGACACCCCAAAATCCCACCCTGAGCATCCCTGAGTGCTGTCCATACACTCCTGGAGCTCTGGCAGCCTCAGGGCTGTTCCCTGGGAGCCTGGGCACTGCCAGCACCTCTGGGGAGAACCTGGTATCCACCCTAAACCCCTCTGACACAGTTCCAGCCATTCCTTGAGTTCTGTCACTGTCACAGCTGCCCCTCAGGAGGAGCTGCAGACCCTCATGGGACCTGAACTCAGTCTCTTCCTCCCCAGCTGAACAAACCAAGTGACCTCAGCACTCCCCATATGGCCCCTCCAGCCTCTCCCAGCCTGGCAGGACCCCACATTCTTCCCTTTCCAGCTGGGCCCCAAGTCCCCCCAGACATCACCTCTAGTCTGGTTTGCCCCAGGCAGGGTGGCAGGGAGGGGACAAAGTGGGGGAATCTGAGCACAGACAGGCTCTGCTGGCAGAGGGACTCTGGGCTCAGCTCCCCATGGATGCTCTGCTGGGCTCCCAGTGCCTCCTTCTGTGCCTCTGCACAGCCCTGTGCTGACTTCTTCCAGCTCTCTGAATTTCCCAGTCTGCAGCCTCAAGCACACCTTTCAGCACTGGAGGGACAGATCCTCTGGGAAGGCACAGCCTGAGGAGCTGGGCCATGCCCTGAGCTCCTCCTCACCACTGACACCTCAGCAAAATTGCTCTGTGTGGTTCCTCAGCCTCAGAGCAGTGTGTGACTCCTCAGGGCAGACCAAGGGACTTGGACCAGCAGATCTTCAGCTCTGCAGGCTGGAGAGGGGTTCCCATCCCCTTTATCCTGGGATTTGCATCTTCTGTGGTTCCTCACGTTCCTCACCTTTCCCAGGTGCTGGGAAAGGCTTTGGTGTGGTCTCCTACATTATCCTGGCATTCCAAATCAGCATCTCACAGCACAGACAGGTGGCTTTGTAAGGGCTGGACGAGACCAGGGAGATTTAGGGATGGTTTGTCTCTACCTGGGTCAGTTACAAGGGGCAAGAACCCTCAGGGCTCTTTCCTGGGACCTGCCCCAATAGCCACAGCAATGAGCTGAGAAATGCACCCTCAAAATGAGGCCCTCAATGTCCCTTCCAACCTGAGCTTGTAGCTCCCCAATCTTTTTCCCAAACCTGCTGCAGGTTTGCTCTGTAGCTGCAGCTTTTTATTCTCATGACAGAAGCTCATGGAGATCAGGTCTTGATCTCCACAATCACCACTACATTATTATCCATCCCAGGAAGGGGACATCACCAAAAATAATCACCTAAGTATTTTTTAAAAATAAAGATGACAAAACATTTCCCAGGATCTCTGCTGAGAAATGTCACAGGGGAAGAAAAGCTCTTTTTGTGATCAAGAGACTGAGCTTCAAAACACCCAAACTGCAATCTCTGTGGGGCACCTTTCTGCAGGGTTATTAATAAGAAATAATTGTTTTAAATGCAGAAAAGTCTGTGTACTTTCTATTCCCTTCCAAAAGCCCTGCATCACTTGTCCTTAATGAATAATGAAAGATGCTTTTGTATTGCTTCCCACCCATAGACTTTCAAGTGATTGTTAAGCAATAATAAATAGGACTCTAAAGAAAATGAGGGCTTGATGAAAACTTAATTCTGGACTAATAAGTGAAGCACCTGCTGTTGCACAAGTTTACAGACATTCCTGGGGCTTTGGTGGGTGGAGAATTTTGGTGAAAGCTCTGAATGTTCCAACTCTGGCAAAATCTCACTAAATGATTCTGAAATGTTGTTGTGTAGCTCCAAGGGAATTCGAATTTGGAAGGAAACTGGGAGATGCCATGCCCAGGACAGGCACTTTGACACCCTGATCACAGCACTGCTGTGATGCCCTGTCTGATCTCACTCTCAGGGGGGATTTGTCATGGAAAGCCAAACCCAAAGTGGACATTGCTCTCCAAGGAGAGAGGGAGAGCAACATCCCAGTTCAGACTGGGGGATTTGGATTTCATGGGAAATAATGTATTCCACCAGGAACCTGATGTGTCTTTCCACCCTGCCAAGGCTGAAGGTGAAAAGGGAGCAACATATTTAACTCTAATGACTTAGTCCCTATTCACAATATCTTTTATGGGAATTGCAATGGAAAAAAATTATTGACAAATTATTTTAAAAATATGCAACTACTCCTTATGAGGACATAGATGTTGTCCTACTAGCAGGTGCTCTACCTTTCCATAGAGCAGAAAATCAGGCAGTGGAATTGCCTAGATCTATAGGTACAGATATTAAAAATGCTGCTAGAAAAGCTTTACTTTCAGTTGAGCCAGGTGGTACCCATGTAAATGCTTATACTGCCATCAGACAAGGTGAATTAGAACCCTGTGGTTCTTTCCTAAATCGATTAACACAATCTGTGGAAACCCTTTCACTAAGGGTGCAGGTGAAAAACTGAAGCTTGGAAGGGAGATCATGGAATTATGGAATGGGTTGGGTTGGAAGAGACCTTAAAGTCCATCTCATTCCACCCCCTGCCATGGCAGGGACACCTTCTGCTATCCCAGGTTGCTCCAAGCCCCAATGTCCAATTGGCCTTGGGCACTGCCAGGGATCCAGGGGCAGCCACAGCTGCTCTGGGCACCTGGGCCAGGGTCTCCCCACACTCAGAGAGGAGAATTTCTGCCTGATATCCCATCCATCCCTGCCCTCTGTCAGCCATGAGTTGCTCAAGAAACATTAAGCTGAAAAAACCAGTTAATGGCTCACATTTGAGTTGGTAGGTACCGAGTTCTTGCCTCCAGCTCACAGCCAGAGAGGTCTTGATGTTGACAGGAGAATTCACATTGCTGAGGGGTTTTTACCCAACCTTCAGAGGTACCTTCTGAGCACCTCAGCACTCCCACCAGTCCCATCAGGAATCAGCACTGTGTCGGGGAGTTTTGTGTAACTGATCACTTAAATACCACTAGAATTCTGTTGGGATCAGTGAGGAAAACTTCAGGGGGATTTTGCCTTGAGTATCAATTAATCCTTTGTGCTGTGGTATTATTCCAGGCATGTAACAGGAATAAATTTATTCACTGAAAGGGCTGTTCAGCCCCAGCACAGGTGCCCAGGGCAATGGGAAAGTGACCATCCCTGCAGGATTTAAAAGCCGTGAGGATGTGACACTTGGGGACATATGTTAGCGGTGGGCTCGGCAGTGCCACGATAACGGCAGGACTCTGATTTATGACTGTGCGATGTGTCATTCCTGCTGGTGAGCTCTCGCCCTTCCTTACCACGCTGTTGAGAGCAGCTACACAAAATGATTCGCATAGATGTGCGCTGAACAGCTGCCGTGAGCTGGAGCGCACACGCTGTGCCGCTCGGAGCGATGCGGCCCGGGCCCCCCACGCCTCCAGCAGCGGTAATTTCGGTCAGGAAACACCACCTTCCCAAGAGAATCGTTTTATTCCCGGTGAGTGCCAGGAGCGGGCGGACACAGACGGAGCAGCCGAGCTGAGCATCGCGCTGTCACCGAGAGTGTCTGGGGATGAGCGGCCGGGCTGGAGCTCCGCGCTGGACCCGCGGCGGCTGCGAACTTCGGCTCCGGCGAGCCGGGTGTAGGCAAAGAGCGAGCGGTGCCGGTGCGAGCGCTGGGAGCGCTGCGGGGCCGGGAACCCCCAACACCGGGACCCCCCGATACCGGGATCCCCGACACCGGGACCCCCGAGCGCAGCCCGGCCCGGCCCGGCCCCGCCGCTCCCTCACGGGGACCCGCGCCCGGAGCAGCCCCGCGCGCCCGGCCCCGCCCGCGCCCGCCCCGCTCTGGACTCTTCCACCGCGCGGGCAGCGGAGCGGGAGGGCCGGGCGGTGCGGGGCGAGCGGCGCTGCCCCGAGCCGAGCTCCAGCGGCGCGGCCCTGCCCGGCACAGCCCCGTCAGGGCGGATCGGTGCGGGCCGCGCAGAGGCAGCAGCGATAGCGGGCGGCGGGCGGCGGGGTGAGCTCTCCGCTGCGAGCCGGTCCCCCCCAGCCTGGAGCCGTGGTACGGTCGGCGGGAAGGAGCCGCGGCGCGGGGCGGTGCGCGGCACTGAGCCGGCGGCTCCCGCGGGCGAGGCGGGACGGGCCGGGCCCTGCGTCCGCACGGCACCGACCTGCCCGGCACCGACCTGCCCGGTGAGTGCTGCCGCCCCTTCCCCCGGCTGCTGCGGGGCCGTCCCGCCAGCCCCAGCTGGGTCCATGCTGGGTCCCCCTGCCATTGACTTAGTGCCGCTTTATTATTACTGTTGTTTTTTTTTTGTTGGGTTTTTTTTTTTTTCCTTTTCAGTCTTCGCTTTCCCCACCGGATTTCTTGCGTGTGGTTAGGTTTTTTCCGCCCCTGATGCAGCTTTTCCCCGTTTGACGGGAAGGGGATTCCCGCGGGATGGGGAAGTGCCGCGCCGGGAAGCGGCTCGGGCCCCGGCGGGGCTGAGCGCTTGGGAGGGATGTCCGCGCTGTGACCGCTCCGTCGTGGGGTACTTCGTGCCTCCTGCACACCGGAGATGTTCGGCCGCTCCGCCAGCGGGGCCTCGGGCGGCCGGGAGCGGCTCCGTAGCGAGAAAACGGGCGGAATATCGGCGCTGAGCCGCGCCGCTCCCGGCGGTCCGTGCCGAGCCCTGCGGCTCCAGCGCGCCGTGCCCGAGCCGCTCTGTCGCGATTGCTGGGGCTGCTGATTGCTGTCGGCAGTTGTATTTGGGAACAGAGAAGTGGTGGAGTCACCATCCTTGGGAGTGTTAAAAACAAGCAGATGTGGCACTCGGCCGTACGGTTTTAGTGGGCATCGGGGGACTTGGTTAGAGGTTGGAACTTGATGATGTTGGAGGTATTTTCCAAGCTTAGCGATCCCACTGATTTGAGGAGCTGTGTGAAACTCCAGAGCAGCTTTGGGGCAGTGGGGTCTGGCAGTGACTTTGGGAGGGACCCGGGGGCTAATTCCCTCTTTGGACAGCCCGGGTGGCTCGGACACAGACTGCTAGGATGGACAGCAGGGTGGGTGGGCACCTTTATTTTCCTGACTTGCTTCTGAGGAGCAGGAGCCCACCTGCAGGAACGACCCATCGCAGCTGTGCTTGCTGCAGTGCTTTAGCACAGAATCCTAGAATTACTTCGGCTGGATTAACACAGCACTGCCAAGCCCACCCCTAAACCACGTCCCCAAGTGCCACATCTACCCCTCTTTTAAATCCCTCCAGGGATGGTGACTCCGCCACCTCAGAGTGCAGTTCTGCCGTGGTTTTGGCACGGGGAAGGGCTGGGAGCCAGGGCTGGGAACAGCCCGCGCTGGTTTGGCTCCGGGGCCTTCCCACACTCCAGCGGCTGCTCAGGCTGTGGGGCAGGCTGGAGTCGGTGGCACCACGGCTGGCTTGAGCTGACCTCCAGGGCCAGAAGAAAAGACCCTTTTATTTCATGTTGTGGCTGTGTTGCCCCCACAGTGAGTCCCGTTTGGTCAGACACTGCTTCCCGAGCTGGCAGGGCCAGCACAAGCCCTTGGCATTTGCCCTGGGCCCGGCGCCCTGGCCGAGCCTGTTTCCTTGGCTGTGTCCCAGCGCTCCGGACTGTCCCTGCTCGTTCTGCCCTGTCCTTTATCCCGCTGTTTGTTGGGATTTGTGCTCTTTGCATTATCCTAAAGGGCAGGAAGGAGCCTGGCTTCCCAGTGAGCTCGGGCTGAGGAGCTGTGCCACGGGCAGAACCTCGGATGTGTGACCCTGTAGCACCTCTGTGTCACCAGTTTTATTGCTTTTGTTCCTGGAAGCCTTTTTGTGACTTGTTTTGGGCCGTGTGTGCAAGGTTCCTTTGGGAGGGGTGGGTGTTCAGACACTCCTCCAGCTCTCTGAGGATTGCTGCTGTTTTACTTCTGTCAGGCTGATATTGGAGATGGATTTCAGAGGAACAGCAGAGCAGAAAGAGGTGTGTCTCTTAAAAACTGCTTTCTTTAGAAATGGCTGATAATAGCAGTGAGTTTAGGGAGGATGTTTTATTTAGGGATTGAAAAGAGAGGATTAAAGCTCTTGACAGAGAACAGTTTATGTGGAGTAAGTGATGGGACTTGATCATTCAGAAAAAGACTCTAACGTGTTCCCATCTCCAAGACAGCTTACAGCTCTCCTTGTCCCAAATCATTCAATAAAAGCAACAAAACTCCTTTTGATTTGACTTCTTTACTGGTGGCTGCATAAGGAGTTTTCAGACCTAGCAGTAAATTTTTATCTGCTCAAAGGAAACAGCCTATAGGTATAAAAATCTGTGATATGCTTAAGGTACTGTGGGTTTATCCAAGGTGTTAATTACAGGCATTGGAAGTAGCTGTGTCTGTCTTGGAGAATTGCAGCTTCTCCTTCCTTGCCCCCTCCCATCAAGTTACTGGCACAGGATTGTGCTCCTGGATTTGCAGAAGCACAAAGTCACTGCTTGTAAAATTACTGAAATAAAAAAGGTTTGCGCAGGGGAGAAGAAACAAGAATCAAATTTTAGGCTCAAATTGTGATTCCAAAACAAGTTGCTCATTCTTCTCACAGCTTGAGGTTTGTGATGAAAAGGTTGAAAATACCTAGCAAGAAAAACAGGCTGGGGAAAAAAAAAAAATCTGGAATAAACTGAACAGAGGAAAATTCAGAATAAACTGTCATCAGAGAGTGTTTATAAACCTGCTGGAGAAAAGGGAGGAAGCAACCATTCAGATCAATAACAAGTTCTTTTTTTATAACTGTAGTGCTTTAATCATATAGTTTAAAAAAAATAATCCTAAATGTGTGCATTTTATACCTGTGCTGGTAGCTGGGGCTAAATCTGCAGAGTTCATGCTGATCTGGGTAATCTGAATCAAGCTGAATAGTAAAGAGGCTCTTAGGAGGATCTGAAACCCAGGAGGCATTTTTCAAACCTGAGTTATGTCACTTTTTTAAGAGGTGCCTCAGGCAATTGCATTTTAAGAAGACAAAGCTTTTGTTTTTGAGCTGGCCTAGAAAAATGCCAAGGATGAATCCAAAGTAAAGGCTTTCAGAAGTTGTCATTTGTGATTAAGTTGATTTTGCTGTTGTGCACAGAAGGCCACTGCCTTCCCCAGCGTGCCCAGAGCTGGGGCTATTTTTATTTTTGCCACCAACCAGTGCTGATGTACCTGTTCAATTCCAGTAATAGTTCCAGGGGGGGTCTCACCTGAAAGTGTTATTTAATGAGAAGGTCGGGTGTTTCCAGCTCCATCTCCAATAGAAAATGAATTGTAGGTGCATTGTAAAAGAATTGAGGTGATACCAGGCAGGCATTGACTTAGATGTGGGTTCTGCAGAATTAACATCTGTCTGTGTCTAGTTTGGTGTTTGAGATGTTGGAAATACCAAAGCCAAGGCTTTGAGCCGTGAGCTGAGGCTGTTTCCTTTCACAGAGACCAGCCTGCCTGCACACAGTGAATCCAGAGCTTTTCTTGGGGCTTCTCGTGTTACCTGCAGCCTAAAACAATCAGAAAGACTATCCTCATGTTGCCAGGCTGTGGGCAAACAAGAGGAGCTGGGGGAATATTGTGCAGGATGTAACAGATGATGCTGGAGCATGGATGTGGAAAAGTCTGCTGCCTGCAATCTGGAGAGCTGTGAGCTCCCAGCGAGGTGCTGCTTGTTAGAGGAAGGTGAAATCCTGCGAGTATTGTAATGACTTCTTGTTCTCAAATAAAATGAGGGCAGGTTTTGTCTGAAAATGTGTCTGAAAGCAGCTCTGGCTGCAGGAGCAGCGCCAGGGCTGTCTCAGCTGGGCAGGAGGTGTCCCTGGAGCCCCCATCCCTGGGAGCAGCTGATTGCTGAGCCCTGGCTAGCCAGGGGAGGGCTATGAGGACAGCCTGAGTCATGCTTTTGGCTCTTGCAGAACACCCAAACAATGCTGTTTGTCCTCTTGGCTTGCCTGGCACAAAGAGCTGTGGGGCTGGATGGGCCAGGGACACCTCTGAGCTGCAGCTCCTGCAGTTCTCACCCTGGCACCTCTGAGCCCTCTTATTTCATTATTTATTTAAAATCAAGCCTTGAGAATGTGTTGCAGATGTGTAGAGCAAGTGGTGCTGGGATCTGAGGCAAGGCCTTTGCAGGGAAGGTCCCCAGTTGATTTCAGGGCTTCTGGGCTTTTCCTTCTCCTCTGCTGCCAGAGCTGCCCTGCAGGATGCCAAGCTCTGTTCCAGGAGCATCCCTGCACCTGCAGCAGAGTATTTCCTTTACTGGACATCCACAGACTTTGCCAGTGATGTTGCACAACTGTCTGTTTTTGTGGGTTTTCTGGATCTTTTTTTAAATTTGTTCCAATAAGATCTAGTTTTAAAATAGAAAACACAGTGCCACGTTGCTAGGGTTTATTTCTACTAAGAGTAAATAAATAATAGATGGGCACCTCTGTGTGAATTCAGTGACTCCCAGGTGGTATCTGCAGCATCACCTCCGTGTGGGGATGGTACCAAACAAAAGGACCTGAGAAATGCCAGGGCTTTATCTGATGCTTTTGCCAGCAGCTTACATTTCAGCAAACACAGCCTGGGAATGAATGAGAGCTCATTTTGGGGTTGCTAGTGCAGGCAGAATGAGAATGGCCGGGTTAAATGTGTGAGTAATAACTGAGGCAGTGCAGCTCTGCCTCCTGCTGGGTCAGGATTCCCCCTGGCTCCTGTGTCCCTTCCCTGGGGGAGAGCATCCTTCCCCTGGGCTCTGCCTGCTGGCACTTCTACAGGAGACAATTTCTGCAAGAGAAGGTGTTGAAAAGGTGGCAATGGACACTCCTTGTGGAATCGTTTTTGTTCTTTTTAATGTGGGAATTCCTGAGTTCAGGATAGGCTGGCAAAGGTCCCAGGGTGGGCAGGAGGTGGTTGCAGGTCTCCCCCACCAAAGCTCTGGATGCCTTTATTAGTCTAAATCTTGTGCTGCCTTCTGTCTTTAGCAAACTTTTTTTGGAAAACTGTCTTGGGAGCATTTGGGAGAGGAGAAGTTCCTTTGGAAGGATGTGGGGAGTGCTGGCCCTGCCAGTTCTGCACAGGCAGCTGCTGCTGTGGCTGCTGTGTCACTGGCAGCTGTCAGTGCCCCCAGTGCCCATGGCTGCCTGTCACCTGGTCTTTGTGACATCCTCTACTCAGGGACTGCAGGGTGACTCTTCTGGCCCTGTGTGAAAAACTGCAGGTGGATGGTGCTCAAACATAATTGTATTTTTTCAAATTTAGAAAAAATCTCTGTGGTTGCTGAGCTGATGGTGCTGCCTGGCCTGAGCTGTGTTCCTGCTGAGGGGCAGCACTGGAGGGGTTTGGGGGTTCAGGGAGAGGTTTGGGGGTTCAGCAGCTCCTGGAGCTGTGCCTGCTGTAAAACAGGTGTTTTTGTTGGTGCTGCAGCAATCTGCAATGCTTGGAGCTCTTAGCAGCTCCCAAAGCTCCTTCTGAAGTTGGTAAAAGCTGTAAGCACAGCAGAAATCCCCTTGAGCTCTTTTAGTACTTTAAACTTAATTTTTGTTGTTTATAATTTTTAACTTCTGTTCCAGAGTGCAGTGCTTATGTTCACACATTTCAACAGGCCAATAAAACCTGGCCTTTCTCTGTGATGGCTCTGAGAGAATCCCAGGATGGTTTGGGTTGGAAGGGACCTTAAAGCTCATCCAGTGGCACCCCTGCCATGGCAGGGGCACCTCCCACTGTCCCAGGCTGCTCCAAGCCCTGTCCAGCCTGGCCTGGGACACTTCAGCGATCCAGGGGCAGCCACAGCTGCTCTGGGAACCTGTGCCAGGGCATCTCCACCCTCACAGGGAAGAATTTCTTCTCAACTTCCCATCCATCCCTGCCCTCTGGCAGTGGGAAGCCATTCCCCTTGTCCTGTCCTTCCATCCCTTGTCCAGAGTCAAGGACCTGGCTGTGAAATTTCTGTTCATGGTGAAGAATCCTCGGTGCAGCTCTCACCCTGCAGCCAGTGTCCCTCCTGTCCCTCTGGGGGCACCTGGGCACCCCCAGGCACAGGTGAGGCTGACACAGACCCCCTCTGGGGAGCTCCCCTGTGCAGGTGATGCTGTGGAGCATCCCCAGGGCTGTGGCTGCTGCCCTGCTGCCCATCCCAGGTGGGGTTTGTGTGTTTGGCTGTGATGAGGAGCTGGTGCTCCCCCAGCCCTGACTCTGCAGCAGGAGCAGCATCTCCAGCGAGGCCACGGCAGCCAGGGTGAGTTTGCTGATAGCTCCTGTGAGCACAGCCACTCCTGGTGGCAGGAGACAGGCAGGGAGGGCTTAGATGATTTAATTAAACTTGTTGTGAGGAAGAAATTAAATTTGGTCCCTTGCCCTGCTCGTGTTACTGGGGAGTGAGCACAGCCTTTCTGAATGGAGCCCTTCCTTGCCTTCTGTTTGCCTTGGAAAAAAGCAATTTCTCTGTCAGCTTTTAGCCTGGCTCTTGTCCCCCACTGCTTGTTTATCTTCAGCAGCTCCCCAAATCTGCAGCTTTGAAGATGGGCCTAAACATTGATCATCTCTTACAGTCCTTCATCTCTGTTCTGCCAGCAGACATTAGGAAAGATATTTTAAATTACCTTTTCCCCCAAATGAATGGGCTTTGTGTATGGGCTGGGAGAATTAAAGCTCTTCCAGCCAAACTATAAATCAGCTGCTCTCATGTTTTTGCCCAGTTCTCCTGGATTCATCTTCCAGCCCAGTCTATAGAGCAGGGATTCCAGGAAAGATAAAAGCCAAAGTGCAACTTAATTTCGAGGCAGGATCTACCAGTGTTCCCTTTGGGGAGCAGGATTCTGTTTGAAAATGACTTTTTCTCCCCTTATTGCAGCAGTGGGATCTTTTTTCTTGCTGCTCCCTAGGGAAGGGCTGGGGGGCTCCATGTTCAGACAGTGGGATGCAGAGATGAGCTGATGTCTGACACTGGCAGCTGCTGGCAGGGAAGTTTGGAAAAGAAACTTTGGATCTCTTCCTTTGCCATTTGAGCACTGAGATCTGGGAAAATAAGTACTTGCTAAGAGCAGAACATTTATTCTGTGTCAAACAGGCAGCAGACAGCAGAGGTGGTTAATTCAGCATGGAAAAGCCCAGAGCTAGAGCTGAACAGGCAGGGAGGTTTAATCCATCATTTGGAGCAGGTTTCTGATGCTCCTTTATGCAGACACAGTTTTTTGTGGTGGTGGTGTTAACACTTTATTGGGAGCAGGTCACACCAGCCTCTCTCCCAAGCAGAGATGGAAGGGAGCAGGTTATTTAGATGCACAATCACCCTTATCCCTGGTGCATGTCCCAAAATACTGGTGAGAGGAGGTCCTGGAGGGCTTGGGCTGAGGAGTTTGGTTCAGTGAAGGGGGATGCAGCAGCTTGAGCTGTGTGTGTTCTTGATCCAGGCTGGGTTCATTCATTGCTTTTATTATCATTTATCATATCACAGAGTCACAGACTGGTTTGGGTTGGAGGGGACCTCAAGGCTCATCTCACTCCAGTTTCCTTCTGCAGTTCAGTTTGCAGATTCCATATCCCCATCCCCTGATGCTCTCTGCCTTTTCCACTCCTCATTTGCAAGAGGGGGGAAAACAGTGTGACCTCAGAGTTAACAGATTGTAGCCTTATATGTAGCATAAACATCTATATTTTATGGTTTGTGAGGCATTGGTGCAGGGGATTCTGGCTCAGCAAGTCAGAGGCTTTTGCCACTCAGTGATGTGAGTAATTCATGGCTCACCCCAAGTCTGCACAGCTGGGTTTCCAAACTACAGCATGTTGGAGTAAATATTGCATATTTACACAAAGCCTTTTCTTTCCAAGTCCCCAAAAAGAGGAAGAACCACTTTTACAGGCTGAGGAGGTGCCATATCCTGGGGCAAAATGCAGCTGGGGAAAGCAGCCCAGCAATCTTATAAATACAGTGAATTTTCAATTCTTTCCTGGGTTGTAACAGGAGGGGAGCATTCTGAGCATCTCCACAACCTGCAGTGATGTGAAAGAGAGAGCTTTGTGCAATGGTGGCTAACACCCTGCAGATAACTGAGTTTTTGTTAAAATGAAGTGGTTTTGGAAGTTGTTGCCTTTGGAAGTAGCTGCCCTCAGCCCATGCTGGAATTGGTACTAACATGAGAAACAAACAGGCTGATGCTGCTGAGGTGCAGGGAGCCAGGACATGTGCTGCTAGTGGCTGCTCTATAAATTTCCAGATTAAATTCTATTTTGTTTTCCTTTCCCTGAAGCTTGTCAACTTATTTTACTCTGAGTCGTGAGCAAGAGGAATCACCAGCTGATAAAATTGCTGCAAACCAATTAATTTGATTAGAAATATTAAATACTCTTAGCTAGAAGGGACCCACAAGGATCAAGTCCAGCTCCTGGGCACTCCAGCTATCCCACCACAATTCCTGAGAGCATTGTCCAGGCATCCCTTGAGCTGCTGTGATCACTTCTTGAATTCTTGTTCATCCCTTGAATTTTGCTTGTTCAAAGTTATCTAGTGAGAATAAAGGCAAATAGGAGGTATTGATAAAACTTCCCACTCACTAGAGCTGCTTTTTGCTCCCACCCTGGGAAAAAAAAAAATCACCAAATCTGAGAAATCTGTGCTGACATTTGCCCCTGCAGCAGGGTGGTGTGTGAAGCTGTGGGCTTGGTGAGGAGCAGTGTGGCTCTGGCACTGATGCTCTAAATATATAACAGGTAGGAGGGCTTGTGACTTGGCCTGACCTTGGGCAGGGAGCTGGGCACAAAGCCAGGGCTCAGCTCCCACTTGTGCTGTGTGATGTTTGCTGTGCTGCAGATCCCTGCTGGCCATTCCCACCCCATTCCTGGGGCTTTGCCCTGTCACAGCTGATGTTCTCGGAGGGCCTGGGCTCTGGGGAATGCCTGGCACGTGGCATTTCTCTCATAGCAGCCATTTCTGCCAGGCTTAGTGCTGGGCTGAGGAGCTGGCCCTGCTCTGAGCACCCTCCTTGGCAAACCTGCACCTGTTTATTGCTGCACAGGCTGATTTCCCCACCTTTGTGTCTGAGTTCAGCTCTGGGAGGTGACAGACACCTGAAATTACAGATTCACTGAGGTTAGAAAAGACCAGCACCTCTGCCATGTCCCCAGGTGCCACATCCATGTGGCTTTTGAACACTTCCAGTGTTGCCTGCCCCATGCCTGACCACTCTTTGAGTGAAGAGATTTTCCCCAGTATCCAATCTAAGCTTCCCCTGGCACAGCTTCAGGCAGTGTCATCCTGTGACCTGTTCCCTGAGAGAAGAGCCTGAGCCCAGCTGTCCTGATGGCCTTGGACTTGTCCCCCAGGTCACCTGGGTGCTGCAGGAGCCTGCAGCTCATGTCAGGTGGAGAGGTTTTGCAGCAGTGCTGTGGCTGTCCCCTGATTCAGCAGCCCCAGGGCTCTGTCCCTGTGCTGGTGGCATTAATCACCCTGTGAGGGTCCCTGGGGATGGATGTCAGTGCTTCACACTCCTGAGGTTATAGGGCTGTCAAAACCTGGGTCCCAGTCCTGAAAATACAGAATTGTGCAGTGGTTTGGTTAATGATGATCCCATTCCACCCCCTACTATGGGCAGGGACACCTTCCACTCTCCCAGCTTGCTCCAATCCCTGTCCAGCCTGCCTTGGACACCAATCCTGGGAAGAGTATTTAAACAAAACAAGATGGACAGTGCAGCTCCCCAGTCCCACGTGAATTGTGGTGCAGCTCCTGTGCACAGCTGCCTTTTGTTCCTGCACATTCCCGGGCAAAGCAGGTGGTGTTTAATTTTTTTCTGCATTAAAAAAAAAAAAATAATTCTGTGGCGTGCTGTGCGAGGCCACTCACATCTGTGCACTCTATGTAGGTCAGATGTGTAGTTGCTTCTTTACCAAGACTAAAGTTGACAGCGTTTCCTTGCTGCAGCCAGCGAGGGAGGATCACAAAATTCACATGCTGCCTCCGTGGGAAATGTCCTTAGCTGTGTGTGTGCAGGTGGAGTCTGCCTTCCTGGAGTGCTCCAGGTTGGTGACAATGAGCTTTATTGGTGAAAGATTTATTGGAGCTGCGTGTCCAGGCTTGATTCAGTGTCATATCAGCTTAGCCTTGCAGCTGGAAATGCTAAATGCTTCCCTGCCCTGCTTCCAGCAGCTGCCACTGAAAGCCTGTTCCCTAAGCTCTGCAGCCCCTGTTTCTCTTGCTGGATTTCTTCACATGCAAATGCCTCTCCCTCCCCTTCCCTCCCCCCAGCCAATCCTGTTCTGGGATTCCTTGACCTCTTTTGACTCTGGCAGTGGTGGAGGAGAAAATGAGTTGGAAACAGGCAACCTGTCACGCCCAGGAGCAAGTTAGGGACGTGATCTTACACCTTTTAGAGCAGTGGGGAGTCTCCCCTTGCTCATGGCCACAGCCTCAGATCCAGGTTTGTGTGCTCTGATCCCCTGAGTCTGATCCCAGCCTGTGGAACAGGAGACCCAAACCAGTCTGGCTGGTTTGTACACGTTGGGAGTTCCTTCTGTCTTCAGTCCTGAGGTTCTGTGGGTGATGTAGGAATTTTCTTTTTCACACAAGAGGCTTTTTTTTTTGGAGGGAGAGCTTGAAAACGGGTCCCTGAACATCCATTAAAAACAGATAAACAGAGGACCTAAGGTTTATTTAAATCTGAAGAAGGAACTGGCTTTGCTGCCCACATTACTTTTCCTTAGCTGAGATGGCCACAACTGGAGCAGTGGCAGAGGGGAATCAGATCAAGATGAAGATGGATATGTGGATATCCTTATGCAACCCAGCAGTGCAGGATGGAAGATATTTCCAGTATTAAAATTGTTCTGCCTGCTCCACAAGTCTTACCAAGAAATATTTGAACTGAAAGAAGGGCTCCACCTGCCACCTCCTCCTCTGAAAATGAGCAACACCTGCAGCAGAGGATTCAGCAAAGGAAGGAGTGTCTGCAAGCACTGAAGCAGCTGGATGAGCACCCAGGAGCTCTGACAGTGGCAATGAGAAGCTCCTGGTGACTGCAGCAGTGAATGGTGTAGCTTGTGACTGACCCATGGATTTGGGAGCATTGCTCCTGGCTTGGAGTAGGCTTCCAGTGTGAGGAAATGGACCCTGGAGTTCACAGAGTGGCACAAAATTTCATAGAGTGCTGGAGCACTTGAAGGGAAATTGGAATAACTGAAAATTGTTTGTCCTACAGGAATTCCAGCTGCAGTCCTGCTCAGGGTGTGAATGAGTGTGAGGACATCCCAGTGCAGCTCTCTGCTGCAGGGACCACCTTGCTGATTGCTCTGCTGCTGTGTGCAGCCACAGATCCAGGGATGAGGCGTTTCCCATGGCTGCTCCTTCCCTTCTTCCTAAACAAGATGAAGAGTGCCTTGTTAGGGAAGCTCCAGAGTGCAGCCAGTCTCTTCAGCTCCTGCTGATCAACTGAAACCAAGGGGGAACTCATGAAATCCCTATTGCCACAAGACATTTGTTTTGACCTTTAACAGGAGAATGTGCTGGTGAGTCAGGAGTCCCACCAGGAGACCTGGGCTTGTTGTGGGTGGGAGGTGGAGAGGGGACTGTGGGGGTTTAAAGTGGAGGCAAAGAGCAGAGCAAGGGGTGAATTTGCTGTGCTCTGGGTTCTGGTGAGCTCACAAGTGACCCCCTCAACTTTTGGGGTCTCTCAGCTGTTCTGGTTGTGAAGCAAACAGAGATATTTGAGTATTTTGCAGTTTTCTCCTGACTTGTTTTTAAAAGCAGGGTGTAAACTCCTCTTTTTTAGAGATGAAAAAAGGGAGGGAGGGAGGAAGGATCCTGTGCCATTCTTTGCACTCACAGCAGAAGTGAAATGACTGCTTTGGCCAAAACAATAAATCTCAAACATTTCCATGGCAGAAAGTCCCTCTGGGAAGGGTTTGGAGGTTTAAAAGGAGAGTGAGCCTGGCTGAGCCTCCCAGCAGCTCATCAAGGCCTTTGCCCATTTGATGTCAGCTCAGGTGGGAGAAGCCTGGCTAAGGCTGAGTTCAGTGCTTTGAGGAGGTTTTCCTGCTGAAAGTTCAGAGGTGAAGAGGATTTTGCATTCAGCAGGACCTCTGTCCGTGCAGAAGTGGTTTTGTGAAGGACTGACTGTTGGGGCTTTCTCCTGGCAAAGACCTTGAAGGTCTCAGTAGCCACATACACAAAGCTCAGCTGTTTGGAAGGTGCAGACACTTTGGGGACATCTCTCCTTGGCTCTGGTGAGTGTCCCTGGGGCATTCTGTAGCTCCAGTGCTCCAGAGGAGCACATGCAGCAGCTCATGCTGGGACCAGTGCTGTGGTGGTGGTGGCACCATCCTGCCCTGGGCATCCAAGAGGGATGTTTGTGTCACAGCTGGAGGCAGCAGCTCTCAGTTGGAGTTTTGGGATGGGTTTGCTCCCAGCTGCCTGCTTGTTCTCTCCCTCCTTGGAACTGGAATGGAGTCAGTCCTCTGCCTGAGCTGCTGGAGTGATTTTTGTGACAACTCAGGAGGATCAGCACGGGCCACAGGGGTCCTGGGATTGTCAGAAATCTGCTAAACTCTGACCCTGCCACCACCCTGTGTGCCTCCAGTCCCTGTCTAAGAGGAATTTATTAACCATCTGCAGTGATTTCTGTCTGGCTGCTCCTTGTGCAAGGCAGGGTGATCTGGGGGGTTGAGGTGGGGCTGCATTCCACACCTGCCTGCCCAAGGAGGCTCCACATGGAGCCTTGTCCATCCCTGCTGCTGGATCAGTAGCAAACCCCCTGCCCAGAGTCCAGGAGGCCCTGCAGGGTCTCCAGCACTCCACACAGGTTGTCCCCATTACCTTATAGTGTTAAAAAGGAGTGGGAGTCTCTGGTGCTCAGTTAAGTGCTGCCTGTCCCTCTGCTGCCACCAAGGCTGTGCTTTGATTTGCCTCCATGCACACAAGGATTGTTTTGATCTTAGATCACCTGGGAATGCCACAGAAGCTGGGAATCCTGCATCCCCTGCTTGCTCCAGTTTATTAAAATCCCCCATCCATAAACAATAACTCTTCAAAGCTGTGTGCTGCAGTGCTGGGTCATGTATAAAACATGATCCTGCCAAAACCAGCCTGCTCCTCTGGGGGCAGCTCAGATCTGGCCATCCTTGAAGTCATGCTCAGAACAAGGTGTCTCCTGCTTGTTCAGCAGAGCTTGAGACTCCTTTAAATAAAAATGTGACACTGGATTTTGTCAGTGGGATCTGATTTGTCCCTTGGAATGGGAATTATTTCCTGACTGATGTCAGCAGTGCCTCTGGGATGGTGGGATTTAGCTGCAGATTAGCATGAGTTGCTTGGTTTAAAGGAAGGCAGAAAACATGCCAGCCCAAGCAGTTTGACCAAACTTACATTTATCTGTTGCAGGGACAGTGGGGAACTCCTGTGGCCCTGTGTGGCTCCCTCTGCCCCTTGGAAAGGGGCTCAGGAGATGGCAGAGATCACTTTTTGTGTCCCTTTTGGGAAGAAATGTGCTGGTTTCATGGTGGCTGAGTGGTGGGAACTGGGGAGGGCTCAGGAGTCTGATGTGTTTAATAAAGACTGGGCATGGCACTCAGTGCCAGGGTTCACTTGAGGAGGAGGTGTTGGGTCATGGGCTGGATCTCAAAGGTCTTTTCCAACCTGCTTCATTTGGGCTGGGACATCTGGACTGTCCCATCACTTCTGGGACATCTGGACTGTCCCATCACTTCTGGGACATCACTTCTGCACATTTCCCTTGGGTGGAATTGCTGCTATTTCAAGGTAATAATCTGGCACAAATGCTCAAATGTAGAACCAAACCCCATTCCTGCTTGTGGTACTCACTGGGCAAAATATCTTTCAATGAACTTTTGCTGTCCATATGTCTTCCATTCTTGGTGGGTTTTTGTTACCCTTTTCTGTGCCAAGATAAATATCCCCAAATGAGCGGTCTCATGATTTCAAATTCTCTATTATTTTTTGAGTGTTGTGCTTTTCTTTTCTCTCTACCTTTTGCTGCCTGGCCTCCTCCAGGGATGTTGTTTTCAAGATTTATTCTGCAAGATTTATTCTTGCAGCTATTTCAGCAGGATGGCCAGCTGCAGGCATAGGAGAAAAAAAAAAAAAAAAACCAACTTAAAAGCCTCAGGATTTTCATGTTGCTTGACCTCAAAAACCCAAATAATAAACAAAGAAAAAACCTTGGAAAGTGGTGGGAGTGGTGACCTTGTAGTGCATGTCTGGACAACTTGTGCTGCATTTTCAGGTTCCTGATGGTATCTTTAAAATGCACCTTTGCCTCTGATGAAGGTATGGGAGTTTTCTCTTATTTTTTTAAAATTATATCCTGATTTAGGCCCCAAAAGCCAGTGAAATTCTTGGGGCTCCTTAAGGCTCTCCTGTTGTGTTTTTAATTCCTGTGTGCTCATTCATTTTATTGGGAAGATTTTCTTCACTGTGTGGCTTTTCCATTCCAGAACAGTTTTGGGGCTGATGAGCTGAGCTTGGCTTGCTGATGTTCTGGTCCAAGTGGGGAGTAATTCTGGTTTCACTACAGCTGTTTTGATACACAATAATAGAAGAATGGGGCTTTGACAGGGCAGGAGTGTTGGCAGACAGCACACCTGGACCACACAGCTCAAAAGAAACCTTGACCTCATGAAGTAACCTTAGACTTTATTATTCCTGACAAAAAAAAAAAAAAAATCAGATTTCACCTATTCTTTGTGTTCTGCAGACTTGTCCAGAGGTTTCCCTGCAGGGATTTAGACTGTGTATTTCAGGAATGGGGCACAGGCCTTGGTGTGTGGGGCTGTCCCCACTCAGAGGGGATGTGCCTGGGCATCCCAGGCTGTGGGTCAGCTCTGCCCAGGGCTTTGTGCAGGATCCTGCTGCTCCAGGAGCTGTTTGTCCCTCTGAGCTTTAATGGGCTCATCCTGCTGCTGTTGGACCAGCAGAGCCAAAGGCACTTCCTAAGCCTTTATTTCCAGGATTATCTAATTCCTTGTTTTGTATGCACTGCAAGTGTGTGTGAGTCCCTCTGCTGCACAGCTATTGAAGCTTTTGGAGAGTCTCCCTAGTTTACTAATTCTTGGATGGGATTCTAGCTGTCCATGGAAAATCTGAGCATTTGTGCCAAGGCAGGGCAGACAGGCCCCAGGTCCAGGCTCAGGCATTCTGCATTCCCTCTGGGAAGCCTCATTCCTGAAAGGCAGCACCAGCCAAGCCTCTTGGGTTTGATAATCTGGTTTTCAGGAGCTTCCACTTCCCCTGGGCATCCTGGGTGTTTTCCATAGTGAGGAGGGCCCACCCTCAGAAAGCAGCTTTCTGATGAGCAGAGTCCCTGGAATGTGAAATCCAAGAATTAAATCCCCCCACACTCAGATATTTCTGCTGCCCAGCCAGGACAGCTCTGCTCACAGCCCTGTCCCTTCTGCTCCTGTGTAATGCTGAAAATCCAGAGCTATTTTTGCATCTTCAATTAATTAAGGAAGGATGGTTGATTATTTTCTAAATACCATCTTTAGGAAGAAGAGACTTCAGTGAAACTTCATTTCCCTGGCTGCCTTTGTCCTGTGGTTGATAATTATTTTTAAACTGCCCGTCATGTTGTGAGCAGGGTTGTTGTAGAGTTTTTTTTGCAGTTGTCAAAATGTCAGTTCTAATGAAAATCTCCACAGACACGCCATACCTAAGTGATTTAAGCCTTTAGGCTAAACAGGCTGCTGGTAAAATGCTGCTCATTTTCAGATGAGTCAGAAAGGTTTGTATGTGTCTTTTTTTTAATATATTTTTGTTTGGTTGGAATGTCTTCATCAAAATTGGTTGTTGAAGGTTTTTTTTCCCCCCTTTTTAAAGGCTAAGCAGATGCCTGTCAGCTCCCCCCAGAGCTGCTTGGAATTCAGCATCTCACACAGCAGTCACATTTGGGAAAAGGGAAGTTCCTGTGTAATAACATTAATTGAAAATTAATAGTAGATTAAATTAATACATAATTAGAAAACACTAATGCTCCCTGTGAACAAAGGCTGATTCCTACAGGAGCCATATGAACTGAAGAGGGAAAGTGTATGATGCTTTCCCTGGGCCCTGTCTATTCCAGCCTGCAGATCATTAAAGCAATTATAATTTCACAGAGGTTTGATCTGGAATTGATTTCTTTGTGATAATTCAATTTGGAGCCTTGCTTCCTCCGGGGGGAGCAGAGACAGAGGATGAAGTGTGTAATTCCTGAGCCTTGTCCTCAGGCTGGAGAGGCTGGAGCCCACCCAGGGAGGGACCTGGATGGAGCCTGGGACCTCTTAGAGCCTGATTGGATCATTAACAGCAGCTTGCTTTGGGTGGGAGGTGCACAGGGATGGATGTCCCTGCATCCTTGAGCTGTGCCAGGGCATGTTTAGGCTGGAGATCAAGGAAAGGTTCTTGCCCAGAGCTCCAGGAGTGTATGGACAGCACTCAGGGATGCTCAGGGTGGGTTCTTGGGGTGTCTGTGCAGGGCCAGCAGCTGCCCTGGGTGATCCTGAGGGTCCCTCCCAGCCCAGGATGTTCAGAATTCTGTGTTTATCAGATCCCAGCTCCCAAACCCATAACCTCCTCCTTCCTCTCCCAGCTCAGTGCTGGTGCCAAGCAGAGCATCCCTGTGAGTTCCTGGAGCTGCTGTCCTTACCCAGCCCAAATTCCAGAACCTCAGCTGCCTCATACCCAGCCAGCCAGGGTTCAGCTCTGAAACTACAATCTTCCAATTTTCTTTGTCTTTAACCAGTTTGAAAAGCAGCTGGGCACTTCAGATCCCCTCAGTGTAACACACTGTGCCTTATCAGGGGCAAGGAAGCAGCAAGGCAACAAACACCCAGCCAGGAGCATCACCTGGGATTCCCTGATTCTCTGATCCCTGCTGGGAGTGGATCCCTGGAATCTTTGCCCATCTGCTTCACAGCCTGTGGTGAAAAATTCTTGGGGGTGCTCTGCCACATGAGCCTGACTTGGTGTTTCCAGCCTGTCATCCCATCACCACAAAGCCTCCATCACCTTGGCTCTAAAAACCTTTTATCATAGCTGATAAATACAAGGCCTTTGGTCCTGATGAACTTGGAATCCTGGAATGGTTTGGGTTGGAAGGGACCCCAAAGCCCATCCCATCTCTGATACCTTCCACCATCCCAGGCTGCTCCAAGCCCCATCCAACCTGGATTTGGGCACTGCCAGGGATGGAGCAGCCACAGCTGCCAGGGAAGAATTCCCTGCTACTATCCCATCTAACCCTGCCCTGGGCCATTCCCTGCTGGCCATGGAGGAGCTTTGGGGGATGCAGGAATGTGCTGTCCTGCTCTTTCACTCAGGGCACAGCAGGAAATTTGTTGCTGCCAGGCTCTGAGGGGCTTGTGAAGGCTCTTTTTGAGTAGCCAGCCCTGGGTGTTGTGAAAAAACGGAGAGAGATGAGGAGGAGGAGGAAGAGAGGAAAGAGAATGATGCACAGGACAGCAAAATATGCAGAGGCAAAGCAGATCCAAGGCAGCAGGGAAAATTGGGACCTCATGAAAAATAATGATAAAGTTTGCTGAGCTCCATCCCTCCCCTCCCAATTAGGCTGTATTAGTAGCTTGTGGGAAGCACCACATCCTGCTGAAACTAATAGAGGCAGAAAGAGCTATTCCTTGGTGAATTTGCTTTCTTCTTGGCCCAACACAACATTTAACTTTTATTTTTGTAGCTTTGTGCACCAACCCCCTCCATTTCCCTAATCTCTGAGGCTGTGTGTTTGGGAATCCTGGAGGAACAGCTACTCAGGCTGGGGTTTTGTTTCTAATTCTGTTTGTGTGAATTGTGACTTCAGCTGCTCCTCTGTTCCAGGGCTTCAGAAAAAACCAATAAATGGAACCTGTTCAGAAGGGAGTGAAATTGAGAGACTTCTAGCTTTAATTGCATTCATTAGGCTTGTTTATGATAATAAGGGAATGTTAGGGAAAGATGAGTTTTAAAAAGTCCATTATTTCAGTCAAAGGTAGGAAAGTTTCATGGCTATTCCATAACACTTCTCAGTAGTTAGTGCTTATTGAATGAGTGCATTTATTTTGATATCTCTGTATTTAGTGAGGGGGTCAAAAATTCATCTTAGCCCTGCAGTTGTACCTTGGGCTGGTTTGGGTTGGAGGGAACTTGCAGCCCATCCCACTGCAGCCCTGCCATGGGCAGGGACCCCTCTGGCAGGGCTCTGTGCTCACTGCTGGGGACACAGAGCAGCGACAGCCCAGTGATGCTTCATGGGCTGGGGGTCCCCACTGCAGCTCCTGGGGGACACAAGATGTTCCCAGGGTTAGTGGGGAGCCCTAAGAGGGGATCTCAAGCCCTGGCATTAGGGGTTGCCACTGCTCCCCTTTTCCAGAGGAAGGGATGTGATGCCTCAGGGGCTCTGTGGCTCTCCACACCTCCCTGAGGATGCAGCCAGGGTGGGTCAGGCTCTGCTCCCAGGGAATGAGTGACAGGACAAGAGGAAATGCCCTCGAGCTCTGCCAGGGAATATTTAGATTGGATATGAGGGAAAAATTCTTCCCTGAACAGATTGTCAAGTGTTGGAACAGCTGCCCAGGGCAGTGTGGAGTCACCATCCTTGGAGGGGTTTAAAATCCATGAGGATGTGGCACTTGGGGACGTGGCTTAGCGTGGCCTTGAAGCTGATGACCTGGGAGGTCTTTGCCAGCCTAAATCTCTCAGTGACCCTTTGGCTGTGACCCTGCCTCCTTGCCATGCTTGGGGTGTCCCACCCAACCTGGCTGGACCTGCAGTGAGGAATTTGGGGCTGCTTGGCCTCCAATACAGAGGGGAACCTTTAAAGTCACCTCACCAGGATTCCTTTGAGGGCATCTCCCAGTGAGCAGTGCCCTGAGCTGCTGCTGGTGCCAGGTGTGATGGGCAGCCCCCCACTGCTGCCTGTGGAGAGCTGGGGATTTGTCTGTAAGAAATCCTAAATGCTTCAGGGTGTGACATCTTGACAAGAACATCTGACAGCTCCAAGCAGTGCTCACAGAATAAAAACAAATTTGGAGAATTTGGTGCTTTCCACTGCACTGAGGGGGTTTGCAGTGCCATTCACATAGCTGGGGATGTCAGTAAAGTGACACATAAAATGGGGTTATTTTGCTGCTTATTTTGTTGATTTGAAATACTAATTTAAAAAAAAATCAAACTTTTTTATTTTGCTTTAACATTTCTCATTAGAAAAGAAGCCCTCAAACTGTACATTTGCTTTCAGGAAAAGGGAGAGTTTTGTTGAGGATTCTTTCACTTTTGTACAACCCCAGGTGCTGAGGTTGCTGCTCATGTGGGTGCTGTGGCTTGAGCTTTCTCTCATCACTATTTTTCATTCTTAAAGTGAAAAGGGGCAGAGCAGGATTATTTTTTTCACAGAATCCCAGACTGGTTTGAGTGGACAGGACTTAAAGCTCATCCAGGGTCACATTCCACTGCCCCAGGCTGCTCCAAGCCCCATCCAGCCTGGCTTTTCTTTCTGCAGATTAAATGTGTCCAGAAAAGGAATTTTGGTCAGCTGCAGGTCCACTGCTGGAGTTAATGTGGTACCTGGGCAGTGGTGGCTCTGTGGCTGCCCCTGCTTGGGCACAAAGTTATTAAACATTGAGTTAATAAGTTACTAATAGCACAGAGTTATTGAACTTTGTGACCTGAGCAGGTTCCAGGTGGGTTGGAAGGAGGGAAAGGGTGTCTGGATATTTTTTTCCTTCATGAGCAGTGGACACACAGAGGCTGGGCTGCAAACACCAGGCTGCTCTCTCCTGTTTCCACCCCCAGAAAGGATGAAAATGCATCCCAAAGGGTCACACCTGCTCTGACAGCTCATTTTTCACCTGGCACCAAGATGAATCTGTGTGATAACAAGCTCCACTATACTAGAAAAACGTTGCTTAAAGCAGCTGGGTCAAGTTGTGCTAATTGGCTCTGACCTCACTAATTCAGGACCCCAATTAATTCCCTGTGTTTTGAGGGCACAGCCCAGCTCTGGGTGTAAGAGCAGCTGGATGCTGGGCAAGGACTTTGGGACCAGAATAAATGATGGTGGTTTTGTACCTAGAGCTGCCTGTGGCAAACCTGCTCTTCATGAAAGGCACAGTGTTGGTGACTGAAATGAGAATTTGGGAAGGCTGTTTGCACAGATGTTGGGATCCTGGCACTCTCAGCAGGCATTAACTGGGACTGGACCCTCCCCAGCTCAGCAATGGGATGAGCCCAAGCACTGTCTGGAGCTATTCCAGATTTTTCACCCTAGAAAATCACTGTGAAAAGAAGTCATGGTTGCTTAGAGGTTCTGATGGTGCAGAGGGATTCACATTTGCAAGGACCAGTCCTGGCAGGTGGAATCCCCAGACTCCTCATGGAATTTCAAGCCTGGAGGCACCACAGCTGCAATATCCTGGAGCTGCAGCTGAGCCATGTGCACACAGGTTCTTTCAGTGCTTCCTTCAAGCCCTGTTGGGCACCTGGCTCCAAACCTTCCTCCAGTGCTGCACCCAGCACTTGGGGTCAGCTGCCAGCAGTTTGTCCTTCCCTGCTGCAGCCACAGGATTTATTTCTTGCCTGGAGAACACTGCTTTTGACCTGAGGCCTTGGAGAAGGCTCCCAAATTTGAGTGATGGAGTTAAAATCACAGGTGTGTAGTTGAATAGAAGTGTGTGATTTCACATGGTGAGGGGTTTGGAATTTGGGGTTTTTAGAATATAGTAATAGGTGTGGGACAAGATGGAGGATTTTGGGTGGTGTCTCCTTTCAGTGTTCTTCCTTTTCATGGTTTCAGGCTGTAGTTTCTGGTTGCACAGTTAGTGCTGCACTGCAGGTCACAGGAGTCTGGTTATTGGGTCAAAAGTGTAAATAATACAGGTGTTAATCTCTATTGGACTATTTAACTTAAAGAAATCTTGTAACTAACTAAGTTCACCTCCATTTTGCTGGCTTTTAGCTGGTGGCTAGAAGTGTTGCTGAATTCTGTACTCTAGATAAGATTTAATAAACAACCAACCCCAACCACTAGAAAATTCACTTCCTTCATGTTCTTTAATCTGAGTGAAGGCAGAAGAAAATGAAGACAAGACACTAATTAAGTGGAAGTTACTAGGAGGTGCTGGGGCTGTTCCAGGCAAAGGAAGGAGCTCAGGACCTGGGTTAGATCTTTCCCAGTGGAACACTTAAGGTGCAGATTCAGCCCAGGGCAGCTGTGCAGCCCTGTGTACATCTGATAGCAGGGCTGGCTGTTCACTTACCACTAAATAACTCTGTGGCTGGGGGCCATTTCTGGCTTCTTGCTTCATTTCCCCATCTGTAAAAATAGTCTAATGGAAAAAAAAAAATCAGGCTCAGGTCTCTCAGGAGAGGGTTTTCTTGCTGCTTCCCTGAATGTTTTGTGCTGGTGGTGTTCTCCTGCAGGGGGCAGAGAGCTCTCAGCCCATTTCAGGTGCCTGGTGCAGTGCTGTGCCAGCAGCTGTCCCTGCAGGAAATGCCAGGGAGCTTTCCAGATAACCACAGGGTGAGTCCAGATCTGCTCCTCAATGTGCCACAAGATGCTTTTCTGCCCTGGGGTGAATTAAAAGGACTTTGGGTTCAGTGTCCCCCCCAGCTGGAGTGTAAAAGCACCTGGTTGTATCCTGGATGGGGCTCAGAGCAGCCTGTTCTGGTGGGTGCAATCCCTGCCCATGGCAGGGGAGCTGGAATGCCAGAGTCTTTGAATTCCCTTCCACTCCAAACCATTCCCTGGTTTCTCTGTGTAGCAGTTTCTCTTTTAGCCCAGGTGATTTTCTGTCTGGGCTGGCTCGTGCCCCTGTGGAAAGCAGCCTGGGTCACCTCTCAGCTGGTGTTTTCTAGGATAAACAACCCAAAAAGAGCAACCAGCTTGCTTGACCCTGCTGCTCCCCAGCTGGTGGGGCTGGGTCTGAGTCCTGTGGGTCAGCTCTCCCATCTGCCAGCCTGGCCTGCTGCAAAAGCCTTCTGGTCCATTGGGATTTCTCCCAGTGACTTCCTCTGTGTCCAGGACATGAATGGCTCATTCCTGTGTCCAGGCCACAGTGGTGCCCTGGGGACATCCCATCTCCTGGTCCCAGCTGGGTGTCTGGGGCACCAGTGCAGCATCAGGGGCTGCAGCATCAGCCTCCTGATTGTGCTGCTTGAATATCTCTGCAGGAGAAGAAAACACTGCTAGGAACATTTTCCATGTGGTTTTGCCTGATTTCTGCCTTTCAGCCATGCAAAATCAGCCTGATGTTGAGCACACCTTGTGGAGGTCCAGAACTGGAGATGTCATTTGTTCCAGGTTATCAGGCAGCTCTGGAAGCTCCAGGGGAATCTCTCCTGTCTCATGTAACCCCACCCAAGCAGGACTTTTCCCACCATGTGAAATAACACAGTGAATTTGTAATTACACAAATCTAATTAAGGGCTGGATGTGTAACAACTGTGCCTAATCATAATGATGCACCCCCAATCCATTACAGAAAAGGAATTGCTTGTGTACAGCAAACCCCTGCTGAGAGCAGAGTGAGCATCCCCCCTCTGGAGCTGGAGCTGTGGGGTTGTCCCTGGATGTCCCTGGATGTCCCTGGCCATGGGCAGTCTCCTGTGGCTGTGTTGGGATCACTGGTTCATTTGGAGGAGGCTCTCAGGAGGTGCCTGTGATGATGAGGATGTGGAACTGGTCAGAGCTCTGAGGTACCATGACCAAGGTGGCTGCTGGACTGGGATTTATGGGTTTTGTGTCAAAGCTCAGCAATGGCAGAGCAGCAGCAGCACCTTCCCTTCAGTTTCAGACCAGCTCTGCCTCATCTGATGTGCACTCAGAGGCCAAAGCAGCACAAAAAATAAATTATCCTACACTGGGGATCTTTAGTTCTGTGGCTCTCAGCATGTGCTGATGGGTAAAACTTGGATGCTCTTTTCCCATGAGGTAGCTCTGCCATCAGCCTTGAAACTCAAGTCTCTGCTTATCCCAGAGCTCCAGCAGCATTCCTGTCAGAAGGATGTGGTTCCTTACAGCTGGAGTAGACCTTAATCCATGCACTGGAGTGCAGATTGCAGGGATCAGCTGCACTCACAAGTCTGGACTTTTCTATTCATATTTTTGCAGTACTTAGTGCTGAAATCACTCTTGCAGAAGAAACTGGGATGTTATCCTTTCTTTACCTTGGAAGTTTGTCCTGCAGTGTGAAGGCTGTGCCAAAGTTCTGTCAGCTCTGCAAGAATTTGGATATCAGAGGGGAGCCAAACATGGGACAGAGGGAATGATAACACGGCAGTGAGGTTAAATAGACAGATAATTGATTGTTTTCAGTTCTGGTTCGGGTGTAAATCCATTGTGGTTAATGGAGGAAGGCAAATTGAATTCAGCAGTCCTGTGTGGGAGGCTCAGCCTGGCACATTGCCAGTGCCAGAGGCTCCTTGTGGTGTTCCCTGGTGTCCCTGGGGTTTTTTTATGCCAGGTGAGAGGAGCTGAGCTCTGACAGCTCCAGTCATGGAACAGGGTGCCCAGAGCAGCTGTGGCTGCCCCTGGATCCCTGAAGTGTCCAAGGCCAGGCTGGAGCAACCTGGGGTAGTGGAAGGTGTCCCTGCCATGGCAGGGGTTGGAAAGAGATTGTCCTAAATGTCCCTCCCCACCCACACCATTCAGGGATTCTGTGATGATTCTGTTTGGAGCATCCCTGCCACTGCCAGCTGTGAAGTTGCTGCCACTGCTTTTGGTGGTGGAAACTTTCCATGGAGCTCTGGCCCTTTGGGATGCAAGGTGTGTCCAGGTGTGCTGGGAGCACTGTGGGCAGCCCAGTCCTGCTCCAGGTGTGGGACATCTCCCACTGGTAAAGGCTGCTGGAGACATTTCCACCTTGGTGCTGCTGACTCTTCACAAGTTTGTTCACAAACCTTATAAATCTGTGTCCTGGTTTGCAGGACAGGAGTCTGCCAATAAAGCAGAAGCTTCTCATTGAAATGGAGAATGTAAACCCCCTTCCTTCAAATTATTATTATTATAATTTTGTAATTTAGGGGCTCTCAGGCAAAGATATGGGAATAGGAATAACAGTTTTTTACTAGGAACATTAAAATAGAAATACAGTATTACAAAGAACAATCCCAAACCCTGCCAGAGTCAGAATCCAAGCTGACACCCGTCAGTCAGTCAGGGTGTTGGCACAGTCCCATTCAATGGTGGCTGCATCCTCCTGCAGGGGCAGATGTGGTTCAGCTGGAGCAGTGCTCCTGGAGAAGGTGCAGTTTCCTCTGAAGCTCCAGGGATGATGTGGAAAGGTCTGGCTTTCCTCTGGAATGCAGTGGGAAGAAGGTCCCTTGGTGTCCAAAATCTCAGTTTTTATCTGGGTAGGAAAGGCTTGGCTCCTCCCCTGGCTGGAGCATCTCCCAGTGGGATGATGGAATTTTATCAGTCATGCCCTGGGACTCAATGGGCCAGCAGCAGATGATATCTTCCTGGAGGGAGGATGGGCTGTGGGAAAGATAAAGATGATTGCCCAGCTGGTTTAAAGATGGCCCATTAGCAGATAATATGTGCCAGGAGATCAGGGTCACTGCCCCAGCTGGTTTAACAGATGGGGACAGAATTCACATTTCTGGTCACATCCTGTATTGCAGCCCAAGACAAGCTGGATCCTGACTCCCTGGGGTGGTGGTGAGAGCCTTCACCATCCTTCCTTTGCCTTGTCCCTCTGCTCCTGCACATCACCCAGCTAAAAATAATGTTAGCAAGGTGTGAGGCTGCTGGGCAGGGGACAGGGACACTCTCACCCTGTGTGTGCAGGAAACCAGACTCCCCCAGCTGCAGCAGCCTGTCTGTCACACAGGCAGCAAGTGCTGCGGGCTGGGCTCTCTCTGGGTGCTCACTGGCTACAGAAATAACCAGCTCTGTTAATGCCTCTTGCTAGCCTTGACTTTTTGGTTTGTCTCTGTATTTTTAGCCTCAGGACACTGTGTCCCCAAGGCTGGAGAGGACCTGTGCTGTCTCATACCTTTGCCAGCTCTGGCCCTTCCCTGCTCCTGATTTAGCAGAGGGGAGGGGGCAGTGCTGCTGCTCCCACTGGCTCTGGTGCAGCCAGGGACCTGGCATGGAGCATCCCTTTGTCCAGGAGTTTATTCGTGGTTCTGATGGATCAGGTGGTTGTTCAGTGTGGAGAAATGAGGCTCAGGGGGACCCTCTGGCTCCCTCCAGCTCCCTGGCAGCAGGGTGCAGGTGGGTTGGTCTCTGCTCCCAGGTGAAAAGGATGAGAGGAAACAGCCTCAGGTTGTGCAAGGGGAGGTTGAGCTTGGAGATTAGGGAAAATATCTCCCCAGAGTGGTCCAGCCCTGGAGCACACTGCCAAGGGCAGTGGTGGAGTCGCCATTCCTGGAGGTGTTCAAAAAACATGGGTATGGCTTAGGGTTTCTGGTGGGCTTGGCCTTGTTGGACTTACCTTAGAGATCCTTTTCAGCTTCAGTGATTCTGTGATTCCAGGTGAAGGAAAAAAACCCCACACTTGATTCCATTCAGCACATTGCACTATTTCCTTGTGTTTCACTGAGAGGGGGACAAGTTTGGGAGTTTATTCTCTCTTTATTTAGAAGTACAGAATGATTTAGCACAATGCAAAATTAAATGTCGCTTGGAATAAAGGCTCAAATGTTCCTCTGTATGCCAAGTGCTGGGACAAGCACATGATTCATGATGTGGTACTTCAGTCATGTCCAATCCACTTTTGCATCCTTCTCTACTTGTGCAGCAGAGCCCACCTTGGATTATCCTATCCTGGGTTTGGAGCCTCCTGAGCATCTTCCCCCTGCTCCTTGTCACTGAAGGGGTTGGCTTGAGGGCTGAGCTCCTCTCTGCTGGAGTCAGTCAGTCAGGGGTCTCTGAATTCTTCAGAGAGAAATCAGAGTGCAGGGATTCAATAAGTTTTAAATTGAGTTCTAAGGCTTTTTTTAGTAAGTGAAAGGTTTCAAATGCCACAGTAGCAGTGAGTGTTCTAGTGAAGGTTGAAACACACTGATATCTTCAATAGAGGCTCCAGGCCTGCAGTTGTATACAGTGCTTAGACATAATAGAATTGTAGTAAGAATATTGCTTACATTTCTTAGGTAGAACAAGATAGATTGTATGTGTAGTTCTGTATGTAACCTGGTGTGCTAAGAAACCAGAATTCTAATAGGTTAAGGAGTGGTGATCTGAGTTTGCATCTTAGCTTGTTGGAAAAATCCTATTTAAGAGTTTGTGTTGGGAGAGTTGGTGCTTTTAGCCATTGTTGCTTTTAGCCACTTGCCTTTTGCCTTTTGCCTTTCTGCTTTGTTGCCATTGCTTGTCTGTGTGCTGTTGAGACTTCTGTGCTTTGTAATAAATAACCTTTTTAACCATTAGCTGCTTTGCTTATTTAAGATAACCCAACAAAGTAGGAGCCTATAGAGCTCTGGAGATCCAGAGAACCCCCTCACCTGTGCATAGCCTGTGCTCCCTGTGTGTGCTCTGGGGGGCTGTGCTGGGTCCAGGCTGGCTCTGGGCTGTGCTGGGTCCAGGCTGGCTCTGGGCTCTGGGCTGTGGCTGTTCTGGGTCCAGGCTGGCTCTGGGCTCTGGGCTCTGGCTGTGCTGGGTCCAGGCTGGCTCTGGGCTCTGGCTGTGCTGGGTCCAGGCTGGCTCTGGGCTCTGGGCTCTGGCTGTGCTGGGTCCAGGCTGGCTCTGGGCTCTGGGCTGTGGCTGTGCTGGGTCCAGGCTGGCTCTGGGGGGCTGTGCTGGGTCCAGGCTGGCTCTGGGCTCTGGGCTGTGGCTGTGCTGGGTCCAGGCTGGCTCTGGGGGGCTGTGCTGGATCCAGGCTGGCTCTGGGCTCTGGGGGGCTGTGCTGGGTCCAGGCTGGCTCTGGGGGGCTGTGCTGGGTCCAGGCTGGCTCTGGGGGGCTGTGCTGGGTCCAGGCTGGCTCTGGGCTCTGGCTGTGCTGGGTCCAGGCTGGCTCTGGGCTCTGGGCTGTGGCTGTGCTGGATCCAGGCTGGCTCTGGGCTGTGGCCGTGCTGGATCCAGGCTGGCTCTGGGGGGCTGTGCTGGGTCCAGGCTGGCTCTGGGCTCTGGCTGTGCTGGGTCCAGGCTGGCTCTGGGCTCTGGCTGTGCTGGGTCCAGGCTGGCTCTGGGTCTGGAGCACAGAGGTGCAGCTGGGCAGTGGCACAGGTGTGCTCAGCACTGTGCTGGATCCCTGCTCCCTGCAGTGTGAGCTGGGCTGGGACTGTCCCTGCTGCCAGCTGTGCTGCCAGCTGTGCCAGAGCTCTGCTGTTGCTGCCCTGCTGGCTGTGTCCCCGTGGGATGGCATCATCTGTCCCCAGGGAGAGCCATGCCAGGGCACAGGCTGCTGGGAGCTCTCAGCATTCCCTGCTCCTGGCAGGCTGTGGAGCCCCAGTTTTGGCTCTCCAAGGGGTCCCAAGGTGTGCTGGACCAGGGCTGTCCCTGCACTGCAGTCCCCACCTTGCAGGGGCATGGTGGGGTGTGACACCTCAGGGTGGCAGAGGGGAACTATTTGGTCAGAGAGATAAAAGGAAAACAGAGCAGAGGCTGGTGCAGGTTTCACTCACCCTGAGCAGGCCCAGCTGCCCCTCAGGGCTCTGGGGGGATGGAGCTGCTGGCTGCTTCTGTTCTGGGAAATTTTGACAGTTTGAGCCTCCCTTCTTGTCCTCTGCCAAGAGAGGGTGGTGTGGGAGTAGCAGAGTTATAAACCCCAGGATGGCCTGGATTGGAAAAGGCCTTAAAGCCCATCCAGTGCCACCCCTCCCATGGCAGGGACACCTTCCACTGTCCCAAACTGCTCCAAACCCTGTCCAGCCTGGCCCTGGACACTGCCAGGGATGCAGGGCCAGCCACAGCTGAGCTCAGGATTGTGCTGTTATCCCACTGCACACCAGGCTGGGAGAAGGCAGCAAGTGCTGCACAAGGTTTAGCAGATCTTCACTAAAGCAGAGCTATGCACAGATTTTTGGGGGGCAGCCATACAGTTCCTTACAGAGGCTGCTGCTGGATTTTCCTGGGCATTATTTGCTGCCCTCCCTGTGCAACTGGTGCTCCCAACCTCATAATTCCCTGTCCGAGTGCTGAGCTGAACAGCTGAGAGATTTTGCATTTTTTTAATGGCTCTCTACTGTGCCTGAATTAATGGAAAAATGAACTGAAACCAAGATGAAGGTATTGAAGGGAGAGGATGACAAATTGGCTTTGGAGCATGGCAGCAACGAGCACTGTCAGGGGTTCATGCACTGACCTTTATCTAAACAGAACTGTGTGTAACAGATAAGAATATTTAACAATAATTAATGTCACATCAGTGCCGAGAACAAAATGACTACATCAAATGGGCAAGAAATCCACTGCAAATTACTCAAAAGAGAAATGTCAGCTCCTCCATATCTGCAACCTGCCTCGTGCTGATGGGGCTGCAATGAGCTGGGAGGGCAGGCGAGGAGAGGAGCTATTAAAAATGATTTAGGGACTGGGTGATGTGTGCAGGAATGGAAACAGCAGCAGCTCTGCTGGACCAGAGTCGTGTACAATCAAACACCAAACTGAGCTGGTAATTGGGTGTGGGAGCAGTGTGTACAGACCAATTATCCCAGTGCTGAATTCTGACAGGCTGCTCAGGCCTTTCCTTTTTCTTCTCCTTTCTCCTCCTTTCTCCTCCTTTCTCCTCCCTTTCTTCCTTTCCTTTCCTTTCCTTTCCTTTCCTTTCCTTTCCTTTCCTTTCCTTTCCTTTCCTTTCCTTTCCTTTCCTTTCCTTTCCTTTCCTTTCCTTTCCTTTCCTTTCCTTTCCTTTCCTTTCCTTTCCTTTCCTTTCCTTTCCTTTCCTTTCCTTTCCTTTCCTTTCCTTTCCTTTCCTTTCCTTTCCTTTCCTTTCCTTTCCTTTCCTTTCCTTTCCTTTCCTTTCCTTTCCTTTCCTTTTTCTCACTGAGCCCCCCTTGATGTTTTATGGACAGGAAAAGCCTGCTGCAGAGCATCCCTGGTTTGGGTTGGAAGAGACCTCAAAGCTCTTCAGGGACACCTTCCACCAGCTCAGGTTGCCCCAAGCCCTGTCCAGCCTGGCCTTGGACATTTCCAAGGATGGGGCAGCCACAGCTGCTCTGGGCAGCCTGTTCCACTCAACCTGCTCAGCCCAGGCATTGTGAGAATATTGGGAATATTCAGCTAATGCACAAGTCTGGTAAAAAGCTTAACCATGTTACAGTTTTATTCTGACCAGACCTTTGTGCCCATTCTAATGAATTGTTTCCTCACCATAAATTAATTTACCTGCGTGGCCATGTCTGGGAAGTGTTATATCCTCAGTGGGTAGAGCACAGAGCTGGAGCCCAAGGTCACAAAAGGAGCCTGGGGAGGAGCCAGGAGCTGCTCCTGAATCCCTTGAAGTTTTGGCTGGTACAGTAAAGGCCAGTGCTGTCACCCAGCCACAGTCCTGCTGCCCACTAATTAGTTTTGTTGTCAGCATTTTGCCAGTGCAAGGAGGCAGCCAGGTGCCTCTGGGCTAGCCAGGGTGTGAAAAATGGCTTTCCAGCTGGCCTGGTGACCTGACAGCAGGAGAGAATTCTCAGGCAGAAGGTGGAGATGTCAAGATACAAAATTAGGGAGGATGGGGAGCTGTGTCTGCCCCTTGAAATGAAACAGGAGAAGCTGTCCCTGCTCTCATGCTGGCCTGGGATGTGGTTTAGGGTTTCCTGTGTCACAGAAGATGCTCCTGTTTGCCTCAGGCCAGGCACATCTTGCTCCCAGCACAGCTCCTGCAGCAGCACAGCTCTCAGCAGAGCCAGCTCTCCCTGAGCAGCATCCTGGCCCAAAAGCTGGCTCAGGACAAGGGTCTGATGTGCTCAGTGGCCAAAGAAACCCAGCCCAAGAAGTGATACTTGAAGGATCTAAGCAGCCTGCCCATGGCAGGGAATTGGAACAAGATGATCTTCAAGGTCCCTTCCAAGCCAAACCACACTGGGATTTGGAATTCTGTGAGTATGGACCCATAAAAATAGGGTATTTAAACCTCAGTTAAGGCTGAAGCCAAGCTGAGGTATTGCTTACAGTGGAAGGCTGTGAATTTGCATCAAACAGGAGCAGGGTTTGGCAAAACAGGCAGTTAATTAAAGTGCATCAATTAAACCAAGTTCCTCCTTGTTTGTCTCCCATGAGAGGAGGTGCAGGAAAGGTACTTGTTAGAAAAGAGATTTAAATAAATCCAGGGTGCTGCAGATAACATCTGGAGAAGCACAAAGGGCAGAGACCTCTGCTCTGGTGTCTCTTTTCCAGGAGGAACACTTCAGCTGAGCCACTCTGCCTTTGGTGTGAAGTCATGGTTTGGTTTCTCCAGGACTCCTGCCAGTCCCTCCCAGTGTCTCCCAGTGCTCAGGGGTTCACCCCCTGTTTTGAGGCAGATCCAAGCTCCCACCTCCCATGGAAAGCTGGAGAAGTTCTCAGTGTGGAGGGACACAGCTGAGGATTCTGGTTTGGGGCTTGTTCAGAAGGAAATCCTCAGCTGTGGGAGCTGTTTGGGGCAGGCTTGAGCCAACTCAGCTGCCTTGAATCCCATGCAGCTCAAAAGATGAACTCCAGGTTTCCCTTTCCTTAGAATATAACACATCCATAAGCTCCCCTTGCTCTTTGCCTCTGCTCCCTGCAGGTCTGAAAGCCCCTCTATGGAAGTGATTTATCCCATTGCTCCTCTGAGGGAAAGCAGAATCCCTGTCCCCCTGCCTCAGCTCCCAGGGCAGACATCAGCACCTTGATGTCACTTGTTCAGGGCTGGGAGTGGCTGGAGCTGTGCCAGGGAGGTTCAGGTTGGATATCACGGCAGCTCTGGTCACCTGAACCTTGGCTGTGCTGGTGATTTTCCCCTCTCCATCCTCAGCACCAGCCCTGCCCCACAGCTCAGGGACCATTTCAGGGGCCATGCTCTTCCTTTGAAACCCCTTGGCTTCCCTGAGATGCCATTTCAAAAGTCAATTCTGCAGAGAAGTTTGAGGTGAGAGAGCCCAAAGGGATCAGGAGTTTTGAAGCTGCACCAGCTGATTGTCTCAGACCTGCTGCTGCTGTCAGCCCCTTCCATGCACATCCAGAGCTGGTGCCATCTCACACCTGCTCCACACTTGTTTTTAAATGGCACATCATTATGATAGGCACTGCAAAGATGGATCTTTATCCCCAATTAAATGGCATCTTGTGTCTTTTCATTTCCTGCCCCACTTGAGGAGCAAATCCCTGGAGAGCAAGCTCTCTAATGAAGCAGGAGGTGCCTGCTAAATTAAAGGTTTGCTAGAAGAAAATCAGTGCTGCTTGCTGGTGGTTCTTGTGTGTGGTGCCTGGGAGTGTTCCAGGTGAGTGGAAGTGCTGCTGTCAGGATCCCAGGTCAGATGTGAGACATTCCTTGTGGGAATCTCTGCATCTCTGCTGCTCAGAGATGTCTGCATCCCACCCAGCACTGGCCTTCACTTGGACTTTCCCCTTCCCCAGCTGATCCTGGGCAGTGGGACAGCCCTGCCCCATGTGTCCATCCTGCAGGGCTCAGAATTTTGGGAATCCCCAGAAAACCCCATCTGTGTGCAGGTCCCTCTGCCCTCAGCAGCCAGCAATGGGAACTGTGGCTTTTGGGAAGTGAGGAGGTGTTTTTGGGGAATGAGGAGGGGTGCAGGTGTGGCTGGGGTGACACTGGCTGTGCTCTGAGCCTGGTGGCACCCAGGACACCTCACTGCAGCCCCACAGCTGTGCTGGGCAGCTTTGCTGCTCCATCCAGGTTTAGCCCAGTGTGTGGAGGAGTCCTGGCTTTTTAGGGTCTGTGATATATCTTAGTGTCTGCACTGTCTCATCCCTTCTCCCCCCCTCCCTCTCCCTGGGTTTGCCATCCAGCCCTGTGATTTATTGCCCTTCAGTGGGTTTCCTTTGCTCCTGGAGAACTTGTGTTTGATTTTTATGCCTGTTATCACTCAGGGAGAGAAGGGAAAGGCTTGGGGAGCCTGGGGTGGGAATAAACCAGCACATTTTAGTGCAGTTACTGTGTTCAAGTGATGCTGTGCTTTGGCAGAGCTCTTACCTCCATTCTCCTTCACTTTTGCATTGTGGGTTGGAGTGATTCTACAAAAATCATGGGATGGGGCACTCAGTGGATCAGCTCCAGCCTTGCAAGGGCTGGGCTCAGCTGCTTTTGCTGCCTGAATTCCACAGGACTTGCACAGTAAAAGGGAATTCAGTGTAAGAGCAGGGAATGGCCTTAAACCAAAGTAGGGTAGATTTAGATGAGAGATCAGGAAGAAGTTTTTTTTCTGAGAGAGTGGCCAGCCCCTGGCACAGGTGCCCAGAGGAGCTGTGGCTGCCCCTGGATCCCTGGCAGTGCCCAAGGCCAGGCTGGACACTTGGAGCAGCCTGGGACAGTGGAAGGTGACCTTTTTTCAGCTCCTTTGATGAGGTTTTTCTATGGCGCCTCTTTTCTGCTTCCGCTCCAGATTATCAGTCAACCTCTTAGACCTCACCCAGGTCTAGTTTAACATCCTTGGGGGCACAAAGAGCTGAGCATACATGCTCTGCACCCTTCCCTGTGAGGAGCATCCCTGTCTGGACCAGTCCCACTGTGCCAGGATCTTCTGCCAGTGGGTGCTGAGGGTGACCCAGCCAAAAAATGCCTTAAACAGCCCTGCATTTCCACTCCTGAATCCTGTTCATGTCCCCACCTGGCACATCTCTCATGCTGAGCAGGTCAGCCAGGTATCTCAGCCATGGCAGGGAAAGGAAAGCACCTTCATTTAAAGTTCCAGGAGGATCTCAGGACACAGAGGAACTGACTTAGAGCAGAACATTTTAATTCCTTCAAGGAATAGTTTCAAGTTGGCCTAGCCCAAAGTAAAATCTTCAGTTTCAAAAGCACATTTTCCAAATACTAAATAAATCAATGAACTAAACTATGAAAAAGTTTTACTGTGGGATATTTCACTTTGAAGAAACTCTGTTTTTTCCCTGAGCCATCACGACCAAAAGTTCCTGCCTGCCTCTATCCTTGTCCTCTGTGAGCTTTAACCTGATGGAGGAGTTTTTGTGAGATTTTTGGTGCCTGGGCCAGCCAGAACCACCCCCCAGTGCCCAGCCCTGGGAACACAACCACCTCTGTCTGCTGCACTTGCAGCTCTAAGCAGCTCAGGGTCTTAGCTCAGAAAGTCCCAGCTCTGATCCTTGCAGGCAGCAGCAGCTTTGCTCTCCAGCACTGCTCACCCTCCCAGAAGTGGTGGATTATCTGCTTACCCTCCCTCCATGTCCTGCTTCCTGCAGGGTGAAGAGGCACAGAGAGGAGCTGAGGCTGCTCCCGCTCGGGGACGGGGACAGTGACACAGCCCAAGTGCCCAGGCGGCCCCGGTGAGTGTCTGAGTGTCTGTCTGTCTGTCTGTGTATCTGTCTGTGTGTCTGTGCTCTGTCTGTGTGTCTGTATGTCTGTGCTCTGTGTGTCTGTCTGTGTGTCTGTGTGTGTGTGTGTCTGTCTGTCTGTGCTCTGTTGTCTGTGTGTCTGTATGTCTGTGTGTGTGTGTGTGTGTGTGTCTCTGTGTGTCTATCTATGTGTGTCTGTGTGTCTGTCTCTGTCTGTGTCTCTGTCTGTGTTCTGTCTGTGTCTCTGTCTGTGTTCTGTCTGTGTCTGTGTTCTATCTGTGTGTCTGTGTTGTGTCTCTGTCTGAGTTCTGTCTGTGTCTCTATTGTGTTTGTGTGTCTGTGTTCTGTGTCTCTGTGTATCTGTGTCTGTGTATCTGTGTGTCTCTTTGTCTGTGTGTCTGTGTTCTGTCTGTATTCTGTCTGTGTATCTGTGTCTGTGTTCTGTCTGTGTGTCTGTGTGTGTGTCTGTGTTCTGTCTGTGTGTCTGTGTTCTGTCTGTGTGTCTGTGTCTGTGTTCTGTCTGTGTGTCTGCGTCTGTGTTCTGTCTGTGTATCTGTGTCTGTGTGTCTGTGTTCTGTCTGTATTCTGTCTGTGTATCTGTGTCTGTATTCTGTCTGTGTATCTGTGTTCTGTCTGTGTATCTGTGTCTGTGTTCTGTCTGTGTATCTGTGTCTGTGTTCTGTCTGTATTCTGTCTGTGTGTCTGTCTGTGTTCTGTCTGTGTGTCTATTTGCCTGTGTGTCTGTGCTGTCTGTGTATCTGTGTCTGTCTGTGTATCTGTGTGTGTCTGTGTGTCTGTGTCTGTATCTCTGTCTGTGTATCTGTGTCTGTGTATCTGTGTCTGTGTTCTGTCTGTGTATCTGTGTGTGTCTGTGTATCTGTGTCTGTGTTCTGTCTGTGTGTCTGTGTGTCTGTGTCTGTGTCTGTCTGTGCTCTGGGATGTGCACTGCTGGGAGGGATCCCTGGGATGCCCAGCTGGGGCTCAGCAGTGGCATTTGGGGCAGCCCTGCCCTGGCAGCAGATGGGCTGTGCAGGTACCTTGGCCCTGGGTGAGGGTTGTCCCTTGGATCCTGCTGGAGAGGTGATTCTCCCTCAGCCTGGCCTGGTGGGACTGTTCAGGGACTCAGAGCTTGATGGATTTGCTGAGGATCTGCCCCTGTCCCCAGTGCTGCTGCTGCTGGAGTTGGGATCACTTCAACCCCAGGCAGGTGCCCTGGAGGTGATTGAGAAAACTCTGGATGTGCCAAGGTGGTGTTGGGTCAGAGGCTGGGCTCAGAGATCTCAAAGGTCTTTCCCCAGCCTAATTCTGTTTTTCTTTGACTCTGTGGCTTGTTCTGAGCACAGCTTTGGGCATGTCTGTTTTAGGTTCATTGCCTGTGGTGCTGCTGAAAGTTCTGTTTGCAGTTTGTATGGTGGGGGTGGATGTGAGTGTGCCCTGGGAGCAGCCTGGAGGTGAAGTGAGCTGCTGGCTCTGCTGAGCACATCCCAGAGCCAGGGGGTGCTGGGCACTGGGGAATGCTGTGCTGGGGCAGGCAAGGGGCACAGCTGGTGTGTGCCAGGGTTTGGTCACTCTGCTGCTTCTCTGACAGGGGCACACAGCAGCTCTGGCACTGGGGGAGGAAACATTTCCCTGTTGGGGCTGTGCTTGGCAGTGCTTGGGTCAGGACAGAGGAGTTCCCCATCCCCAAAGTGTCCTCAGGAGTTTTAGGGAGTTTAACATCCCCCAGAGGCAGCTTGGCCAGTGGGGCTGAGCTGAAATCACCTCTGTGCAGCAGAGGTTCTCTGGGGGGATGGGAAGGGATTTAGGGATCAGCTGCAGTGGCAGCATGACCTGGGAAATGCTGGGCTGGGAATGGCTGTGGCTGTTGGGAAT